>NW_027507903.1:185694863-186022363 GCF_037356315.1 Lithobates pipiens
TGTTCCAACTACCACTGCTTTGTCAATCTTTGGGATAAAAGGGATGAGTCTGCGGAGCATGCGCAGCAGATGGTGAGATCCACTGACTACAGATCCTATTTGCGCATCCATTGACATTTGTGCATCTAAAATAACCCAGAGACTCTTCGCTTTGGTCTTTGGGGAGATAGTCTGCCCAAAGACGGTTGGTGGAGACCAGGAGGTTTTGGTTGCGGGCTTATGATTTGGGTGTAAGATGAGAAGCTCTGTCTTTGATTCATTCAGCTGGAGGGAGTTAGTGGTCATCCAGTCCTCTATTGATTTGAGGCAGTTTTCAAGTTGTTGTTGGTGATCTTTTTTTCCATTGATCCGGAAATAAAGTTGCATGTCGTCAGCGTAAGAGTGGAAGCAGAGATCTGAGCATCTGATGATTTGAAGGAGTGGGCGAATGTAAATGTTGAAGAGAACAGGTGACAAAGGGGAGCCTTGAGGGACTCCGCAGGTGACTGCCCGAGTTTCCTAGTTTCACTGTCTGTGACCGATTTCCTAGGAAGGACGCGAACCATTGGAGATCTATGTCTTGGACTCCGGCTACTTCTGTGAGGCGGACGAGTAGAGTATTGTGATCTACTGTATCAAACGCTGCACTTGGGTCTAGCAGTACGAGGAGACACAGCTCTCCGTCATCTGCTGCTTCGAGGGCGTCATCCCAAATCTTGAGGAGAGCTGTTTCCGTTCCACGACCCAGGCGGAAGCCTAATTGCAGCCGGTCCAGGAGTTTGTGAGTTTCCAGGTGAAGTTGTAGCTGATGTACTACAGCTTTCTCCATTAACTTCGAAATGGTGTTGTTTCGTAATTGGCCTACGGTTGTTTGGATCCTGAGGGTCCAGGTTTGGTTTCTTGAGTAGAGGTTTGACTATGCCTTGTTTGAGGATGCTGGGAACAATCCCTTCGTGGAATGATCGGTTTATGAGGTGGGTTATGGTTGGAGCCACGATGTCGGAGCATTCTTTCAGTAGTTTTGTGGGGATGATGTCAATAGGTGAGGTACTGTCACGCAGTTTATTAATGTTTTTTGCGGTGTCTACGGTAATTGGGGATAGTGAAAATTTCGGCGGTTGCGGTAAGTTGGTAGAGACATCCTCTTTATGTATTTGCTGGCTGAGGTCAGATGTTTTCTTCTGACAAATTGTTTTCCTGATGGTTTTGACTTTATCGATGAAAAAATCCGACAGTTTGTCACAGTAATCCTGGGATTCACTTTCTGGGGGTTCTAGGCACACCGGATTCATTGATTGATTAACCAGTTTAAACAGTTCCCGTGGTTGGTTTGCGGCCATTGAGATTGTATATGAGAAGTGGTCCTTTTTGGCTTTGAAGATTGCTTTCCGATAATTCTCTGTGAGACCTTTGTAGTTAAAGTGGTTTTCCTTGGTGGTATTTCTTCTCCATGTTCTTTCCGCTCTTCTGCGTTCTTGCTTTAGTACGGCGAGGGAGCTATTAAACCATCCAGAGTTTTTCTTCCGGATGAGAGCCCTGCGTTTTGGTGCTACCGAGTCTGCTGATTGCAGCAATGCCCTGTTCAGGGAGTTGAGCGTTTCCTCCGTAGAGTGGTTTAAGGTTATTGTAGTTATCTTGTTGGACAGAGTGGGTTTGAAGGATTCGGAGTACAGTTTATTATGCGATCTGGTCCAGTGCGTTGTTACAGGATTCCGTTTTTCGTTGGTTATGTTGGTAGCGATTTTGAATTTGATGGCGTGGTGATCCGTCCATGGCAATGTTATGTTGTCGAGTATGTTGACGTCAATGTTCTGTTTAAAAATGAGGTCCAGGGTGTGTCCCGACCCATGCGTGGGAGTCTTTATCAGTTGCTGGAGACCCAGTTCTTCTAGTTGATTGATGCAGGCAGTCGCGATGGGGTCTTTAGGCTCGTTTGCCCAAAGGTTGAAATCTCCGAGTGCCAGGACATTTTTTAATTTTAGGGTGTGCATTGCGAAGCATTCCGTGAGGGTTGAAAGAAGATTGCACTTTACACTTTGGTCCCGGTGGTCTGTAGCACAGTAGAATATGAGTGGTGTCATGGGGTGTTGGTTGAAGATGTAGCATCAGGGTTTCCATAAAAGGCACTGGGTTCTGAGATGATGGTTTAGTGAGATCCAGGTGACCTTTAAAGATCACTGCTAGGCCTCCTCCTTTTTTCCCTATCTGATGTTCGGTTAGGATCCTGTAGTTTTCCGCACCAATTCGGTGAGGATGGTGTTGCAGTCAGAGGTTAACCAGCTTTCGGTGATGAAGAGGCAGTCTACATTGTTCTCAATGGTGAAGTCGTGTACTTCCGGTCAAGGCGCAATCTAATTGTAGTGGTCGAGGTAGATGTCTTTCTGTGGTTGGGAGCTGCTTGTCGTCCGGTTTTTAGTAGTTGTTCTCTTTGAAGTATTTTTTGTATGGAAGATGGCAATGTGGTGTTGATGTTCCTTAGTCTGTGTAGAACTTCAGCTGAGTGTTTGAAGTGGCACATGGTTTGTGGAAGCTGTTAATGGTACTATGGGCCTGAGATGATGATCCTGATCAGGGTATTTATCCTGAGGAGGGGCAAGGTATCAGACTTGCCACCATGCTTGAGGCTATTAGCACGCAAGTTGATCAGGGGATGCCTATATGGATGCGGAAGGAGTTGTTGTATTCGGTTGCTGGCTGTTCCGGCTACCTTTACTTGAGGTGAAGGTCTCCGCTCAGAAAAGAAGTCTGGCTGTGGTCTGGAGTAGTCGTCCTAGGATAGCGTGAAAAATGGAATGGAGGCCGGAGGTAGGGGTATGCTAACCTACGGTTGTTCCTGATCCTTCCAGAGGAAGGTGAAAAAAAAACCCTGGCAGTAGCAGCCAAACGCACCAGTGGGGCAAAAATTCCTTCCTGACCCCCATAGGCGGTCGTACAGAGTTTCTGGAACAATCACTAGGGGGGGGGGGGGGAGTGGAGGTGCGAGCTTACCTGGCTGCGGTGGTCCCCGTTAAACACTCTGGTTCTGGTGAATCTGGCTTGCTGTCAGCCTGACGTTTCTGGAGAGCTGTCTGGTTGCCCCTTGCAGTGGGATCTTTAAAATGGAGGTAGGATAGAGGTTAGAGACTCCTGTCTTAACTCCTGCTTTCAACTCCTGGTTATTAACTCTCCACTTTAGTTCAAAAAATCCACTTGTGTTCACAAAATCCACATGCATTCATTCATAAGTGTAAACATTGTATCTCTTTGCTCTTTTCTTGGCAAACTGCCCAGAGAGGAAAGAAGTCGCTTCTCTGAAGACTCGGGCAACTTGCATTGACTTCTATTACAGAAGTCATTTGCATGTTGCGCTTTAGTTCTAATCAGCCTTTTTATCAGCACAATCGGCCGATGCCGATTAATTAAAAAAAAACGGCAAATATCTGGCCGATATTGGTTGACCTCTACTTCTATGGTTGGCGAACAGCCTGCACCCTTTCTTCTTCAAGAACTCAATGGTGGCACCTTGCTTCTGCTTGGAATCTTTTATTTACCTGCAATGAAAAATGAGAGTTACTACAGAGAGAGTTACTCTACCGATATATGCAATTTAAATGACCCATGTAAGTTAAATAAGAGTAATGCCTGATTTTGCATTACTTTCACTAAAGCCCTCATATAATTCCTGAAGTTGAGTTTTAAGCTCAGATACATGGATAAGCTGAAATGATGGCTGCTGACTTAGAGAAAAGGGTATCCCTAGGAATTTCAATGTGGTACTAAGAGAGCTTTGGCTTACTCCAAGCTCTCCTATAAGGTTTTACGGAATAACGTTGGTTTCGGTGCTTTCTGGAATATACTCATACTCCAAACAGAAGGCTTTATTTCTTTTTGTGATGCAACACAAAGCTTCTGTATGAGGACAGTAGAGTCCTATGCAAAGATTACAGTCAATCATAGTTTTCATTTCCCCGTAATACAACTATCTTTTTCTGAGCATCAAAAACTGTATTGGAAAACAAAATCCAGTTTTACAAAAGGAGGGCAGAGGGTTGGACAAGGGGTCAGAGCACTACAAACCAGAAGAGCCAAGTCACCCGAAGGAGGGCTATTCCTTACACAGAAGTAAGAAAACTTACAATGGTTCTCTTTAAAATTGTTATAGTCTAGCTTCATTTTAATCATAGACAGCCAGCGATTCTTCACTCTAATCCATTGTGTTAGTTATAATGTAAAATCGAGGTATGTATCCATCTCATTTCGCTATTTACAATTGTTGTTACCCAGGTGACTCTATTAGGATATGTTTCATGTTGCTCAGGACCGGAAATCATTTCTTTTATGCAGGTGACTTAACTCTGCTTCTCAACTATAAATAAAACATTTTTCTCAAATATCATTGATCCAGGAAATTCTTGTATATACTTTTCAACACATTTAACACATCACTGTTCATTTTGAGGTATCCTACAGAGCAATAAGTGCTTTGAGAATCCAGTGTACAAACTGCATGCAGTTCAATTAACTTAGTAATGCCCTCCAGGTTATTGATCAGAAGCCAGAAAAATGTAACTTTCTTGAAATGTTAAATTTTAGCAGGTTTTATGCATGAGTAGCAATGATGTTATTGACCAATATGCAGTAGTTCTATGGATTCTTCCAAACTCCATGAATTTGTGGCTAATGCAACTGGAAGTGGTTAAATCAGCACCGTTTCCCTATATAGTGACCCTACTAAGTGGCTTATTTTTATAGCATTGATCGAAAAATTGATTATATAGACATGTTTTTCAGCATTAATGTTGGTTTTCATTAAAGCTATTACTTCCTGAATTGCAGTAAATAATAAAAATTAAAAAAAAACAGGTATTTGTGACTCTTATTTGTTGCTAAATGCTTGGGATTTCTCTTCAGTTATTGTGGATTTTTTATTTTATTTTTACTGTAAAATAACTTCCTTCAGTTAGAAGCTGTGCCCCTAACGGCAGATAGAAAGCAAAGGAATAGTCATTAATATTGCCTATGGACTTCCAACAGCTTCTCTTTCCCTTTTTATTACTTGCAGTGCCTTTTTTCCACTGTTTGGAAGTGGCCATGTTGGTGGAGACAAGGTTTTTCTTCCCCATGTCAGAGCCTCCAGCAAGGAAAAAAATGAGCATCACAGTAGTGACATCACCAGTTCTCATGGGGGTAGCAGCAAAAAACCCCATTGCAGATACACTATATTAGGAAAATGATTGGGACACCTGCATGTAAATGCACATGAACTTTAATGGCATCCCAGTCTTAGTCCTTAGGGATCAGTATTGAGTTGGCCCACCCTTTGCAGCTATAACCACTTGAACTCTTCTGGGAAGACTTCCACAAGGTTTATTCTTTTTATTTTACTCTATTTTTAGAGTGTGTCTATGGGAATGTTTAACCATTCTTCCAGAAGTGCATTTGTGAGGTCGGGCACTGATGTGGACAAAAAGGCCTGGCTCGCAGTCTCTGCTCTTATTCATTCCAAAGGTGTTCTATTGGGTTGAGGACAAAACTCTGTGCAGGCCAGTCAAGTTCCTCCACCCCAAACTCGCTCATCCATGTCTTTATGGACTTTGCTTTCCCATAGACACACTCTTGAACCTTGTGGAGAGCCTTCCCAGAAGAGTCTAAGCTGTTAGAACTGCAAAGGGTTGGCCAACTCAATATTGAATCCTACGAATTAAGACGAGGATGCTTTTAACCACTTCAGCCCGGAAGATTTGGCTGCTCAATGACCAGGCCACTTTTTGCGAGACGGCACTGCTTCAATTTAACTGACAATTGCTTGGTAGAACCCATATTTTTATTTTTTTTCCCCACAAATTGAGCTTTCTTTTGGTGGTATTAGATCATCTCTGCGTTTTTTTTATTTTTTTTGCGCTATCAACAAAAAAGCATACATTTTGGAAAAAAGGAAATTTTTTTTCTTCAGTTTAGGCCAATATGTATTCTTCTACATATTTTTGGTAATAAAAATCACAATAAGGGTATATTGATTGGTTTGAGCAAAAGTTATAGCATGTACAATATAGGGGAAAGATTTATGCAATTGTAGTATTATTATTATTATTTTTTATAATCGTAATGGTGGTGATCAGCCATTTTTATCGGGACTGCAACATTATGGCGGACAGATACGACACATTTATGGGACCATTGGCATTTATACAGCGATCAGTGTTATTAAAAATGCACTGATTACTGTGTAAATGTCACTGGCAGGGTAGGGGTTAACCCTAGGGGGTGATCAATGGGTTTAACTGTGTTCCCTAGGGAGTGATTCCAACTGTGGGGGGGGGGGGACTGATTGATTGGGTGAGGAGACCAATCGTTGTTCTTAGTATGAACAACAGATCATTTGCCTCACCCCTGCCAGCCCGGAGATCTGTCTGTTTACATTGACAGATCTCCATTCTGTCTCTGTGAAGCATCCCGGCTGCCCGGCGGTCATAGTGACTGCTGGGCACGCGCATCGGCTCCGGTGTGGTGCCACGGGCGCACGGGTGTGCCTTTTGGTTCTTCTTTCCTCAGACTATATCAAACTGTTGATTTAGCCACTCCTAATGCTGCTGCTATCTCTCTGATGGGTTTGTTGCATTTTTGGGCAGCTCTTTGAACGCATGATGTAGGTTCACAGCAATAGATTCCAAATGCAAATACCACACTGAGAATCAACTCCAGACCTTTTACCTGCTTAATTGTTGAATAGATAACAAAGGACTAGCCTGCACCTGGCCATGAAACCACTTTTTTGATTAAATTGTCCAGTTACTTTTGGTCCCTTGAAAAAGGGGGGATGGCTATTCTTAAGAGCTGCAATTCCTAAACCCTTCAATTTGGATGTGTTAAGCCTGAGGGCCGGTTCACACTGCAGGCGAGGCGAGGCGACTCCGACTTGCCTCGCCGCGGCCTCGGCGGCGACTTGCAAATGACTTCTGTATAGAAGTCAATGCAAGTCGCCCCGAGGTCGCCCGAAAGTAGTACAGGAACCTTTTTTCTGAGTCGGAGCGACTCGAGTCGCTCCTCTCAGAACGGTTCCATTGTACAGAACGGGGGCGACTTGCGGGAGCGAGGCGAGTCGTGTCGCCTCGCATCGCCCGCTGTGTGAACCGGCCCTTAGAGTATGCACTATCAGCCAATTGTATAACTATAGCTTGAATATATTTTTGGTAAATACCTGAGAAAAAAAAAAAAAAAACTAAAATTGTGTGTGTCCAAATATATATGGACCTAACTGTATGAGGTTGTATGCAGAGGAGTTTTTAGGCACCCTCACATTACTTTTTTTTTTTGTGGTACTGCATAGGCACAATTTTACTTTATTTATTTATTTATTTATTTTTTTTTGAAGTTCCATATAAGATGAATCCAGGATCACTCTGAAGTCAGGCTTGTATGCATTTTGTTGGAACCATCCTAAAGGCGATCAAAAAATCGTACAAAAATACCGCTTTCGAACCGTATGATAATCAGATTGTTAGTACAGAGCTTTTGAGAGCCGATCACAACTGTTCATCTGATTTATTATAAGATTGGACAAGCATAAAGATTATTCTTGTGGGATACCAGATAGTACGATTTCCTTTTTCTTATCAGTAAAGTTGTCATCTGAAAATAGAATACAAATACACTACAATACATGACATCACTTCCGAATTTTTTTTTTTTTTTTTTTCTGTCTTAAGAGAATTTTCTGAACTTTAGTAAACTCTTCATGTTCAATATGCGACTAGCATGCAAAAAACAAAACAAAAAAACAGACGATCTGTTGTCCGATTTTCATACAAATTCATCCAAATTGTATTCTTGTATCATTGTAAGGGTGAAGCATGCTGATCAGTGTACTGCCGGCTTATATCTCAATAGTGTTTGGCTGGCCCTAAATTAATCTTATTTTTTTTTTTGCTCAGCCAGAAGGCTGAGTGAAAAAATTTCATGGATTCCTCCTTCCACATAATCTGCGAGTAAGGCTGGGTTCACACCGCTGCGGCAGCGAGAACCGGATGTGATTCGCACCGCACTGCAGTGCAAATCACATCCGATCTCTGTGCGATGCGAGTTCAGCCATACAGATAGTATGGCTGAATTCGCATCGCACCTGCCCCAAACTCGCACGGGACCCTTTTTTTGGTCCGCAGCAGAATCGGATCGCATGGGTGTTCACACCATGCGATCTGATTCCTGTCCGAGTTTGCAGATCGCACTGCGATATGCGAACTGATATGGGGGTGTCATTAAGGTTTCACTGACACTCCCAGCAGTCCGCATAGGGCAGTGTGAACTGCCGGCGGGAGGCATGCGATGCGGGAAAACGCAGCGGATTCGCGGCATTCCTGCATCGCTCCAGTGTGAACCCAGCCTAAAGGAGACTTCCCTGATGAGACATTGGGGCAGCTTTACTAAAACTGGAGAGTGCAAAATCTGGTTCAGCTGTGCATAGAAACCAATCAGTTTCTTTTTTTTTTTTTTTTTGTCAAACCTTAACTGAACAAGCTGAAGTTAGAAACTGGGTACCCAACTGGACCAGATTTTGCACTCTCCAGTTTTAGTAAATCAACCCCATTGTGTTCTGACAGTGGGGACTCTCTGCTGTCAGAATACACTGATCAGCAGCCGCAGCCCATTGATTGCACTGATGGGATGAACCAGCCCATTAGATCACCTTTTGTCAACCAATCCCTGTTGAACTGGCTACATACAGCTTTAGGCCCCTTTCACACTGGTACGACACAACAGTCGTACGACTGTGGATCTGACTTTGCTCTGCTACTTGAAGTTCGACATGCGTCCGACTTCAATGAACGGGGATCCAACTTTGATCCCTGACAGTGCAGGCACTTTGTGTCTGATGATATGAATCTTTAGGCGGAACTTTAGGTGGTTCCCCTTCCAAGAGCATACCAGGCCCTTCGGTCTTTATGGGGAACCCCCAGCGCCGAAATTATGTGAATTTCCCCCCCAAATCCCTCCCACCCAAAGCACGTTGCCCCCATGTTGACGAGGAAAAGGGCCTCTTCCCGACGACCCTGGTTGTTGGTTGTTGGGGTCTGCGGGCGGCAAGCTTATCTGAATCTGAAAGCCCCCTTTAACAAGTGGGCCCCCAGATTCCGGCCCACCACACTATGTGAGTATGGAGTACATTCACTTCTGGTTTACTGATTACTGAAAGGCACCAGATTTAAAAAAAAGAAATAAATACTGTATTCATAACCGGCAAACTTGCCATTTAAATGCTTTTAAGTGCAAAGGAGGTATTTGGGGTCTTATAGACCCCAGATCCCTCCATAAAGAGTACCTGTCACTTCCTATTACTGTCACTAGTGATGTTTTCGTTCCTTGTGACAGCAATAAAAGTGATAAACAATAAAAAAAAAAAATGTAACGCACCCCATCCCTCCGTGCTTGCACGCAGAAGCAAACGCATACGTAGGTTGCGACCGCAAATGTAAACAGTGTTCAAACCACAGATGTGAGGTATCGCTATGATAGTTAGAGCGAGAGCAATAATTCTAGCCCAAGACCAATGTCGCCTAGGGAGATTTTTAAGTACCGTTGTTTGTTGCCATTCCACTAGTGTGCACCGTTTTTAAGCATGGCCTGTTATGGTATCTATTTACTTGGCAGAACTTCATCTTTCACATAATAAAATAAAAAATTTGGCCCAACTTTACAGTTTTTTGTTTTTCTTTTTAATTCATGAAAGTGTATTTCTTCTAAAAAATAAATAAATAAATAAATAAAAAAATTGCATTTGAAAGACCGCTGTGCAAAGACAGTGTGACATAAAATATTGCAACAATCGCCATTGTATTCTCTAGGGCAGGGATATGCAATTAGCGGAACTCCAGCTGTTGCAGAAGTACAAGTCCCATGAGGCATAGCAAGACTCTGACACAAGCATGACACCCAGATGCAGAGGCATGATGGGACTGGTAGTTTTGCAACAGCTGGAGGTCCGCTAATTGCATATCCCTGCTCTAGGGTCTCTGCAAAAAAAAATAAAAAATCTAAGTAATTTTTTTAGCAAAAAATACTGATTTTAACTTGTAATCAACAGGTGTCAGAAAAAGGCTTGGGCATGAAGGGGTTTAATGGATCTGTAACCACTGCACGTTTGCCTGCCTGTATGTACAGGCCCATTAACAACAACGGACTGCATTTAGATTAGTAAAAAAAATAAACTTAAAGTGGAGGGCCACCCTGAAAACAAAAAAAATATTAAAAATTACAAAAAAATATAAAAAAAAAAAAAAATGAAAAAAAAATTTTTTTTTTTACTTACCAGAAATGCCTGTTGCTAGGCACTTTCTCCTAATCTTCCTCTTCCTCCTCCGCGGAGATCTTCTGTCTTCGTCGCGGCGTCTTCTGGGTAATGAGTCGCGCTGTGTTCTGGGAACTGTTCTGGGTTCTGGGAACTGCGCGTCCCATTCAGAAAGCGCTGCGGGACTCGCGCATGCGCAGTAGCTGCGGGACTCGCGCATGCGCAGTAGGAAACGGGCAGTGAAGCCGTAAGACTCCACTGCCTGTTTCCCTTACAAGGAATGGCAGCAGCCAGAGGGACGGGTCGGCCTCGGGCGGCCGACATCGCGGGCACCCTGGACAGGTGAGTGTGTTGATTAAGTCAGCAGCTGCAGTGTTAGCAGCTGCTGACTTTTTTTTTTTTCTTTTTGTCTAACCGGCCCTCCTCTTTAAACACCTAAAAAATATGGCGCTTTTTAGGCGCCTGTGTGCAAGAGCCCTCACCCTATTATGCTTATCGCACCTCAAAACTGAAAGATAACTAGAATCTACTGGTATTTGAATCTTTACATTTTCTTTGACTCTTCTTCTTTTTTTTTTTTTTTTTTTATAACAAGTGTTTATCTTTTTGATTAAATTGACACTATACGTAGAAAAATATACACACATATACATAATTGTTTGTTTCATGCTTGCAAATTTTGATCTTAGAATGAAAAAAAAAGCCAGCTGGAGCAGGTTGTACTTCCTAAAACCCAGCTCTCCTGACATCTTAACCACTTGCCGACCGCCTAACGCCGATGTACGTCGGCAGAATGGCACGGGCAGGCATAAGCACGTACATGTACGTGATTTGCCTCCCGCGGGTCGGGGGCCCGATCGGGCCCCCGCCCGGTGCCTGCGGCGGTCGGTTTTCGTTCGGGAGCGATCCCGGACGAGGGGACGGCCATTCATTCATGGCCACCCCCTCGCGATCGCTCCCGACGAATAGAAATCCCCGGTGACATCACTTCCTCTCCTGTAATGTAAACACAGGAGAGGAAGTGATGTATTCTCTCCTCCGTGTCGGTATTTTTCGTTCCGACACGGAGGAGAGCGGATCAGTGAGTTGCACCAACACATCCCACACACAGTACAACATGCCAGGCACACTCACACCCCCCCTTTACCCCCCGATCACCCCCCCAATTACCCCTGCCCCCCAGTCACAGTGACACCAATGTCATTTTTTTTTTTTTTTTTTTTTTTTGCATTGGTGTCATTTGTGACTGTAATAACTGTTAGGGCAGTTAGAGTTAGCCCCCTTTAGTTCTAATGTACCCCCCTAACCCCCCCAATAAAGGTTTAACCCCGTGATCACCCCCCGTCGCCAGTGTCACTAAGGCTGGGTTCACATTGCAGCGGTTTATGAGAACGAATGTGATTCGCACCGCACTGCAGTGCAAATCACATCCGATCTCTGTGCGATTCGAGTTCAGCCATTCGCCGCACCCGCCGCACCCGCCACACCCGCCGCACCCGCCGCAAATTCGCACGGGACCCTTTTTTTGGCCCGCAGCAGAATCGGATCGCATGGGTGTTCACACCATGCGATCCGAGTTTGCAGATCGCACTGCGATATGCGAACTGATCTGGGGGTGTCAGTAACATTTCACTGACACTCCCAGCAGTTCGCATAGGGCAGTGTGAACTGCCGCCGGGAGGCATGCGATGCGGGAACCCGCCGCGGATTCGCGGCGTTTCCGCATCGCTCCAGTGTGAACCCAGCCTAATAAGCGATCATTTTTCTGATCGCCGTATTAGTGTCCCAGGTGACGCTAGTTAGGCAGGTAGGTATTTAGGTTCGCCGCAGCTTTTTATAGCGCCAGGGACCCCCATATACTACCGCATAAAGCCCCCTGATTGCCCCCTAGTTAACCCTTTCACCAGTGATCACCATATAACTGTTACAGGTGACGCTGGTTGGTTAGTTATTTTTTTATAGTTTCAGGGCACCCGCCATTTATTACCTAATAAAGGTTTAACCCCCTGATCACCCGGCGGGTGTCATTTGTGACTAATAACTGTTAGGGCAGTTAGGGTTAGCCCCCTTTAGTTCTAAGGTACCCCCCTAACCCCCCCAATAAAGGTTTAACCCCGTGATCACCCCCCGTCGCCAGTGTCACTAAGGCTGGGTTCAGATTGCAGCGGTTTGAGAACGGATGTGATTCGCACTGCAGTGCAAATCACATCCGATCTCTGTGCGATTCGAGTTCAGCCATTCGCCGCACCCGCCACACCCGCCGCACCCGCCGCAAATTCGCACGGGACCCTTTTTTTGGCCCGCAGCAGAATCGGATCGCATGGGTGTTCACACCATGCGATCCGAGTTTGCAGATCGCACTGCGATATGCGAACTGATCTGGGGGTGTCAGTAACATTTCACTGACACTCCCAGCAGTTCGCATAGGGCAGTGTGAACTGCCGCCGGGAGGCATGCGATGCGGGAACCCGCCGCGCATTCGTGGCGTTCCCGCATCGCTCCAGTGTGAACCCAGCCTAATAAGCGATCGTTTTTCTGATCGCTGTATTAGTGTCACAGGTGACGCTAGTTAGGCAAGTAGGTATTTAGGTTCGCCGCAGCTTTTTATAGCGCCAGGGACCCCCATATACTACCGCATAAAGCCCCCTGATTGCCCCCTAGTTAACCCTTTCACCAGTGATCACCATATAACTGTTACAGGTGACGCTGGTTGGTTAGTTATTTTTTTATAGTTTCAGGGCACCCGCCATTTATTACCTAGTCTCACTAGTGTACCCCTAAATTTAGGGGTGTCTACTTTCCAAAATGGGGTCATTTGGGGGGGGTTTGTGCCATCTTGGCATTTTATGGCCTTCAAAACTGTAACGCCCTTAGAAAGCCTGAAGGCGGTGCTTGGTTTTCGGGGCCCCGTACGCGGCTAGGCTCCCAAAAAGTCCCACATATGTGGTATCCCCGTACTCAGGAGAAGCAGCAGAATTTATTTTGGGGTGTCATTTCACATATGCCCATGGCATGCGTGAGCAATATATCATTTAGTGACAACTTTGTGAAAAAAAAAAAAAAAAAAAAAAAAGTTTGTAATTTTCCCGCAACTTGTGGCAAAATATAAAATATTCCATGGACTCAACATGCCTCTCAGCAAATAGCTTGGGGTGTCTACTTTCTAAAATGGGGTCATTTGTGGGGGTTTTGTGCCATCTTGGCATTTTATGGCCTTCAAAACTGTAATAGGTAGTGAGGAGTGAAGTCAAATATTTACGCCCTTAGAAAGCCTGAAGGCGGTGCTTGGTTTTCGGGGCCCCGTACGCGGCTAGGCTCCCAAAAAGTCCCACATATGTGGTATCCCCGTACTCAGGAGAAGCAGCAGAATTTATTTTGGGGTGTCATTTCACATATGCCCATGGCATGTGTGAGCAATATATCATTTAGTGACAACTTTGTGAAAAAAAAAAAAAAAAAAAAAAGTTTGTAATTTTCCCGCAAATTGAGGCAAAATATAAAATATTCCATGAACTCAACATGCCTCTCAGCAAATAGCTTGGGGTGTCTACTTTCTAAAATGGGGTCATTTGTGGGGGTTTTGTGCCATCTTGGCATTTTATGGCCTTCAAAACTGTAATAGGTAGTGAGAAGTGAACTCAAAAATTTACGCCCTTAGAAAGCCTGAAGGCGGTGCTTGGTTTTCGGGGCCCCGTACCCGGCTAGGCTCCCAAAAAGTCCCACATATGTGGTATCCCCGTACTCAGGAGAAGCAGCAGAATTTATTTTGGGGTGTCATTTCACATACGCCCATAGCATGTGTGAGCAATATATCATTTAGTGACAACTTTGTGTAAAAAAAAAAAAAAAATTTTTTTTTTGTCATTATTCAATCGCTTGAGGCAAAAAAATAAAATATTCAATGGGCTCAACATGCCTCTTATCAATTTCCTTAGGGGGTCTACTTTCCAAAATGGGGTCATTTGGGGGGGTTTTGTACTGCCCTGCCATTTTAGCACCTCAAGAAATGAGATAGGCAGTCGTAAACTAAAAGCTGCGTAAATTCCAGAAAACGTACCTTAGTTTGTAGATGTGACAACTTTTGCGCAAACCAATAAATATACAATTATTGACTTTTTTTTTACCAAAGACATGTGGCTGAATACATTTTGGCCTAAATGTATGACTAAAATTGAGTTTATTGGATTTTTCTAATAACAAAAAGTAGAAAATATCATTTTTTTTCAAAATTTGCGGTCTTTTTACGTTTATATCGCAAAAAATAAAAATCGCAGAGGCAATCAAATACCATCAAAAGAAAGCTCTATTTGTGGGAAGAAAAGGACGCAAATTTTGTTTGGGTACAACATTGCATGACCGCGCAATTACCAGTTAAAGCAGCGCAGTGCCAAAGTGTAAAAAGACCTCTGGTCATTTACCAGCAAAATGGTCCGGTCTGAAAGTGGTTAAAGGTGTTGACTTTTAGAGTGGCATCATTAAGGAGATTTACATCTTAGGCATAAGACTTTAATTATGGTTTTGGTAGATCCTTTTTTTTTTTTTTGTCAGTAGATTGCTTGGTGACTAGTTTCATGAACACATAATATAGGTGAATGAAACTCCTGCCCTATTTACTAAACTGGTAATGTATCACAAAATGTACGTCTTCCAGATTATAGCTCGCAATCTTTTAAGCTGCATGTCAGCTTATTTGTTATCTGAAAACTTAAACTAAAATACTTTTACTATTTTCTGGTTTAAAGACATATTTCTTACCAGAGGCTTTAAATGACCTCTTCTTAAACTTTAATGCTTTTAAAGCTGATTTGTGCTGCTTTAAGCCCTCAAAGGTTAAAGCTTGCAACTTTTTTTTTTAGTGATGTACAAGTTGGTAGCGGATGTTTTGACTTTTTAGCATCATGTGTAATAAGACCTTATTCACACAAGCTTTCTTCTTTTATTTTTTTATGCAGGCAAAATTGATCTGGGTGGTATAATGTGTGCAGTTTACATGCATTTAGGTGTTTCTTATAGACCTTTCACGTTAAACGTCCCTTTATTTGCATTTAAATGCATTAGCGTATGAGTATCTACAGTGGTGTGAAAAAGTGTTTGCCCCCTTCCTCATTTCCTGTTCCTTTGCATGTTTGTCACACTTAAGTGTTTCGGAACATCAAACCAATTTAAACAATAGTCAAGGACAACACAAGTAAACACAAAATGCAATTTGTAAATGAAGGTGTTTATTATTAAAGGTGAAAAAAAATCCAAACCATCATGGCCCTGTGTGAAAAAGTGATTGCCCCCCTTGTTAAAACATACTATAACTGTGGTTGTCCACACCTGAGTTCAATTTCTCTAGCCACACCCAGGCCTGATTATTGCCACACCTGTTCACAATCAAGGCATCACTTAAATACTAGCTGCTTGACACAGTAAGGTCCACCAGAAGATCCTTAAAAGCTACACATCATGCCGAGACCCAAAGAAATTCAGGAACAATTGAGAAAGAAAGTAATTGAGATCTATCAGTCTGGAAAGGGTTATAAAGCCATTTCCAAAGCTTTGGGAATCCAGCGAACCACAGTGAGAGCCATTATCCACAAATGGCGAAGACATGGAACAGTGGTGAACCTTCCCAGGAGTGGCCGGCCGCCCAAAATTACCCCAAGAGCGCAGCGACGACTCATCCAAGAGGTCACAAAAGACCCCACAACAACGTCCAAGGAACTGCAGGCCTCACTTGCCTCAGTTAAGGTCAGCGTTCATGCCTCCACCATCAGGAAAAGACTGGGCAAAAATGGCCTGCATGGCAGAGTTCCAAGGAGAAAACCACTGCTGAGCAAAAAGAAAATCAAAGCTCGTCTCAATTTCTCCACAACACATCTTGATGATCCCCAAGACTTTTGGGACAACATTCTGTGGACCGATGAGACAAAAGTGGAACTCTTTGGAAGGTGTGTGTCCAAGTATATCTGGCGTAGAAGGAACACTGCATTTCATAAAAAGAACATTATACCAACAGTAAAATATGGTGGTGGTAGTGTGATGGTCTGGGGCTGTTTTGCTGCTTCAGGACCTGGAAGACTTGCCGTGATAAAAGGAACTATGAATTCTGCTGTCTACCAAGAGATCCTGAAGGAGAATGTCCGACCATCTGTTCGTGTACTCAAGCTGAAACGAACTTGGGTTCTGCAGCAGGACAATGATCCTAAACACACCAGCAAGTCCACCACCGAATGGCTGAAGAAAAACAAAATGAAGACTTTGGAGTGGCCTAGCCAAAGTCCTGACCTGAATCCTATTGAGATGTTGTGGTATGACCTTAAAAAGTCCGTTCATGCTCGAAAACCCTCTAATGTAACTGAATTAGGACAATTCTGCAAAGATGAGTGGGCCAAAATTCCTCCAGGACGCTGTAAAAGCCTCATTGCACGTTATCGCAAACGCTTGGTTGCAGTTGTTGCTGCTAAGGGTGGCCCAACCAGTTATTAGGTTTAGGGGACAATCACTTTTTCACACAGGGCCATGATGGTTTGGATTTTTTTTCACCTTTTAATAATAAACACCTTCATTTACAAATTACATTTTGTGTTTACTTGTGTTGTCCTTGACTATTGTTTAAATTGGTTTGATGTTCCGAAACACTTAAGTGTGCCAAACATGCAAAGGAACAGGAAATGAGGAAGGGGGCAAACACTTTTTCACACCACTGTAATCTGCCCCTGAATGTACAGATTTCTATATTATTTTATTTTTATTTAAACAAAAAAACTGAATGCATCTGAACACAAGTAATTGCATAGTGTGAAAAAAAAAAGTGTGCATTATATCATTTTAAAATCATTTAAATGCATTTATGTATGTTTAGACGTGTCCTATAAATTCACATAACCCATGCTTATTTTAGCATATATAAGTGAGGCATAC
This sequence comes from Lithobates pipiens, assembly GCF_037356315.1. Classification (NCBI taxonomy): domain Eukaryota; kingdom Metazoa; phylum Chordata; class Amphibia; order Anura; family Ranidae; genus Lithobates; species Lithobates pipiens. The sequence continues at coordinate 185,712,013 of NW_027507903.1, forward strand.
AGCGGGGTTGTTTATCTGAAAGTGGCCCATTATGCAACCCTGCAAGGCTTCCTTTGTTTTCTTCTGAGCTTTGAATCAGGAGTAGTTGTAATTCAAAAGAATCTTTTTTTTTTTTTTGAGCTTTGTAGTTTTGTCCCAAATGTTCTAAAAAAATAAAAATAAATAAAAAGCAAAAAAAGAGCAAACAAAAATAAAACGGACATCAACTTAGAGGTTGTAACCCTAAAAAAAAGGGGGAAAAAAAGAGATCCTGTTCCTTTTTAAAACATGTTAAACCACATAGTGCTTATGTAGTGTCTTTTGTCCCTTTTTTTTTTTCTATCTTGTAAAAAAACTGGTTGATCCTGTGTCCCTCTAGGTGTGCTGAATCATGGCTGCTGATCCACGATAACGTGGTCAGTTTACGTGCCTCTCAGCCCACAGTCTCGCCCTCCCTGCATCTCTGCCTGCCTGATTCCTGTGTGTGAACCACCCTTCCTCTCCTGCCACTATTCCGTGTAGCAGTAAATTTAGTGCTCACAATAACACCAGCCCATCTGTTATAACAAGATATACTACACAGTGTATGTGTTTGTGTTTTTATTTTAAATTCTGCAGCTAAATACCTTAAAGAGGAAGTAAACCCAGATGGGTTTACTTCCTCTTTCGTTCCCTGCAAAGGCAAAGCATAATGGAATACTATGCATCGCATAGTAGTCCATTATGTGTCACTTACCTGACACAGGAGCCAGCGAAGTCACCGCTGTCCCCTGTAGACCGGCGCATTCATCTTCTCGGTGGTGTCTCGCAGCTCCGCCGCTGTCATTCGGCGAAGCCGTCACTCCTGTGCATGCGCACGGGAGCCGACACGCGCGGCATCTCCGTCGTTGAAGATGCCGCGCTCAGTGCGCCTGCGCCCTGCTGTCTACAGCGCATGTGCCGTAGACAGCGCTGCCTGTCTTCGGGCAAATATCTCCTAAACTACCGTATTTTTCGGACTATAAGGCGCACCGGATTATAAGGCGCACTAGCAATGATCGGCTGCTAATGGGATATTTCCATATATAAGGCGCACCGGACTATAAGGCGCACTGGATTATAAGGCGCATTTAATGAAACAAAACTCTGATGCGGTACTGTAAGTCAAATTTTATTCAACTCTTTAGCAATAACCTTAAAATGGTCTATAACAATAACTCTTAACACTGTTCAGTTAAATACAAAACCAGACACTCACTTTTTCACTTTATTCTTCTCCCGCAAATCCATCAAATTCTTCATCTTCAGTGTCTGAGTTTAACAATTGGGCGATTTCGGCATCAAGCACGCCCGTATCCCTCTCATCATTCTCATCAGTATCCGAGTCAGTCTCGTTGCTGTCATCGGTACCGGTACTTAGCTGTTCAGTGATAATTCCGGACTTCTTGAAAGCTCGGATTACACTGGTGACTGATACCTTCGCCCAGGCATCCACGATCCACTGGCAGATAGTGGCGTAACTCGCCCGGCGTTGCCTCCCTGTGTTGGTGAATGTGTGTTCGCCTTCTGTCATCCAATGCTCCCACGCAGCTCGCAATTTAACTTTAAATGACCTGTTGACACCTATATCTAGTGGCTGCAGTTCTTTGGTTAATCCACCCGGAATGATGGCAAGCACCGAATTAGTTTTCTTCACTTGGGCTTTGACAGTATCTGTCAGATGGGCGCGCATGGAGTCACAGACCAATAGGGATGGAGATTCGTGGAAAAAGCCACCTGGTCTCTTGACGTAAACCTCTCTCAGCCACTCACTCATCTTCTCCTCGTCCATCCAGCCCTTCGGGTTAGCCTTGATTATGATGCCAACCGGAAACTTTTCTTTTGGCAGAGTCTTCCTCTTGAAAATTACCATGGTAGTTTCTGGCCATTAGCCTGGCAACCGAGAACTACAGTGAAGGATGACTTCTCGTTTCCTGTAGTGCGTATAGATACCGTACTGGTCCCCGTTCTCTCGACAGTACAGTTTACAGGGATATCAAAGGTAAGGGGGACCTCGTCCATGTTGGTGATGTGCTCTGGCCGGATCTTCTGTTCATTGATCTTGTTCTTGCAGTAGGTACGGAAAATGGCCAGCTTTTCTTCGTAATCCTTTGGCAGTTGCTGTGACATAGTGGTTCTTGTGCGGATAGAGAGATTCCGCCTTTTCATGAAACGGAAGCACCAAGAGGGACCTCCTCGAAAGTCGTTGATCTCCATGTCGCGTGCGATCGCTGTTGCTTTGAGTCGAATAGAGACAGTAGAGACACTTCTAACTGCGGTTCTCTGTTTAATAACCCACTGCTCAATTTTGTCCTCCAACTGTGGCCATCTTGCTTTGTTTCCTCGGAAACTCAGTTTGGTCTTCTTTACCTGGCGCAGGGCATCTTCTTGCTTCCTCCACTTCCGTACCATTGATTCATTAATGTTGAATTCTCTCGCAGCTACTCTATTTCCATGCTCTACTGCATGACTGATAGCCTTCAGTTTGAAATCCGCATCATAAGCATGTCTCTTAACAGGAGCCATTTTTGGGGCAGCGGGTATACCGTAGAAAATGAACGAATGAATGCGCACACCTCCTGACTAAGATGGCCGTAATGCCCAATCCAAGCAGTGCAGCTTCCTAGCTTTGGTAATCCCACGAAGCTGCACTGCTTGGATTGGGCATTACGGCCATCTTAGTCAGGAGGTGTGCGCATTCATTCGTTCATTTTCTACGGTATACCCGCTGCCCCAAAAATGGCTCCTGTTAAGAGACATGCTTACGAAGCGGATTTCAAACTCATCGCTATCAGTCACGCAGTAGAACAACCTGAGAGAGGTTTACGGTACGTCGGTTTACGGTAAGAGACCGGGTGGCTTTTTCCACAAATCTCCATCCCTATTGATCTGTGACTCCATGCGCGCCCATCTGACAGATACTGTCAAAGCCCAAGTGAAGAAAACTAATTCGGTGCTTGCCATCATTCCGGGTGCATTAACCAAAGAACTCCAGCGATGTCAACAGGTCATATATAAGGCGCACCGCATTATAAGGCGCACGGTCGATTTTGTGAGAAAATTTAGGCTTTTAAGTGCGCCTTATAGTCCGAAAAATACGGTATATAGGTTTAGGAGATATTTCTTGGACCTACAGGTAAGCCTTAATCTAGGCTTACCTGTAGGTCAAAGTGTGTTGTAAGGCTTTACAACCACTTTAATCCACATTGCTGATGTGCAGTCACATGACCACCCAGCTGATGTCAGAGGGAAATCTCAGCCTCTCCCTCTGTAGTCCATTGGATCAAGGATGGAGAGCGGCGGGCGTTCATGGAACTACATATCAGTGATGTGAAAAAATGTATTTAGCAGAATTTAAGAAACACACATACACTGTATAGTATAGCTTGTATAACAGGGGGAACTTAAGTTTTTACTTAAACTAAACTTAAACTTTGACTTTAACTTAAGTTTTGCAATTTGTATAGCATTGGCCTGTGTCACAGCTCAGGGCCACTATTTAAAATATTTTCAGAATTTTGTGATATATAAATAATTATTTAATTTAGAGCTGAACTCCTGGAATTGAGCCACTTTTGAAAATGTTCTGGCTTAGGCTACTTTCACACTGGGGCATTGCGGCCGCTAGCGGGGCACTTTTAACCCCCTCTAGAGGCCGAAAAAGGGTTAAAACCACCAGCAAACGCTTTGCAGCGCTGCCCCTCCGGGCTTTCACACCGGAGACGCAGCAGCTGTTTCAGGGCGCTTTTCAGTAGCCAATTTTAGCGCCTGTAAAGCTCCTCGGTGTGAAAGCAGCCTTACAGTAGTGTTTCCACCTCAAGAACGTGACTCTTTTATTTAGAATTAGTTTTTTTGTTTGTTTTTTACAGCGTGCTGGGAGATAGCTACAGTGGGGCAAAAAAAGTATTTAGTCAACTACCAATTGCGCAAGTTCTCCCATTTAAAAAGATGAGAGAGGCCTGTAATTGTCATCCATAGGTGTACCTTAGCTATGAGAGACAAAATGTGTAAACAAATCCAGACAATCGTTGTCTGATTTTTGAAAGAATTTATTTTCAAATTATGGTGGAAAATAAGTATTTTGTCAATATCAAAAGTTCATCTCACTACTTTGTTATATATCCTTTGCTGACAATGACAGAGGTCAAACGTTTTCTGTAAGTCTTCACAAGGTTGTCACACACTGTTGCTGGCCCATTCCTCCATGCAGATCTCCTCTAGAGCAGTGATGCTTTGGGGCTGTCGCTGGGCAATATGGACTTTCAACTCCCTCCAAAGGTTTTCTATGGGGTTGAGATCTGGAGACTGGCTAGGCCACTCCAGGACTTTGAAATGCTTCTTACAAACCACTCCGTCCTTGCTCCAGTGGTGCGTTTGGGATCATTGTCATACTGAAAGACCCAGAGCCACGTTTCATCTTCAATGCCCTTGCTGATGGAAGGAGGTTTGCACTCAAAATCTCATGATACATGGCCCCATTCATTCTTTCATGTACACGGATCAGTCATCCTGTTCCCTTTGCAGAGAAACAGCCCCATAGCATGATGTTGCCACCCCCATGCTTCACAGTAGGCATGGTGTTCTTTGGTTGCAACTCGGAATTCTCTCTCCTCCAAACACGAGTTGTGTTTGATGGAAACAGTTCTACTTTGGTTTGATCTGACTATATGACATTCTCCCAATCCTCTTCTGGATCATCCAAATGCTCTCTAGCAAACCTCAGATAAGCCCAGACATGTACTGGCTTAAGCAGGGGGACAAGTGTGGCACTGCAGGATCTGTCTCCTTGGTGGCGTAGTGTGTTACTGGTAGTAGCCTTTGTTACGTTGGTCCCAGCTCTCTGCAGGTCATTTACTAGGTCCCCCTGTGTGGTGCTGGGATTTATGCTCACCGTTCTTGTGATCATTTTGACCCCACGGGGTGAGATCTTGCGTGGAGCCCCAGATCGATGGAGATTATCAGTGGTCTTGTATATCTTCCATTTTCTAATTATTGCTCCCACATAGCGCTGCACAATTAATCGTTAAAAATCATAATCTCGATTCACACCCTCTGACTATCTCTCCTGCAGAGGTAGCCGATTCTTTCATATAACAAGTGGAGAAACTATCTGCTCACTTGGCTGTCAAACAAACATCTTGGCAGTCTGCTAAGTTTTTTTAACTTGCAACATTGTAATTAAGCTTCCTCCTTAGATCAAAGGGATAGAACTTCTGTGTAAATAAATAATCTGGGCAGACTGCCAATTTTTCAACAAGGTGTAAATGCAGGAAGTTTAACCACTTAAAGACTAAATCTTTTTCTGACCTTTCTTAAGTTAAAATCAATATTTTTTGCTAGAAAATGACTTGGAACCCCCAAACGTATATAATTTAGCAGAGACCCTAAGGAATAACATGACAATTGCTGCAATATTTTATGTCACAATGTATTTGCCCAGCGGTTTTTCAAATGCAATTTTTTGGGAAAAAATTCACTTCAATGAATAAAGAAAAAAACGAAACAGTAAAGTTAGCCCAATTTTTTTAGTTTTAATGTGAAAGATGTTACGCCACGAGAATCGTGATCCATCTTCTAAGCAAAAAATTGTTTCTCATTTTAGCCAGAATCATGCAGCTCTACACCCACAGTTGATTTCTTCACACCAAGCTGCTTGCCTATTCCAGATTCAGTCTTCCCGGCCTGGTGCAGGTCTACAATTTGGTTTCTGGTGTCCTTCGACAGCTCTTTGGTCTTCACCATAGTGGAGTTTAGTGGAGTTTGGAGTGTAATTGTTTGAGGTTGTAGACAGGTGTATTTTATACTGATAACAAGTTCAAACAGATTCCATTAATACAGGTACTGATTGAAGGACAGAGGAGCCTCTTAAAGAAGATACAGGTCTGTGAGAGGCAGAAATCTATTTGCAAATAAATTCTTTAAAAAAATCAGACTTGTGATTGTCTGTCTGGATTTGTTTCCACATTTTGTCCCTCATAGTTGAGGTATACCTATGGTGACAATTACAGGCCTCTCATCTTAAGTGGGAGAACTTGCACAATTGGTGGATGACTAAATATTTTTTTTGCCCCACTGTATATTCCAGCATTCAGTAAAAATTAACATTTTTAATGAGATAAGTGCAGAAGGGGGCATACACCTTGTTGGACTTAACCTATAATAAGCCATATAAACTCCTGGAGTTCTTTCCTATGTGTAAGGGTAGTAATCATTATATGCATTTTATTTCACATGCCTTTTCTTTATATTTTTCTCCACATTGTAACTCAAGTTGTCAAGCAGAAGTGCAAGAAGTTTAGAACAAGTAGTAAAGGGGCTTTACCTGTAATTTTCAAAACAATTGTTGCACAGTGTACTTATTTAACAATAAATAGAGAGAAATAACAAAAAAAGCTATATGGAGTAAGGGTTGGTTATTTTGCTCTGTCTCCTATTGGGGAGATTTATCTTCACTTCCTGCCCCATAAACAGGAAGTGAGAGAAAATCCCTGCAAATTTAGGGAATTCCTTGCCCCCCTCCCCCCCAGCCACCAGAACAACTGTCTCCATCAGAAGATTTCACCTCTATTTCTTTTCTGGGGACATCCCAAAATTTGGGATTTCTTTCTGTCAAAGCAAAAAAGTTTGTTTTGGACAGACCTAATCCTATAGAAAATTTATGGAGGGAGCTGAAACTTCGAGTTGCCAAGAAACCTTAAGGATTTAGATAAGATCTGTAAAGAAGAGTGGACCAAAATAACTCCTGAGATGTGTGCAAACCTGGTAACCAACTACAAGAAACGTCTTACCTCTGTGCATGCCAACAAAGGTTTCTCCACCAAGTACTAATTCCTGTTTTGCTAGACAATTTAATTTTCATTATGGATATAGCGTTTGGTTTTTTGGATGTATTTTTGAAGTATCTCAATTGCAACAATACAAACCTAAAATTCACAGGGCTTTGTGATAAATAAATATGAAATTAAATTCCTTGATGTTCATTTGTGTGGTCGATGTACTTCAATGCATTCTGGAAACTACAGGAAACCTCTTTCGGGAAATACTTTGCTGATGGCCAGACATGGCCATCCTCAACATACATGAGGATGTTCATGTAGGCCAGTTTCTCAGGATTCGCAGAATCTGTAATGATCCTGTGACATGAAACAGAAGCGCATGCCCTATATACTCGTTTCTTGGAGAGGGGGTACCCTAGATACATTCTTGATAGAGCAGTTTCTATTGCTAATTCTAAAAATAGGAATAACCTCCTAAAACACAGCCATATTGGTAAAAACAAGAAAACCACAGTGTTTCAACAGTGGGAGACCCACCAGCAGTACTTCGTTCAGTCAGGAATTTAATGACCTTAAGACAATTGTTCACAGATATTTACCGATCCTATTTGAGGATTGGATTTGTGCCAATTCACTGAAAGATGGTATCAATTTTGTTTCCAGATGTGCTCCCACTTTGGGAAGCTATCTCTCACCAAGTGCCTTTGAATCAAATAAAATCAAGTCACACACCTGGCTGCAAGGACAATTTATAGTTGTGGTGCGACTGTGTGTTCCTGCTCTGCACATATTACTAAGGGGAATGTTGTATGTTCATACTCCAATGGTAAACAACACAAATTAATATATTTTTATAACTGCAACACCCGTTATGTAATATATATCATTACATGTACCATCTGTACAGTACGTTGGTCGCACCACAAGACACCTCAGAGATAGGTTTCAGGAATATATATATATATATATATATATATATATATATATATATATATATATATATATATATATATATATATATATATATATATATATATATATATATATATATTTTTTTTTTTTTTCCTGAAACCTATGTGTATATATATATATATATATATATATATATATATATATATATATATATAATATTGTGAGGGGTTAGCTCCGCAGCGGGTGTGTGTGACCCCCTGGATGGGTTCACAACACAAAATCAGGCACAGCAGACAGCGTTGTAGGTGCAAAAAACAAAAGATGCGGTTTATTTATGCTACATGCAGTGAAACATATAACAGCCAAACAAAAATAAAACATGAAAATAAATCCTGGTCAGCTAGACCTCTAATTACACACTTAGATTCCCTGTCTAACAACTGAGTGCAGCCTTGTGCTGCACCAGTCCCTGTCTCTGTTGTAGAGGTTTGCCACACAGGCGTTAACTCACCGCACAGAACAGGTGTCACACTCCCCAGTCTATACAACACAAAACTGGTTCCAGGATGGAGCATCTCCCTAAGCATGCTGGGGTTTTTTGTAGAGGTCTTAATGAGCCCACTTACTTCAGCTGGGCTCATTAACTCTTCCCCTCTAGTTGTACAAGTCTGCATAAAGCCTGAATCTAGGGCACACATATTTCCCATCCTGGATACAACCAGGTGACTTTACCTGCCTGCTGCCACATACCCCCCCCCCCTCTTGTTTCAACCTTGGGGTTGTAACACAAGCAGTCAGACACGCATGTATCCGAGACAAAGCATCCACATTCCCCATTTTAACACCATGGCGATGCTTAACTGTAAAGTTCAATTCCTTTAGGACCAGGAACCACCTATTTACCCTTCTATTGGTCTCCTTGTTTTGAGCCATCCACTTTAAAGGAGCATGATCAGTCACCAGGTCAAAGTGCCTACCTAGCAGATATTACCGAAGGGAATCTAGAGCCTACTTCACTGCTAAACATTCCTTCTCAATCGTGGCGTAATTTACCTCATGGGACTTCAACTTCCTGCTGAGGTAAATGACTGGGTGCTCTTCTCCGTTCCAGACCTGGGATAACACTGCTCCTAACCCAACGTCTGATGCATCAGTTTGTACCACGAAGTCCTTAGAGAAGTCTGGTGAGTACAACACTGGCTGGCTACATAAGGCTGTTTTTAAGGACTGAAATGCTTCTTCAGCCTCTGGGGACCATTTAACCATGACCGACTCTTTCCCTTTTGTCAGGTTGATGAGGGGCACAGCCTGAGAAGCAAAATGGGGAATGAATCGTCGATAATAGCCAGCGATTCCCAGAAAGGCTCGTACCTGTTTCTTGCTGTTGGGACGTGGCCAACTCTGTATGGCCTCGACTTTATTGACTTGGGGTTTTATCACCCCCCTCCCAATAGTGTACCCAAGATATTTGGCCTCCTCCTGTCCAATGGTACACTTCTTTGGATTGGCCGTAAACCCAGCTTCCCGGATAGAGTCTAGGACTGCTTGTACTTTTGGCAAATGTGAGACCCAGTCTGTGCTATGGATAATCACATCATCCAGGTAAGCTGCAGCATATTTCTGATGGGGCCTCAGAATCTTATCCATTTTCCGCTGGAATGTTGCCGGTGCATTCTGTAACCCAAACGGCATTCTCTTATATTGGAATGCCCCATCTGGGGTTACAAACGCAGTTTTCTCCTTGGCCGACTCGGCCAGGGGAATTTGCCAATACCCTTTGGTGAGATCAAGAGTTGTCATATATCGGGCTTTTCCCAGCCGGTCAATCAACTCATCTATACGCGGCATGGGGTAGGTGTCAAATTTTGTAACTTTATTCAATTGTCGAAAATAGTTACAAAACCGCCAGCTCCCATCAGGTTTGGGCACTAGTACGATAGGACTGGACCAGTCACTCTGGGACTCCTCTATCACACCCAATTCCAGCATCCTTTGAACCTCCCCACGTATTGCCTCCCGTCGGGCCTCTGGTATTCTATAAGGTTTTAGTTTTACCCTTTCTCCTGGCGGGGTGATAATGTCATGCTCTACGCCAGATGTTTGTCCCGGCAGCTCAGAGAAAATCTTTGTTACGAAGTACAAACTCTTTAACCTCCTGTTGTTGGGTTTTCGATAAGGTGTCTGCTATTCCAACCCCAGGAACTAAGCAATCAGGCTGTGTTTGTGACAAAGTCTCTGCGACTAGGGATTCCCTATCCCTCCAGGCTTTCAGCAGATTGACGTGATAGATCTGCTCCGGCTTTCGCCTTCCTGGCTGTCTAACCCTGTAGTTCACCTCACTAATTTTTTCAATTACTTCGTATGGACCTTGCCATATGGCCAGAAATTTGCTTTCAACTGTAGGGACTAGCACCAAGACCCTATCCCCCGGGGAAAAAGTACGGGTCTTGGCCCCACGGTTGTACACTCTCTGCTGTGCTAACTGCGCTTGGGTCAAATGTTCCTTTACGATTGGCATTACCTGTGCAATTCTATCTTGCATCAGGGCGACATGCTCAATCACGCTCCTGTGAGGAGAACTCTAATTTTCCCAAGTTTTCTTGGTGATATCCAGCAGCCCTCTTGGGTGTCTCTCATAGAGCAACTCGAAGGGTGAGAAACCCATAGAGGATTGGGGTACCTCCCTAATGGCAAACATCAGATAGGGTATTAGACAGTCCCAATTCTTTCCATCTCTATCCACCACCTTCTTTAACATTTTGTTTTAGGGTTTCGTTGAATCTTTCAACCAACCCATCTGTTTGGGGGTGATACACAGATGTATGCAATTGTGTCACTTTGTACAACTTGCATAATTCTTTCATAACCCTGGACATAAAGGGTGTACCTTGGTCCGTAAGCAGTTCCTTACAAATTCCCACGCGGCTAAAAACAAGAGATAGCTCTTTGGCTATGGTTTTGGCCGAGGTATTTCGAAGAGGAATTGCTTCCGGATAACGTGTGGCATAGTCCAATATTACCAAAATGTACCGATGCCCCCTAGCAGACTTCATTATCGGACCTACCAAATCCATTGCGATCCTCTCAAAGGGGACCTCAATGATAGGAAGAGGTACCAGCGGGTTACGGAAATGTGGCATAGGTGCCGACTTCTGACACACAGGGCAGGAGGAACAATAATTTTCTGTTTCCTTCATGACCCCAGGCCAATAGAATCTCTGCAGTACCCTCTCTCTGGTTTTCTCTGCCCCCAGATGACCTCCCAGAATGTGCCCATGGGCCAATTCTAACACCAACTTCCTGTAAGATTTGGGCACTACAAGTTGCTCAATGGTTTCTTCTGCCCTTTGAGCCACTCGATACAGCAGGTCCCTTTCCATAGTGAAGTAAGGATAAGTGCAAGTCTTATCTGGGTTCACTAACTCGCCATCTATTTTCACCACATTTTCCCGTGCCTTTATTAGGGTGGGGTCTTTTAACTGTTCTGTGGCAAATTTTTCCCTGTGAACCTCAAGATCCGAAAACTCCACAGACTGCATGTTTTCATCTGAGGATGTTGGCTCCTCCCCAGTTTCTCGAGTTTCCCCCGCCAATACCGACAAGGGAAATTCAGCAGAGTCCTCACCACTCCCAGAGGAATTCTGGTCATCTTCCTGGTTTATAGGGGCACCAGTGGGGGGCTCAGGACAATCCCAGAGTTCCCATAATTTTGGAAAATCCCTTCCCACAATAGCATCATGTGGTAAGTGAGACACTAACCCCACCTGATGAGAGAGGTTACCTTTGGGAGTCTCAAAAAACACTGAAGTTACAGGATACTCTCGGGTGTCCCCATGCACACAAATAACAGCCACCTTGTTCTTCCCAGAGACCTCTGTAGTAACTAATTCAGCTTTTATCAATGTTACCAGGCTACCTGAATCCAGCAACACATCAACATTTCTACCATTAATACACATTTTACATAAATGTTTCTCAGGTCCCCGAATGGCAGTGCATGCAACTGTCGCAAACAGCGACTGACGTCTCTCCCTTATAAAGTCACATTGCATAGGCTCATCCACAACTGGGCAATTGGCTGCAATATGTCCCTCTTGGCGGCAGCGGTAGCAAATAATCTTTTTCGCTGCCTCTTGCAGCCTGGGCTTCCCGGGCTGCTCCCGCCAGACCTTGGGTATTACTCCCACTCTCTCACTCTCTCCACCCTCACCCCTTGGAGTCATCTTACCCGCCACTGGGAATGATCTGGTCTTAGGGTGGAAAGTCCGTGAGTCCCTGAAAGAGGTGGTCAGGTTCTCTGTAGCCAAGTACCTCTCAACCAGATCCACCAGTTTATCTGCATTTTCTGGGTCTCCATGGTTACCCATTTTTGGATGGCAGTAGGAAACGATCCATAACAACACGTTCCACAATGTTTGGTGCGGTCAAAGTCTCTGGCTGCAGCCACTTCCTGCTCAGGTGAATGAGATCATACATTTGAGACCTGGGTGGTTTTCCAACCTGAAAAGTCCAATTATGCACACGCTGAGCCCGGACGGCCAGGGTAACACCCAGCTGTGCCAATATTTCTGTTTTTAGCACCACATAGTCTTTTGCTTGGTCAGGCTCTAGGTCATAATAAGCTTTCTGCGATTCCCCAGTTAAGAGGGGCCACCAGTCCAGCCCATTGCTCCTTAGGCCACTTTTCCCTTTCAGCAGTCCTTTCAAATGTGGTCAAAAACACCTCCGGATCATCCTCTCCAGTCATTTTTGTCATTAAACGGCTCACACCAAAGGATGCGGTATTAGTGTAACCACTTGCTTCATTGGTCTGCGGACATTGCTGTATTAATGTCTCTATTTGCTGTTGAAAACTCTGCTCTTGCTTCTGCAACAGGTCTATAAAGCGGGCTTCAGATTGCTGCTGGGCTTGTTGCTGAGCTTCCAGACTCTGCTGGTGAGCTTTCTGCTGAGCTTCCAGACTCTGCTGCAAAGTTGCATTTGTCTGCTACTGGGCTGCAAGGCTCTTTTGTAAACCCGCATTTGTTTGCTGCTGATTTGCATTTGCTAGAGCCAGCTGTCTCAGTATCTCCTCCATGCTGGCCTTAACAAAAAAATAAAAAAAACTGCCAAAATTCTCCACCAACTGTGAGGGGTTAGCTCGGCAGCGGTTGTGTGTGACCCCCTGGATGGGTTCACAACACAAAATCAGGCACAGCAGACAGCGTTGTAGGTGCAAAAAAACAAAAGATGCGGTTTATTTATGCTACATGCAGTGAAACCTATAACAGCCAAACAAAAATAAAACGTGAAAATAAATCCTGGTCAGCTTGACCTCTAATTACACACTTAGATTCCCTGTCTAACAACTGAGTGCAGCCTTGTGCTGCACCAGTCCCTGTCTCTGTTGTAGAGGTTTGCCACACAGGTGTTAACTCACCGCACAGAACAGGTGTCACACTCCCCAGTCTATACAACACAAAACTGGTTCCAGAATGGAGCATCTCCCTAAGCATGCTGGGGTTTTTTGTAGAGGTCTTAATGAGCCCACTTACTTCAGCTGGGCTCATTAACTCTTCCCCTCTAGTTGTACAAGTCTGCATAAAGCCTGAATCTAGGGCACACACATTTCCCATCCTGGATACAACCAGGTGACTACCTGCCTGCTGCCACAATATATATATCTATATATCTCTCTATCTATCATAGAGTAGAAATTCTCCACCAATGTAGCCAAACCTTTTAATACATTTCAAGAAGCCAATACTTCGGCTATTGGTGTGCAAATCATCATAAAGGAGGTTCATACACCCGCGGGGTGGTGATGTCTTTAGACTTCTCTGTAAAAGGGAAGTTTTTTGGATTTTTTTTTTTATTTTAAGACTCGCATTCCCGTTTGGAATGAACTTTGAGTGGGACATATTACTATGATTAGTCCCTCTCCATCATTGAAGTAAAAGAGGGGGTATAGGGGTGTTTTTTTGCCCTTGCCTCACCATTCCTTGCTTTGTTTTTTTTCCCTTTTTGGTTGCTTTCTGGGGTGGTTCTTAGTGGAATATTTGTGATGCATATGCATTTATATATACAATGTTTTGCCTACACATGATTTATATATGTATGGACATGGTTGATTTTCATGTGTGTATGCATTCTTTCCATCATGTATATGTTTTAGCATCTTATTTTCATATCCTTGAACAGTTTTTAAGAAGTCTTTAATAAGCATTAAATCACACAACTGGACTTAATTTGCTATACAGTGATATGTGTTTTTATATTGGGGTGTGTGTGTGTGTGTGTGTGTGTGTGTGTGTGTGTGTGTGTGTGTGTGTGTGTGTGTGTGTGTGTGTGTGTGTGTGTGTTTTTTTTTTTTTTTTAATTTTTTTCTGCTCATTTTTCTATTTTTGTTTTTAATACAGTTCTTGTTTAGGTGTTAGGTGTTTGATTTGATATACACCTTTAAATAGCTTGTCATTTCAGTTGTTGTAAACAAACAGTTCTTTTTGTGTGAAACGCGTCAACTGATTATCATTGCAATTTTGTCTGGCTCATGACAATAAATAAATTTTTACAGCATCTCTTGGATTCAAGTGTGTGATCAGTCTCTTCTAATGTTGATACTGCCCATGGTGAAAAGCCGGGATTAGCACCTTGGATCGGGTGTGTCCATTTTTGCTGTCGTTTCATGTATACTCTACTCTAACCTCATTCTTTCTTGCTCATTTGGTGGTCTGAGCAGTTCTATTCTTTATCTTTTAGGCCCCTTTCAAACAGCCGTTTTGATCAGGTAGACATGATCAGAAGGTCCATTCATCCCTGTGGATAGGCAGATGCAAACAAACTCGTGTTCGTTTACACCCACCTACCAGGTTCACAAAAAATAAAAGGACAACGTAAGGGGATCTGCCCTCTTCCGCTTAGGTGGAGTAGATTGGAGTTAGTCGGGTGTACACAGGCAGTGGAGTCAATTTTCTCCTGGCTGCCCATAGAATAGAGCAGGCTCTGTCCATGTCCACATGTGTCATCCACCCGCTCTGCTCCAATCAGCTGAACCCCCAGCAGGTCAGAACGGAATCCATCCCGTATGAAAGGGGCCGTATGCTGCCTACACCCTTACATCTATTGCCAGTCTGAGATCTCTTTATTACCATAATGTTTGCTGGGCACTTATGGTGACTGTGTGATGCCTCTGACACAGAAAATTTATTTTTTTGCAGTTTTTGTTTTCAATGACTTAACACTCAAAAGCATAATTTTTATGATGCTGATTGGAACGTAAACACCCAAAATTTTCTATTTTATTTCTGTCTGTGGTCGTTATTACAAAACTGTTTTTTGTTTTTTGTTGTAGGGTATTGGAATTCTTATAAATTCACATTGTTTTTCATTTCTATTTTGATAGCTTGACAAAAACGATTCAGAAGCCTCCAACAACACCTATAAAGCTGAAAAAGATCACCACTTTCCAAGAGTTTGAAAGCAACACAAGCGATGCATGGGATGTTGGGGAGGACGATGATGAACTGCTAGCCATGGCAGCAGAAAATTTAAATACGGAGGTTGTGCTAGAAACTGCAAACAAAGTCATCCAAAACCATACAAAATTACAAGAGCAGAACAAATTTCAAGAGATTAAACAGCTGGGAGACAGACCTATGGCACCTGAAGAGCTTACCTCAAATGTGACCAGCGATAACAAGATTGTGAAATCAGCCAGTGAGAGCCAGATACCCAGATCATCTGGTATGTACTCAAATGTGTCATGTTCTGTTATTTTAGATTTTTTTACGTAAGGGTGTGACATTGTGGAAACAAATCTTTCTACTGAGGACTGCAATCTTCTTTTCAATGAAAAGCCAGACTGATATGTTACATATGCAACTGCAGAGCTGCCGGGTTATTGCTCAGTAACCATTTGTATTACATTTTGACAATTCTTATTTCGTACAGATGAATCCTACACAGGTTTTGGTGCAGTAAATGTAAAATACCTTTTATGATCATGGTAGTGATATACTCGGGGTGGACAGTACTATACTGACTGCTGAACTGAGTACTTGTGATGCAAACTATGCTAAAATAATTTTTTAAAAACTTTTTTAGGAACCCTATTTTTCTTTTTAATATGCTTTTACTGAGCACTTAAAGAGGAAGTAAACCCTGATTGGTTTACTTCCTCTTTCATTCCCTGCAAAGGTAAAGCCTAATGAACTACTCTGCATCGCATAGTAGTCCATTATGTGTCACTTACCTGATACAGGAGCCAGCGAAGTCACCGCTGTCCCCTGTAGTCCGGCGCATCCATCTTCTCGGTGGGTCTCGCTGCTCTGCAGCTGTCATTAGGCAAAGCCGCGATGACGTCACTCCTGCGCATGCACACGGGAGCCCCCACTCGCGGCATGTCGCCATTGACCGCGGCATGCTCAGTGCGCCTGCGCGCCGCTGTCTACGGCGCATGCGCTGTAGACAGCGGTGCCTGTCTTTCAGCAAATATCTCCTAAACCGTCTAGGTTTAGGAGATATTTCTTGGACCTACAGGTAATCCTTAATCTAGGCTTACCTGTAGGTCAAAGTTGGTTGTAAGGGTTTACAACCACTTTAAATCGGATTTGCCTGTCCAGGGTTCCTGCGATGCTGGCACCCCAGCCGATTTCTTGGGATTGGCTGTCGGGTGCTGCTGCTGCCTATCGACTTCACAGCCGGTTCCCTACTGCAGATGCATGAATTGGCCTGGTGGCAGGAGGAGGAGGGGTGCCAAATTTCAGAGGGATGGTGCTGACTCTAGAAGTGGGGAAAGGGTACCTGTCAAAAACTGGTACCTGCCCCCCCATTCCCCCTGAAAGGTGCCAATTGTGGCACCAGAAGGGGGAGGAGACAGATGAGCGGAAGTTCCACTTTGGGGTAGAACTCCGCTGTAATGAGATATTAAACCCCAAACATTTATTTTATTGTAGTGTACCAGTTTTTTTTTTTAGATGTGGTAGATGCATTCGTTTTGTGGTATAGGTGACACACATTATAATTAGTGACACTTGCGTCACCTTTTAATGAGGATGATCAGTAATTGGTCACAGTAGTGTCACTAGTAGAATTTTTTACAGAGCTGAAATCATTATTTTAGCAGTCCTGGAGATAATGACAGTGTGATATTTTTAACACAATTGTGCAACTATGATAACGCAGATTCCATCTGATTTGTACATGTTTGTGCTCATTGAACAACATCCAAGATGCACAAAACAGCAAAGAAATTGCTGTCAGGAAAGTTAGTTACACAGTAATTGGTCATGCAAGTGCCAATTAGTATGATGAGGATGACTAGTAATTAATAGCTCAAACAAGTGTTGCTAATGCACGTTGGTACTGAGCTAATTATTATTATTTTTTTGTATAAAAGAGTCCTCTGAATGGCAACATTAGTTATATAGACTTTAGAGATTGAGAACTTTAAAGAGGGATATAGAGCTTTCTTTTGGTGGTATTTGATCACCTCACCTCCTACGTTTTTTTATTTTTTCCACTATACAAATAAAGACTGACAATGTTGAGAAAATTTTAATTTTTTCCCACTTTCTGCTGTAAAACATCCAATAAAAGAATTGAAAAGAATCTCTTTATTGATTTAGGTCAGTATGTCTTCTGCTACATTTTTTTGGTAAAAAAAATCCCAATAAGGGTATATTGATTGGTTTGCGCAGAAGCTATAACATCTACAAACTGTGGGATATTTTTTTTACTAGTAATGGCAGTAATCAGCAACTTATAGCGGGACTGCGATACTGCGATGGACATTCTGACAATAATTGACACTTAACTGTGTTCCCTATGTGTACTTTCTAACTGTAGGGGGGGTGCTTTGACTAAAGGAAAACTGATCCATGTTTCTGCTTAGCATTTTCCTTTTTGGCAAAACGGCGGTCTGCCTTGTTTATATATTCAGACCGCTGTTCTGTCTCTCTACGAACTATCGTTGGCTTCGCGGCCACCAGGACCCACTGATTTGCTCCCCTTGTGTCCAGCCACAGTGGTAGCAGGGCTCTGGCGGCGTGATCATGAGATTCACTTACAGGTACGCGATTTTTGCACTAAAGGGCAGTATATGTTCGTGGAGCGGTCGTTAAGCTGTTAATTTGTAGGGATATCTTCTCGCTTCCTGTTTTGTCTGAGACAGGAAGTGAAGAGAAATCTCCCCAATGGGGACACAGATGGCAAAAAATAAAAATAAAATAATTGACAGGGTGTCTATCCAAAAAATAAATAATAAATAAATAAAATAAAAGGTTTTGCCTATAGCTCTACTTTAGGACTCTAGATGCTGTGGTCAGGTGAACACTGAGTAAAGAGCCCATGAATATGGTAGAAAGTGATCACAATTTATCTTTTAGTCTTATAATAGTCTAAATGTGTGGCCAAGTAACAAGTGAGATGTGACATAATTGTTGGCATAGACATCACCAATATGAGGGTTTACAGCACGCAAGTAGTGCCAGTAACTGCCATATGTGTGGCGTTAATCGGGCCTTTCCTGAGATTGAACAGACAGAATGGAGAAATGTGTTCCTACATTACCTTTTCCTATTTTGGGGTCATTGTGCAGCTGCTTTTTACATGGTCCCGACATGGACTGAAATGCTGAATGCTTTGATCTGTCAGGTGATGAGTTTGTGACAAAATGGGTACTGTGAAGCTGATCTTTTGTTTTAGGTTATCCGATCATTAATTTTAGTTCCGTAGGTGCCAAATATCTAGGCATTTACACCAGTGACATATTTTATCACAGCCAGTAGGTATCCGTTCTGCTATTATCCAAGAAAGTAAAAAAAAAAAAAAATGTGGTTGTATAGCAACTGAAATATTTTATCACAGCATGTAGGTATCTGTTCTGCTATCATCCAAAAAAGTTAAAAAAATAAAAAATAAAATAAAAAATAAAAATGTGGTTGTATAGCAACTGACATCTATTTATGTATTGCAGAACACTGATGAAGAGGCAGTGTAAAAATAAAAACAATGATTTAGAGAATGTAAAAAAATGTTACTATGGTAATTTTTGGGGTTGGCCATAAATAGACATCTCAAAGTGGGAGGTATGTGTGACAAAGCTGCCAGCTTAAATGCCCTTGATATGTCTTTTTTGTCTCTCCAAGAACTTGTGAAACTCTTATACAGTGGATATAAAAAGTCTACACATCCCTGTTAAAATGTCAGGTTTCTGTGATGTAAAAAATGAGACAAATGAATCATTTCAGAACTTTTTTCCACCTTTTTAATGTGACCTATAAACTGTACAACTCAATTGAAACGCAAACTGAAATCTTTTATACCATATATACTATATACTTTTATATATAATAAAAATAATAAAAATAATAATGTGGTTGCATAAGTGTGCACGCTCTCTCTTATAACTGTGGATGTAGTTGTGTTCAGAATTAACCACTTTCAGACCGGACCATTTTGCTGGCTTAAGACCAGACCACTTTTTGCAATTCGGCACTGCGTCGCTTTAACTGACAATTGCGCGGTCGTGTGACGTGGCTCCCAAACAAAATTGGCTTCCTTTTTCCCCCCACAAATAGAGCTTTCTTTTGGTGGTATTTGATCACCTCTGCGTTTTTTTATTTTTTGCGCTATAAACAAAAATAGAGCGTAAATTTTGGAAAAAACGCTTTATTTTTTACTTTTTGTTATAATAAATATCCCCCAAAAATATATAAAAAAACATTTTTTTCCCTCAGTTTAGGCCGATACGTATTCTTCTACATATTTTTGGTAAAAATAAGCGATTATTGATTGGTTTGCGCAAAAGTTTTAGCGTTTACAAAATAGGGGATAGTTTTATGGCATTTTTATTATTATTATTTTTTTACTAGTAATGGTGGTGATCAGGGATTTTTATTGTGACTGCGACGTGATTCTTGTGTAAATGACACTGGCAGTGAAGGGGTTAACCAGTGGGTGGCAGTGTAGGGGTTAAGTGTTCCTAGGGGTGTGTTACTAACTGTGGGGGGGCTGAGCTTTGTTTTAGTGAACCCTCATCTCTGCTCCAATCACATGGAGCAGAGATCAGCATCACTTGTTGCTAGGCAGAACGGGGAGATGCTGTCTACAACGGCATTTCCTCGTTCAGCCGCCCTGTGAGACGATCGTGGGTATGCCTGCGGCGATGGAGTCCGCCGGACTCACTCATTTTAATGCCGGCACGCAGGGCGGCATTAAAAACTGGACGTACCTGTACACCAATATACCTGCCCGTGCCATTCTGCCGATGTACATCGGCGTGCGCCGGTCGGGAAGTGGTTAAAGTTGATGTACCTGTAAACCAGGGGTGCCCAACCTTTTTAAGAGCGAGGGCCACTTAAGCAACTTGGTAACCAGTTGCTGGCTACAATGAGTGGAGCGGGTGGATGACAGGTCACGGCTACTCTATAGGCCCTCCGATCTTATCCATCCAGATGGAAGGGGACAAATTTCCTTCTATATATTTTTTTTATTTTTTTTTTATGGGATTTTTACGATCTGATTGGAGGCAGGCGGGAGTAAACAGACAAAAGTCTGTTTACATCTGCCGCTCTGTAGAGGTGAATCGAGGGTCCGATTGGATAGGGCCTAAACTGCTTTTACACTGATGTGCTGTGTTTTACCCACACCGTGGGTGCAGCGTAGTGCACCTGTGTCTATCCTGTGGGTTAACTGAACTTTGCCATAGACTCTGCCTGTGGCAAAAGCCAGCGCTGTACAGGAAGCATTGGCTTATAGGGCTCTGCTCTGCAGCCACTTTCTTCCTCTACCACCTGCTTCATTCACAACACTGATGCTGTGGTATAAGGGGTCAGCAACCTGCGATCTGGTCTTACTAACCCACAATTCCAGAGCAAGAGCTCGCGAGCCACATCAGAGGGCTCCGCGGGCCACGGGTTGGCCACCCCTGCTGTAAACCCTCACATATACCCAGTGAAGTGAACAGCCTCAGATGATGCACAGAGATTAAACATACCTCTCTATACGTTTTACATGTTTATCTGCTGTCTTCACCTTTTATATACTGTTTAGAAAGTGCACATCCTGTTATATTTTTCTTTTCCGCTTTCATCTGTAGGAGGAGATCATTGCTAGACACTGTGAGAAAGCTGATTGGAGGAAAGGCACACACCCTCTCCCCACACTGTTGATCTGGCTGCTGATCTATTTATAGCAACCTCCTCCGACCTGTTTTTTTTCCAGGCCTCGGAGAGCTTGTCAAGTTATCAGGCTGATAACAGAGGAATGGGCAGGATAGATACAAGTGCTTTAGAGAGAGATAAAAAAACACTGCAGATAGATGTGTCCAGCTCAAATTTCATGAATTGGGTTTACATCCACTTTAACCACTTCAGCCCTGGAAGATTTTCCCCCTTAATGACCAGGCCATTTTTTGCGATACAACACTGCATCGCTTTAACTGACAATTGCGTGGTCATGCGATGCTGTACCCAAACAGATTTGATGTCCCTTTTCCCCCACAAATAGAGCTTTCTTTCAGGGGCTATTTGATCACCCCTGCGGTTTTATTTTTTGTGCTTGTAAAAAAAAAAGCGACAATTATGAAAAAAACGTTTTTTTTTTTTTTTACATTTTGCTATAATAAATATCCAAAAAAAATAATAATTTCTTCATCAATTTAGGCCAATATGTATTCTTCTACGTGTTTTTGGTAAAATAAATCGCAATAAGCTTATATTGATTTGTTTGCGCAAATGTTAAAGTGTCTACAAAACAGGGGATATATTTATGGCATTTTTATTATTAACTTTTTTATTTTTTTAACTAGTAATGTCGGTGATCAGCGATTTTTAGCAGGACTGCGACATTGCGGTGGAAAGATTTGACATTTATACAGCGACCAGAGCTATAAATAGTCACTGATTACTGTATAAATGTCACTGGCAGGGAAGGTGTTAACCCTAGGGTTTAAGTGTTCCCTAGGGAGCTGTTTCTAACTGGGGGGGGGGGGGGGGGGGGTGGACTGATGGGGAATAGAGAGAGATTGCTGAATACTAGGAACAGCAGATCTCTCTCTACTTCCTTGAGGGTGAATGAATTGGAAGCTGTATCGCTTAGAGCTCAATTTTTACTGCTTTTCCTGGACCATATGGTATTTAGAACAGATTCTGGGTTCCTGCCAAGGTAGACACAAGCTATCGTTGGTCACAGGAAATCATTTTGCCTATTTTTTGTTCAAATCCCACTTGTGATCAAGAAAAAAGTTTTCACACCCTGGACATGAGAAGGTGTGTGCTATGTTATCCATAGGTAACCAAGGAGCTTAGGAAGACTGATGCTTTTTTTTTTGTTCTATTTTCAGGAGTCAGGATGGGGTATAGGGCTTCCAGGCAGACGCTCGCTAGGTGGCTGATGCTTGCAATATGTCAACCTTGTATGAGAAGGGAGTTAGAGGTTCCTAAGGGTGAGCACCCCCAGATCGTCCTGGCCTTTTGTTCCAAGGGCTTGTTAACTAACCCCTTCTCAGTTGCTGGCTTTAATGCCTTAATGATTAAGCCCAGTTCCTGAGGGACAAGGTCAAGCTGAATTTGGTTTCAACCAATGTTTCATGTTGCATGTTAGACAAGTTGTACTAGCAGATAAAAATACACTAACAGATTGAAGACAAATTCCAGCAAATACTTTTATAAGGAATTCCAGCAGTTTTGTTCCTTTTTTAAATAAATGATTTTACCTAAATAAATGATCATTGTAAGCACGCCTGTCAGTGTTTAAATAGTTTCTCATCCCTGTAAACGGATACATCTACAGTAGAGCTTGTTCCTTTGAAAAAGAATAGACTTTGAAAGCCTAAAAAACAGAACGCAGCTATCACATCTAAGAATTGGTAAGCTGCTATATAATAAATGTTTGCTTATGGGTTTGACACTGGTGTAAAGGCCAGGAAATTGGCTTATTACAAATTCATCCCAGGAGGATCACTCTTTTTCAATTTGGTGTACCATCAAGGGTCCAACCTCTGCCATTCTTTTTTTAAAGGCTGATTGCCTGTCACTCCTTAGCTAAGGCCTTTTGTACAGGGTCTTGTTCACATTCCCCAGTGACTCAGTTGGATGTCATTATTACAAAAAAAAAAAAAAATCTCCACGCTATTATTCTATGACCCAAAACAAATAATACATTTTATATCTCCTAATAAATCAAGAGAGTAAATATAGAGCAGCTGGCACTCAACAGTGCAATCACCACACTTAACAAATATAAGACCCCTTTCACACCGAGGGCGTTTTGCAGGCGCTATAGCATTCGAAATAGTGCCTGCAATACGCCCTCAAACTGCTGCTCCATTCACTCCAGTGTGAAAGCCAAGGGGTGTGCTGGCAGGACGTCAGGAAAAGTCCTTCCAGCAGCTTCCTTGAAGCGGTGAACACACCGCTCCTCCACCGCTGCTCCCCATTGAAATCAATGGGGCAATGCTGCATTACCACCAGCAAAACTCCGCTATTGCTGCGTGTTGCGGTCGGTTTTAACCCTTTCTCGGCCGCTAGCGGGGGTAAAACCGCCCCGCTAGTGGCCAAAATGCGCTGCAAATCCGATGGTAATACGCAGCTCAAAATAGCAGCGTTTTACCGCCGACACTATGGGCGGCTTGGTGTGAAAGCAGTCTAAAAGAAAAAACTGAAGAGCTCCAATATGTATAAGCCCTTGTACACACGGTCGGAGATTCCGACCAAATGTTTCCTATCGGACCGTTTTGACGGATATTCCGACTGTGTGTGGTCTGCATCGGACTGTTTCTGTCTGAATATCCGACGGACCAAGTTTTCCAACTTGCCGGTAAAATTTTCAGACAAAATGCTCCTATCGGACATACTCCGATCATGTGTAGCCTACTCCGATGGACAAAGTGCCACGCATGCTCAAATCAAATTCCTAGACCAAACCTATTGGCTACTAGCCTGAACGTAGTCCCGTTGTAACGAAATAACGTCATCACGTTACGTACAATCGGATTTTCCGACAACTTAGTCCGACCGTGTGTATGCAACATCATTTCCAGACCTCTTCCGGAATTAATCCGTCGGAATTACTCCGACGGATTTGGTTGTCGGAATCTCCGACCGTGTGTACAAGGGCTAAGAGTTCAAAATTCACATTAAAATCAAATAAGGTGCAAAATACATCAATATTCACCGCCTATAAACAGTCCAATTTCACAGCGAAATCAATCAAAATATCTTCTTGGTGATGGTAGCTCAGCAACTGTTCACCAAAAACTGACACCAGTGTGCCTCCCACCTTACCCTATTGGGTGTCCTCTCCCCTGATATGGACCCCACTATTAAAAAAAAAAAAAAGAATAAAAAAAAAAGTGAAATGTCTTCATCCCTCCGCACTCGCATGCAAATGCGAATATAGCTAATAGTGGGTTATAACAAGAATACCAGTGATGACTAATGCAGGCTACAGTACTAGTGTACCATAGCCATATCAAAAAGAAAAGGCTTCATGTAGTGTAAAAAATAAAAAGTATAAACTCCTTGCTTTTTTTCTTATAAAAAAAAATACAAAGATAGTTACAAGCCAAAAACATGGAAGAAAATTGGCTCTGCTTGCTGTGCGTGTGTTGTGACGCAGATCGTTAGCGTTGCTCAATGTTTTTAACCAAACCCTGTCATCAGAGGCACTTCCATGCTTAGAACTCTTTGTATTATTTTTATTAATAAAACTGAGGAGTTTTTACGTCTAACACTATGTGGAGCCTTTTTATTTTTGATATGGTCATGGTAACCTGATACTGCGGCTTCCATCTGAACATCAGAGGAGTGTGGCTGGGGGAGTTTTCACTACATTGCCATGCTGATTGTCCCATTGTGATTGGGATGCACATTTGACCTCCTATAGTTAAGGGGTCTTGGCATCTGGTGAGAAGCCTGTGGTCTGTCTGAGGAGAGTGTCACTGACTGCCTTATATACCATGGGTTTTGGATAATACACAATAAATTGCATCAACTGATGCTGAATTTCTTTTTATTAACTTTTTTTTACTTATGTGTTTTTTTTTTTTTTTCTTACCTAATTGGTATTTATTTAACCACTACAATACAGGGCACTTTCACCCCCTTCCTTCCCAGCCCAATTTTCAGCTTTCAGCGCTCTATCGCTTTCAGTGACAATTGCGCGGTCGTGCTACACTGTACCCAAATGAAATTGTTATCATTTTGTTCGCACAAATAGAGCTTTATTTTGGTGTTATTTATTCACGACTCCGTTTTTTTTTTTTTTTGCGATATAAGCGCAAAAATAGCGGAAATTTGGAAAAAAAACAATATTTTCTTTTTTCTATTTGAAAAGAAATCCAATAAAATCTAATTTTGTCATAAATTTAAGCCAAAATGTATTCTGCTACATGTTTTTGGTAAAAAAAATTCCGTTAAGTGTATAATAATTGGTTTGTGTGATCACGGACATATGTACGCAAATGATCATGTACATATGTGTGCAGGTGATCACGCACATATGTGTGCAGATAATCATTGGGACATGTGATTTTAGTGGGACATATGTGGGGGACATGTTTTTATTATTAGGGACATGTGTTTTTATTATTTGGGGACATGTATGTTTTGGGGACATGTGTGTTTTGGGGACATATGTGGGGACTGTGTTTGTACTGTGTGGTGTGTTGTGTGTTTACACTACACTGATGATCAGTGAGTAAAAAGCTGTAAAAAGCAGCCCATACTCACTGATCATCAGCCGGCTGCAGCGTTCTGCTCTCCTCTCCTCAGCGGTGACTTCCGTGTGAGGAGAGGAGAGCCGATTGCCTAGCAACCGGCTGTTTGTTTACATCACATGACGGCCGTGATTGGACACGGCCGTCATGTGATCAGGAGGGCCAATCACAGAGCCCTCCTGCCGATCTGAGATGTGCCGTGTCCGGGTGACACGAGCACATCGGGATCGCGCCGCTGCGCGGGCGATCCCGCTACTCCTGAAGGACGTTCCTGAACGTCCTATCAGGAGTAGACGGCTCCCACCCGGCCGTATATATGCATTGGCCGGGTGGGAAGTGGTTAAGAGCCTGTTCACACAGGGGCGACTCATCAGGCGACTTAGCCGCCTGCCAAGTCGCATCTTGCTCTGTGCAATGGAACCGTTCGACTTAGAAAAAGGTTCCTGTATGACTTTTGGGGCAACTTGAGGCGACTTGCATTGACTTTTATACAGAAGTCGTTTTGCAGGTTGCCGCAGTGGTCGCGTCCAGGTCGCCTGAGGCAGTCATGCTGCCTCAGTGTGAACTGGACCTAAAGGATAAGTTTGCCTTTTATAAACAAAACATTAAATACATATTTGTGCAAGTAAAAAAAATTACATTTATTATTTTTTACACTGCAACCTGTAAAATATTGCACCCGCCATCAGCAGATAGCGGGTGCAATGCAAGGATCCTACAGAGTTTCATTACACTGTCTGCCTGTGGCCTCCTATACAGGCAGGCAGTTATTGAATTGCAGGAAGAATCCATGAACTACGAGAAAGCTCACCAGCACCCTCACAGTTCATTGACAGTTACAAGCCACAGCCGATATGTGTGGTTCATTCATAAACGGAACTCTGTAAATGAATGATGCAGCCATGCAGGGCTGTTATTAAATTGTGACAGCGGGTGCAGGGGGAAAATTCCACTGCCCACTGTCACAGGAGTTGGAGGGAGAAGAAGCTGGAACATGTAACAGCTTCCAACCTAAATACAGGTGGAACATGCAACACATTCCAAAGGTGAACTTGGCCTTTAAGTTATTTCACTATAGGTTGGTAATTTGAGGCTGCCCAATTTAGAGGGCTAGCGCAACACTTTTTTTTTTTTTTTTTTATATATATCTGTGTAGATATTGTTTATTCTGCAGCCTATCTGGTTTTGAATTTTAATTTGAGTACCATACTTATCGGCGTATAACATGCGCCTTTAATTTAGGAGGTAAGTTTCAGGAAAAAAATATTTTTTAAATAAACATCTGCCATCAATGCAGCTTAATCAATGCCCATCTGCAGCTTCAATGTAGTCTGATCAATTCCCATCAGTGCAGCCTGATTAATGGCCATTTTAAGCCTCAATGCCCTTCTGCAGCTTCACCATCTCTCATCATTGCAGCCAGAACAGTGCAGGAAATCACTGAACTGTCATTCATTTACGTGGCTCTCAGTCAGCAGTCACACGCATAATCCTGCCATCGGCATTGGACCAGCTCCTGTGATAGACAGAACACTGGCCCAATGCCGGTGGCGGAGGCAAGACTACGTGTGTGACGTGAGAGCCGAGGAAACAGGAGATGACGGCTCAGTGAATTCTGGTGGCACTCGTCCTCCTCTTTGGTACACTATTGGCATATAAACACACACTTGTGATTTGCCCCCTATTCTCAGAGGGAAAAAAAGTGTGTGTTAAATGGCAATAAATACAGTATTTACAAAGCACTGGGATCACTATAGTTATTTGAAGTTGCAGTCTGGTTTTATAGGGGAATTTGAGGCCATGTGTAACTCTGTTCAGTGAATCATCCATTTAGTTCCCTTGTAGATTTACAGTGTCCCAGATGAGTTGGACCTCTTCCCTAATAGATGTAATAAATAGTAAGCTGTGGTAGAGAATTGTAGAGCTAGTACTCTGAAGTTCATAGGAATAAATGGAATTGCAGAGTGCATGCATGATCAGAAAGATTTTTTTGGAATATGACTAGTATTCTAGTGAGGGATTGCTCCACTAGATTAGTTACAGTTAAAGTAGAACTACAGGCAAAACACTTTTTTATTTTTTGTTGCATTTTGGATAGAGCAAGGAAGGTTTTTTTTTTTTTTTTTTTTTTTCCCATCTCTCCATTTATGCTGACTGGAAAATTATCGGAGAGACATAAGAGAAAAGAAAAGCATGAACAAGATTTTGGTGATACAGGCATTTCCTATTTGACACATTTACTATTGCATGAGGCTGAGCATTAACCTCCCTGGCGGTATGATTATTTCAGATTTTTGGTGCTGAAAGCGGTACAATGTTTTGTGTGGAAATTTTGCGTTTTATATTGTAGGCCTGCAATTCTTGGGAATAACTCATTTAAAGCAGACCTTCACCCTAAAGTGGAAGTTCCACTCGTCGGACCCCCCCCCCCCTCCGGTGTAACAATTGGCACCTTTCAGGGGAGAGGGAGTGCAGATACCTGTATAATCCAGGTATCTGCACCCACTTCCGGGAATAGCTAGCCGCAGCTAGCCACTGAGCCTCCCCCCATCCCCCCCCCGTTGTGTTCTGGGAAACACACAGTTCCCAGGGCACAACGGGGAGCAGCAGGACTCGCACATGTGCAGTAGGGAACCGGGCAGTGAAGCTGCAATGCTTCACTTCCCGATTCCCTGACAGAGGATGGCGGTGGGGGCAGCTGAGAGTCGAGCGATTGCTCATCATCTGCTGCCGACATCGCTGGACCCTGCAACAGGTAAGTGTCCATTTATTAAAACTCAGCAATGCAGTATCTGTCCAAACCAGAGTCTAGTAGACATCCCGGATAAAGTTTGAAACACAAAATCGTAAATTATAATATAATAAATAACTATAATTATAACAATTAATAATATAATAATAATAAAAATTATTCAATAATTAAATCAAAAACACTGACATTTTCTCAGTTGAAGAATTGTTGCTATCATTAGATTTAGTGTTTGATGAATTTCCCCACAAATCGCTATCGCTCAATTCTGCAAGTGATTCTAATTTATTATCGCTGTTTTCTAGCTAGTCTAAAACCACTTTTGACATAAAGGGACTTTTTGGTTGCTATGGACAATCTCCAAATTCCAGGCAGAAAAAACAGTATTTATAATATAAAAGTGCATGCAGGGCACTGGACAGACCACTAGGGACAAAGGGGGTGTGTGTTTTTTTTTTTATACAGTACTGTAATCTGTAAGATTACAGTGTACTGTGTTTTAACTTTTTTGAATTTGGCGCCAATTGCGTCGCAGGGAAAGGAGCTCGGCGGCACTTGGCACTGTGTGAATCGAGTGAGAAGACAGCTCGCACACACAGCGGGGAGACATCGCAGGATCCAGGGGACAAGGTAAGTAACTTTCCCTGTATCCTGAGATGCGATCTCAAGTCTGGCTTGGGGTTACCACTATTGGTACTGAAATACCACCCCGAGTTAGACTCGGGAATACCGTCAGGGAGGTTAATAGCAGTGGCAGTAGCTGGACTATTGCTCAAGCAGTAGATGCAATTTCTTCTGGCAGTACCTCTGCTTTGTGCATCGGGCTATGGTCAGAAGGGGGGGGTTGAAACACCCCCAGAAAAGCGCTAAGGGTCACCCTCAAGCTCTGGAAAGCCTATTCATCTCTACAAATGGCATCCTCCCCTGAGAGAGGCGGGGGCTGGTCAGAATGAAAATCAGGGCCATGAAATGTCTGCAACTGTTGAACACTGCAGCCCCTGTTTATTTTATAATAATAATAAAAAACATTTTTTAGCGACTTTAATCACATCTTCGTGTGGATGAAAATGCGGCAGGTTCTCTTCCATTACCCAAGACCATCAAACTGAGGAACTAGGGGCAGGAGAAGACAAATTCCTTCAGGGGACCGTGGTGAGGCTGATGACTCCTCTTCTTGGGTGTCAAATGCGAGAGAATCAGCTGTTCCAATATTAAGATTGATGGTGCAATGTCTTGCTGAATGATCGTTCTATGTTTATGCATCCTTAACTGAGTGTTTGGGTTCACTAAAGCTTCCTCAAGCTGTGTACAGTGGTGTGAAAAAGTGTTTGCCCCCTTCCTCATTTCCTGTTCCTTTGCATGTTTGTCACACTTAAGTGTTTCGGAACATCAAACCAATTTAAACAATAGTCAAGGACAACACAAGTAAACACAAAATGCAATTTGTAAATGAAGGTGTTTATTATTAAAGGTGAAAAAAATCCAAACCATCATGGCCCTGTGTGAAAAAGTGATTGCCCCCTAAACCTAATAACTGGTTGGGCCACCCTTAGCAGCAACAACTGCAACCAAGCGTTTGCGATAACGTGCAATGAGGCTTTTACAGCGTCCTGGAGGAATTTTGGCCCACTCATCTTTGCAGAATTGTCCTAATTCAGTTACATTAGAGGGTTTTCGCGCATGAACGGCCTTTTTAAGGTCATACCACAACATCTCAATAGGATTCAGGTCAGGACTTTGGCTAGGCCACTCCAAAGTCTTCATTTTGTTTTTCTTCAGCCATTCGGTGGTGGACTTGCTGGTGTGTTTAGGATCATTGTCCTGCTGCAGAACCCAAGTTCGTTTCAGCTTGAGTACACGAACAGATGGTCGGACATTCTCCTTCAGGATCTCTTGGTAGACAGCAGAATTCATAGTTCCTTTTATCACGGCAAGTCTTCCAGGTCCTGAAGCAGCAAAACAGCCCCAGACCATCACACTACCACCACCATATTTTACTGTTGGTATAATGTTCTTTTTATGAAATGCAGTGTTCCTTCTACGCCAGATATACTTGGACACACACCTTCCAAAGAGTTCCACTTTTGTCTCATCGGTCCACAGAATGTTGTCCCAAAAGTCTTGGGGATCATCAAGATGTGTTGTGGAGAAATTGAGACGAGCTTTGATGTTCTTTTTGCTCAGCAGTGGTTTTCTCCTTGGAACTCTGCCATGCTGGCCATTTTTGCCCAGTCTTTTCCTGATGGTGGAGGCATGAACGCTGACCTTAACTGAGGCAAGTGAGGCCTGCAGTTCCTTGGACGTTGTTGTGGGGTCTTTTGTGACCTCTTGGATGAGTCGTCGCTGCGCTCTTGGGGTAATTTTGGGCGGCCGGCCACTCCTGGGAAGGTTCACCACTGTTCCATGTCTTCGCCATTTGTGGATAATGGCTCTCACTGTGGTTCGCTGGATTCCCAAAGCTTTGGAAATGGCTTTATAACCCTTTCCAGACTGATAGATCTCAATTACTTTCTTTCTCAATTGTTCTTGAATTTCTTTGGGTCTCGGCAGGATGTGTAGCTTTTAAGGATCTTCTGGTGGACCTTACTGTGTCAAGCAGCTCCTATTTAAGTGATGCCTTGATTGTGAACAGGTGTGGCAATAATCAGGCCTGGGTGTGGCTAGAGAAATTGAACTCAGGTGTGGACAACCACAGTTATAGTATGTTTTAACAAGGGGGGCAATCACTTTTTCACACAGGGCCATGATGGTTTGGATTTTTTTTCACCTTTAATAATAAACACCTTCATTTACAAATTGCATTTTGTGTTTACTTGTGTTGTCCTTGACTATTGTTTAAATTGGTTTGATGTTCCGAAACACTTAAGTGTGACAAACATGCAAAGGAACAGGAAATGAGGAAGGGGGCAAACACTTTTTCACACCACTGTATGCCTTTCCCTGTCCATTCATTGCTGGATAAGCTATTTTGTATCTGAGAGGATCGCCCAGATAAGCATTTTTTTTCCCTCCAAAAAGTTTTCACACTTTATCCAATGGTGGAGGAAATTCACTAAGTAGGGTATACCAGCAATTAATGCTGCTATATCCTCTCTGAATAAGTTTGACTTGTCTAGCAGGCAATGCTCAAATGTTTAGGTATCCAATGGATAAAAAGGTTGAAAAAAAAAAAACACTTTTTTTTTCTCTGGCAGATTGAGTGCTGACAGTAATTGCTTAATCATTGAGAGACCAGTTGAAACAGGTGTTCAAGGTCATCCTGCTCAGCAGGCCCAAGAGGCAGCTTTATGTTTGTGATAGTTGCTATGAGAGATTCTATGCTTCAAGCCTTGCTCCCTTCGCTAAGCGCATTGTAAGAAGCTCCTGGCTAATCTTCCTTTTTGCGCTGAAACAGCTATTTGGGGATGTTTTGGATAATTTCTAGTGGAAAGCATCCCTTTTGCCAATTTTAGAAAAGGAGTAAATATTTTAAATATATTACATTTTAAATGCTTTAAAGCTCCTTCTCCTGTGCCAGAGGCATCAGCCTCCAGGCAGTCAGGGCGGCTTCCACCGCCAGGTTCAATCGAATAGGGAGAATTTTTCTGCAGTTCTCAAGGATCTGGCAGGAAGAGTGTCGAGACGATTGGGAGACATCCTCCATAGCTCCAGGGTACAAACTGAAGTTCCAAGAGTTCTCCTCTCCTCGTTTTCTCAGATCAAATGTTTCTAAGCATCCAGAGAAAATGAAAAAAGTGATCATGGGGGGTCCCCATGTAAGAACAGAAGTTGAGGTTTGATTGAAACTTTTTTTTTTTTTTTTTTTTTTTGTGGTGCTAAATCCAAATGGACATTCTGGATCTCAAAAATCTAAATTCAATTCCTGAATATAACCACTTTTTTTTTTTTTTCGAATGAAGCCGATCCAAATCTGTTATCTCCATCCTACAAGGAGGAAAAGGAAAACTTCTGGCGTCAATCGACATCAAAGATGCATACCTCTATATGCCTATTTCTTTGCTCTCTAGTAATATGTACTTTTCAAGGTGGAAAATCTTCATTTTCAGTGTGTAGCTCTGCTTTCTTGCCCAGCTATTGCACCTTGAGTGTTTACACAGATTCTGGCCCCTCTTCTAGCCAGATTAAGGGCCCAAGGTATAACGATTATGGTTTAACTAGTCGATCTGTTCTTGATAGATCGCTTAGACCAAAGTATGGTCATCATATTCAGCTACCTGGAATATCTAGGTCGAATTCTCAACCTAGGAGAAATCTTTTTTTTGAAACCATGAAGAAGGCTAAAATACTTCAGTCCGATCATAGATTCACCCAGCAAAAGGGTATTCTTACCCCAGGCAAAGATCAGCGCCATAAAGGAACTGATTTAGGTGGTCGAAGCAAGATGAATTTCTTCTATTCAACTTTGCAT
Source organism: Lithobates pipiens (assembly GCF_037356315.1). NCBI lineage: Eukaryota > Metazoa > Chordata > Amphibia > Anura > Ranidae > Lithobates > Lithobates pipiens. The sequence continues at coordinate 185,744,553 of NW_027507903.1, forward strand.
GAGGTTGTAGGGAAAGATGGTGGCTTCATTCAAGGCCATTCCTTATGCTCAGTTTCATTTGAGACTGATGCAAAACAGTATCCTATTGGCTTGGAACAAAGTGTTCAAGCTCTTCCCAATGTGTCTGACTCCAAAGCCTACAGCCACATCACCCTGGTAGTGCCCGATCTCATCTGATCTTGGAGGCTGTGCAGGGTCGGGCCTGGTTAGTACTCGGATGAGAGACCACCTGAAAATACCAGGTGCTGTAGGCTGGGTGCACCGGAGCCTCAGTTTATATCCAAAAATCTACAAGAAGTTGTGTGGTTCAGAGAAAGGTGAATCATATCCTATCTTGGGCAGAAAACAATGTACTTTGCCTATCGGCAGTCTTCATTCTAGGTATAGAAAATTTGCAGGTGGACTACTTGAGTCGCCAGCAGTTTTTCCCAGGAGAGTGGTTCCTTCACCCCGATATCTTCCCTTCAATATGTCAAAAATGGGGGATCCCAGACATCTGTTTGCATCCAGGTTCAACAAAGAAATCAACAACTAAGGATCCGCTAGCTTGCAGAACAGATGCCTTGCTATTCCCGTGGAATCGGTTCTCACTGATTTATGCATTCCCTCCTATTCTGCCGGCGTCCACGACTTCTTTGCAGGATCAAGCAGGAAGGGAAGTCGTTGATTCTTCTGGCCCCCAGCGGGGCCCAGGAAATCTTGGTATGCAGAGATCGTAAAGATGGCAGTAGGGGACCCATGGACCCTACCATCACAGCCAGACCTTCTCTCGCAATGTCCGGAGTTCCATCCTACTTTACAAATGCTAAATTTAACAGTCTGGCTATTGAGACCCACACTCTGAAGACGTGTGGGCTGTAAGAGTCAGTCGTTTCTACCTTGGTTAATGCAAGTGAGCCGGCCTCCATAATTTTATATTATGGAGTCTGGGAAACCTATGCCTTCTGGTGTGAAACCAAGGGGTGCACCCCAGAGAATAGGTCAAAGGTAGAATCCTTGACTTTCTGCAGATGTTTGGTAAAAAAAATCACAATAAGCATTTATTGATTGGTTTGCGCAAAAGTTATAGCGTCTACAAAATGGGGGATAGTTTTATGGCATTTTTATTGATAATTTTTTTTTACTAGTAATGGTGGCGATAAGTGATTTTTTTATCGTGACTGCGATATTATGGCGGACATTTCGGACAATGTTGACACATTTTTGGGACCATTAGCATTAATACAGTGATCAATGCTAAAAAATTGCATTGATTACTGTAAAAATGTCACTGGCCGTCACGGGGTTAACCACTAGGTGGCGCTGTAGGGGTTAAGTGTGTCCTAGGGAATGATTCTAACTGTGGGGGGAGGGCTGTGTGTGACACGTCACTGATCACCGCTCCCGATTACAGGGAGCACTGATCAGTGACCGTGTCACTAGGCAGAATGGGGAGATGCTTTTTTACATTAGCATCTCCCCGTTCTTCCTCACCGTGAGACGATCGCGTGATCACGGTCACAGACACACGTGCCCGTAAGCCGCCTCTTAAAGGGAAACATACAGGTACAGTATTCTGCCTGTACATGCCCTTCTGCCACAGGATATCTGCGTGAGGCAGTTGGGAAGTGGTTAAGGAGGTAGTTCTACCCTCTCAAATCAAAGCGCACTCCTCTAGGGTTGTTAGTGCTTTGTGGACAGTGCATCACCAAGCCTCCATGGCTCAATTCTGCAAGGCCGCAACTTGGTCTTCAATCCATACATTTACCAGATTCTATCTGGTGGAGGTAAAAAGATATGAGGATGTCGCCTTTGGACGCAGTGTTCTGCAGGTAGCAGTGTAAATCCTCTGATCTCATGGTGCCCTACTTTGGTTGTGTCTCCCTCCCCTCAGTTGACATTGCTCTGGGACATCCCACATGGTAATTACTATGGCTCTGTGTCCTGTGATGTACGATTTAAAGAAAAAAGGTTTTTATAGCTTACCTGTAAAATCCTTTTCTTTTGAAGTGTATTACGGGACCGCCCCTCTTTCTACTATACACGTGTATTGCTTTGCTACAAAACGGAGTTATTCCCAGAAGTGGGAGGGATTATATAGGGAGGCAACTTCCTGTTTAGGGAGTGCCAGTGTCCAGCACCTGAAGGTGGACTATAACCCACATAGTAATTGCTATGGCACTGTGTCCCGTGATGTACTTCAAAAGAAAAGGATTTTACAGGTAAGCTGTTATAAAATTCCTATTAATGCAGCAGATTCTGATTAGCTACAGTATAATTACTGGCCTGCTTTCTCTCATTCTGATTGTGACTATGCTGGATATTACAGGTGATTTTATATCAAGGTAAATTACATCAATTGCACTATGAGCAATGCATTATTTCTTAAATACTTACCTTCTGTCTGGGGTTCAGCTGTAATAATTGTATTAATATCTCTCAAATATTAACCACTTGCCGCCCGCCCTATAACAAAATGACGGTGGCAAAGTGGTTTCATAATCATGATCGGACGTCATATGACGTGATCAGAATTATGAGCCGCTGCACGCCCCACCGGGGGCGTGCATCGCGGCGATCGTTGTTGCAGATTGTCAGTCTGACACCCTGCAACTACGATCTCGGTAAAGAGTCTCCGATGGAGACTCTTTACCACGTGATCAGCCGTGTCCAATCACGGCTGATCACAGTGTAAATAGGAAGAGCCGGTGATCGGCTTTTCCTCACTCGCGTCTGTCAGACGCGAGTAGAGGAGAGCCGATCGGCTGCTCCTCTGACAGGGGGGGGGGGCTGTGCTGATCGATTATCAGCACAGCCCCCCCGAGGATGCCCACACTGGACCACCAGGGATGCCACCAGACCACCAGGGATGCCCAGGATAAGGTATGCCACCCTAGACCACCAGGGATTCCAGTCAGTGCCACAATGGATGCCAATCAGTGCCCATAATGGATGCCAATCAGTGCCCACAATGGGCATCACTGATTGGCATGCATTATTGTTTGACACTGGCATCCATTAGTACAGTATATTATAATACAATGCCGCCTATCAGTTCCCATCTGTGCCGCCTATCAGTTCCCATCTGTGCCGCCTATCAGTTCCCATCTGTGCCGCCTATCAGTTCCCATCCGTGCCGCCTATCAGTGCCCATCCGTGCCGCCTATCAGTGCCCATCCATGCCACCTATCAGTGCCCATCCATGCCCACCTGTGCCGCCTACCCATGCCCACCTGTGCCACCTACCCATGCCCACCTGTGCCGCCCATCCATGCCAATCCATGCCACCTATCAGTGCCAATTTGTGCCACCTATCAGTGCCCATCAATGCCACCTCATCAGTGCCACTTCATTGGTGCCACCTCATCGATGCCCATCAGTGCCGCCTTATCATTGCCCATCAGTGTAACCCCATCAGTGCCCATCAGTGAAGGAGAAAATTTACTTATTTACAAAGTTTTGAAACTGAAACAAAAAAAACATTTTTTTTTCAAAATTTTCTGTACTTTATTTGTTTAGCAAAAAATAAAAAACGCAGAAGTGATCAAATACCACCAAAAGAAAGCTCTATTTGTGGGAAAAAAATGATAAAAATTTCATTTGGATACAGTGTAGCATGACCGCGCAATTGTCATTCAAAGTGCGACAGCGCTGAAAGCTCAAAATTGGTCTGGGCAGGAAGGTGTTTTAAGTGCCCTGTATTGAAGTGGTTAAATATTTTAGTGTAATAATATGCATATTTACATGGGGCTGCCATGCTCCTAAATTTATATGCAAATTGTGTTTATTGCTTAGTTGTTCTTTGCAAAGATAAGATTGTGCTTTGCATTCCCTCGCTCACATATCTATAGTATTAGCGAGGCCAGACCGATTAATAATACACCTAGTAGATAATCGTGCATTTGATTTTTATCTGGGCAATTTTTTTTTTTTTTTAGCAAGATTCCTAATATTAATAGCCGGCATAAAGATCATACAGCAACTAAAGGAAATATTAGCGGATCTCCTAGAAACAAAAAAAGTATTAGAAACCTTTTCAAACTGTACAAATATGTAACACTAGCAATTGTTTTTAAACATTCCTTACAATAATGTAAAATGTGTAGCCTCTGAATGTGTGATCTAGTTTCCCTTTTAGCGCATCTTTTTGATATTTTCTCACATTTTCCTGTTCTTGTCAATTTATCCTGAATGTCTAGACATTAGCAGAGGGCAGATTAACACCTCTTCAATGTTTCCCAAGTTGAGTCATAAACATGTACGATAAATCTGCAATCTGAAGATCCTTCAGTGTTTCTGTCAAAACCTGTTTTTCTGTTCAGTGCCATGAAACATTCAGTCGCATGAACATTTAACATTTCGTTTAATATGCTATATATGGAACTCGCCCCACTCTATATGACTCGGGGGGGAAAAAAAAAAATCACAGACCCTTTTTTTGTTGTATTTTAACCACTTGCCTACTAGGCACTTTCACCCATTTCCTGCCCAGGCCGATTTACAGCTTTTAGTGCTGTCACACTTTGAATGACAATTGCGCAGTCATGCTACACTGTACCCAAATTACATTTTTTTTTTATTTTTATTTTACACAAATGCTAAACAAACAAAAGTCCAAACATTTTGAAAAAAACAAAGCATTTTTTTCTTTTTTATAAATCATGGGACACAGTTAGGCTAATATTCATTACCTACTGGGTTATACACCATCTCTAGGTTAATGGACACTGGCAGACAAAGCCTTAAACAGGAAGTGATCCCCCCTATATAACCCCTCCTATACAGGAATTGCATCAGTTTTTTTTTTTTTACCAGTGTCTGCAAGGTGGATGGGCACGTTTTTTTGAGCTGTCTGAGCTCCAGATCTCTAGTCCCACAAACAGTTCTCAAATGAATCAAGGGATTGATTGATTTAATCCATTTGACACAGGCTCTATATGCTTAGATAAATGGTACCTGAGCCTCGCAAAAAAGACTCAAGATCCTGCAAGGTTTTGCCAGTAATGCAACCTCCTGGCGCTGGACCCTGCAAAGTGGAATCCTGGACACCACAGCGCTAAGGCATTCCTGCAGGGTGCTTTACAGGTCCAAGGGAGTGGACCCTAAACATGAAAAGGGTGCCCAGACCTTGAAGGTCCTCAAGTAACAGGAACCCGTTGTAATGAGTGAAGATTGGGCTTATAAGCTGCTCTGCTCCTGGACGGGTAAGTGAAAACCCTTTATTTACTTATTGTGGGGTGTCCCAGTAATTGTAACAATCAGATAAGCTACCTAGAGGCTGGACACCTGTGTGCGGTGACCAATACAGGGGAATTTTGGGTTAGCTGTGGGTGTTTGCAAAGTGTACCTTTTTTTTGCTTGTGTCTGGCTATTTTTTACCTGTACAATTCACATGAGTGATGCTGTGCATCCCCAGTATGTTTGGCGGCCATGGTGCATGCAGCTTCGCCATAGGCGTTGTGCACACTCAAAGACATGCATGCACTGTCGCCTAATCTGGGCGCATGAAATCTTGCATCATGCAAATACAGCTACTCCTACTCACCACGACCATACATGTGCATGCACACACATGCACAGAACACCCCTGTGCACAGCTAGCTTATTTAAGCTGTGTATGCCAAGCGTGTGGTGCTTCCAGAAGGCAGCTGTGGGACATAGAGCAGGCTCTGAACCAGGCATTTGCAGCATTTCTCCTTACCCGGGTCACATGAGTCACCAGGTGTTGCTTGGCAGGCTAAGGTGCTTAGCAGAATTGTTGCATAGGGGCTTGGTGAGCCCTATTAAAGGGTCTCCCTTCTGAGGTGTGTTAATACTACACCCAGGTACTCCCTTTTTGTGGCTTGTAAATGTCTTCAAAAAAGAGGAGTGGTACTAACACTACAGGGAAGGGCACACCGCGTCGTCAGTAGCTCCTGATGAACCTAGTCGTATTCCTAGTGTTGTATCCCCTGAAAGACCAGATGTTTCCAGGCAATCTGAGCCGCTGCGCCTATCTGGTATTGAGGCTACAACCAACGCTGCTGCTTCACCATTTATCACCAGGGATGAACTGTCATCGGTCCAAGCTGGGTTAGAGCATATGATTGCTGGCATGATTGTAAAATCTTTTTTATTGAGTTTTTCAATAGCATAGAAAATTGCCCACACCTGGGCCAACAGTACCCACGCAGGGGCAAACTCTCCACTACGGCTACAACCGCAGCAGGGCATAACAGGTAACACAACATGATCGGATTGCTGGCATGATTGCCTCCATCCCGCAGGGTGGCAAGAAGCATGACAGATCCCACTCCCCTGAGCCTCCTAGTTTGGATCAAGAATGGGTTGAGGATGGGGAAGAGCTAAAAGCTCAGGATTCTGTGGAGGGCCTGTGGCGGACCTAGCGGATGAGTCTACGTCTGAGCCTCTGCTTCTCAGTCGCAGAGGATTTTGATCCAGATGGTTCGTTCCGCCTCTTGCAGAGGTTACTGAGCCCCCCTGGTCCCCTTTGGGGTCCTTGAGGCCTCTTCAGGCCGCACAGGCTTTCCCCTTACACCCACTGTTGGAACAGGTGGTGTATGCTGATTGGAAGCATCCCGACAGGATTTTTGTTCCTCCTAAGAGATTTTCCCTTTTATATCCCATTGATGAAAAGTTCATTAAGAAGTGGGTCCCGGCTCCTGCGGGAGTGCCATAAATTGAAAGCAAATATAATATTTACACAGGAAACACATTTTCTGACAGACAAAACTCCTAAATTCTCAGATAAAAACTTCCCCACGGTTTTTCATTCAACAAATTGCCACTCCAAATCAAAAGGTGTGTCGACCCTTATCTCTAAAAACACACCCTTTCAACTAATAGATTCACTAAGTGACACTGAAGGGAGATACTTATTTCTTAAAGGGACCATTTACTCCAAACCAATCACAATTGCTAATATATATTCTCCCAACACAAAACAAGTTACATTTTTCCGCTCTGTCTGTGACCTTTTATCTTCCTTCTCATCGGGAATTCTCATTCTCGGGGGGGACTTTAACGTCCCCCTGAACCCTATCTTAGATTCCTCCTCTGGTTCCTCGGCCTTGCCATACAAAGCCTTGAAACAAATCAAATTGCAACTTCAAAACATCTTGCTACATGATACCTGGAGAACGCTGAACCCACAAGGAAAAGACTACACATACTTCTCCCCTATTCACCAAAAATACTCCCGAATTGACTACTTCTTTATTTCACAACCTGACCTCCCCCTTTTGACTAGGACCACGATAGAACCGATGACTTATTCTGACCACCATCCGATCACCATCCTTCTAGAATTTCCCGAAATCGTAACCAAGTCTAAAACGTGGAGACTTAATCCCTCTTTGCTCAAAGACCCGATAAATGTAACCAGAATAAGCACTTGTCTTACAGACTATTTCAGACTTAATGAAATCCCCGACACCTCCACATTATTACAATGGGAAGCCCATAAAGCTGTAATTCGAGGAGAATTTATCAAATTATCCTCTCTTCTTAAAAAGGAACGCCAGACCAAAATAGCAACACTTATGTCCCAAATCCGCAAGTTGGAAGCCTCACACAAACAGACTCTTGCGCTACAGACCTACCAAGCCCTGACCCAAGCCAGGACACAGCTACTGGAAGAACTTAACCTAAACACAAGGAGACAATATGTCCTCCGGAACAAACTCTTTTATGAAAAGGGTAATAAAGTAGGCTCTCTCCTGGCTAGAGCAGTGCAAAGCAAGAAACTTAACTCAACTGTACATCACATTACTGACAATCAGGGCAAGGCTCATACATCAAACGAAGCTATAGCCCAAAAATTTTAAGAATATTACCAAACACTCTACAACATTCCTTCTAGACCCACTAAGCCCAGTAGTTTGGATGCAAGACAGCATGCTATTAACGAATTCCTCTCCAAATTTGGCCCGAAATGTATTTCCCAGGAAAAAGCCCAAAAGCTAAATATTCCCTTATCCGAAGAAGAATTCGATAGGGCAGTCAAAGAGATGAAGGTCGGGAAAGCACCTGGCCCAGACGGCCTTCCTTTGACATATTACAAAACGTTTACAGACATACTTAGACCCCGCTTTCTCTTAGCTTATAGATCCTTTGCTTCTACTTCTCATGCCCCCCCTCATATGCTTGAAGCACACATCACGGTAATACCGAAAGAGGACAAAGATCCTTCCCTGGTAACGAATTACCGCCCCATATCACTCATTAATGTGGATGTCAAGATTTATGCTAAAATCTTAGCGAACCGCTTATTGACGCTTCTCCCGTCTTTGATCTCTTTGGATCAGGTGGGATTTATCCCGGGACGGGAAGGTAGGGATAATACTATTAAAGCCCTAAACATCCACCACTGGCTGACCTCTGCCAATAAACAAGGATTTTTTCTTTCCCTGGATGCCGAGAAGGCGTTTGACAGGGTGGCCTGGGACTACATGGTCCTCAAAGCAATAGGCCTACCGGATTTGTTTCTCTCATATATTCGAGCCCTGTACTCCCAACCGACCGCCAGAGTGCGGGTCAATGGTTACCTGTCAAACGCCTTCCGGCTTCACAATGGTACCAGACAGGGATGCCCCCTCTCACCTCTACTCTTTGTACTCACTCTCGAACCCCTTCTCAATAAACTAAAACTTAATCCAGATATCAATGGCATTTCAATCAACACACGCATCTACAAAATAGCAGCTTTTGCGGATGACCTCCTCCTCTTCTTAACCAACCCGCATGTCTCTATCCCCAATCTTCTCTCCGACTTGGAGTTGTTCCAATCCATCTCAAATCTTAAAATAAATTATTCCAAATCCATTGCCCTGAATGTAACTCTCCCTGCAGAAATGGTAGCGCAATGTCAAGCGAATTTCCCCTTCAATTGGGCCAAACATTCAATCACGTACTTGGGAATTAAAATACCAACGTCCCTTTCGAATCTTTTTAAGGAAAACTTTCTTCCAGCATTGCAAAGTACCAAATCAGACCTTAAAAATTGGAGATCTTTAAATGTGTCCTGGTTCGGTAGAGCCGCACTCCTTAAAATGACAATTTTACCACGATTCCTTTATTTAATGCAATCAATTCCGATTAGCATTCCATCGTCCTTTTTCTATTCTTTCCGACAAGCCTGCACTGCCTTCATATGGCAAAACAAAAAGCCTAGAATACAATTCACACATCTTACCCTTCCAAAAACCAAAGGAGGAATTGCTCTTCCTGACCTACGTCGATACTACTGGGCCACACACTTAGCTAGGATTGTGGACTGGAATGTCCATCACAATGTTAAGGACTGGGTACCACTAGAACATTCTATCTCTACACAATCTCTTCGGTTACTACCCTGGATACGTCCACGCCATATACCGTTACAACATAAGCAACACCCGTTGATTGGGCCCACACTATCAGTTATCCACAAGGCATTGAAAACAATATATCCGCACCCGTGGTTGAGTCCACTTACTCCACTGAGGGATAACCCCGATTTCCCGCCGGGCGAGAGTCCCAACTATCTGGCCAACTCCTGGCCCCACACAGAACTTACTGCTAGACAATTTTTCAACAGGAGAAGGACCCTCAGAACTCTGGTTGACCTGAATACCCGACTGGACGTATAGACAAATCCACCACTTCTTGACTAGCCGACACAATACGGACTATTGGACGAGAGATCTGAACACCCTAGAAAGCCTATGTACACAACACGAACCACAAAGACATCTCATCTCCATTCTCTACACATACCTCTTCGGGGACAAATCAGCGTTCTCCAGCAAGCCCTATTCCTCATGGGAGCAAGATTTAGCTATCAAAATCTCTGACTCAGAGTGGGAAACCATATGTACTTATATTCTCAAAGGTTCCCTTAATGTAGCGGTTCAAGAGGGAGGATACAAAATCCTCTCCAAATGGTACAGAACCCCCTCCCTGCTTCAGAAAATTCTCAGATGCCATCTCCAACTTATGTTGGCGCTGTGGCAAGGCGGAAGGAACCATGCTCCACATTTGGTGGTCGTGTCCTGCCCTTCAGAATTTCTGGAGGTCAGTCCATGACACCATACTTGCAGTAACATCCCAAAGCAATGATTTTTCCCCAGCTTCCTATTTACTTCACTTTACCAAAATCCCCAAGACACGCTACTTTAAATCCCTCAATATGATTATGATCAACACAGCTCAACAATGCATCCCGTGGCGATCCTCTTCCGTACCAACTGTAGCGGAATGGTTCCGTAGATTAAACAATACCGAAACCTTTGAAGAACTAATTAGTATCTCCAATGACACAGTCACAAAATTTTCAGCAACCTGGCAGGACTGGCGCCGTTTCAAACTTACTGACGCGTACTCCTCACAATCTGGCTAAATGGTTCTCACACACTAGACTATCCCTTTCTCAATATCCTCCCTCTCCCCCAATTTTGCCCTCACCCCCCCCCCTCCTTCCCCCCATAACGTATATTCATGCTCGGAATACTTTCCCATTATACAATCCAGAATGCTTTAGATTACCCTCCTTCACAGTTCAGGCTACCTTTAGGCCGTTTTTAGACACCACTGTACAATTAACTGAGCTCAGTGCTGTGATTCTTTCCACGTCTGGAAATTTGTTAAGATCTGTAACCAGCTACTGGACTATTCTTTGTTTATTTAAGCATTTAAGATTTACTGTGACATGAATATTTTGCTGCATATCTTTATCCATTGCCTGTATTTTCTTGTATGTTTACTTTATCCTAATAAAATTTTGTGGAAAAAAAAAAAGAAGTGGAGCATGCCAGCCGTAGATGCAGCAGTCTCTTCCTTAAACAAGAACTTAACTTGTCCGGTGGATAATGCACATGGCTTGGAAAAACACTGTTGACAAGAAACTGGAGTCATTATTAAAGGCTTCCTTTTCTTTGGTCAGTTCAGCTATTCAGCCAGCTGTTGCAGCAATTGGTATCTGCCAGTCAAAAATTTTTGAAAAATATTTCCGGAGGGAAGTGCTCTACTTCCTATAAAGAGAAGCACCAGGCTTCCCCCATTTAAAACCTCAGGGACTGCTACCTCAGAGACTGCTTCCTCATGTGTCTTAGTGGCACAGTGATTCTGCCGCCAACAGGACGCTAGAGCTAGGGGCAAGCCCCAGGGCCAGAAAAAGCCCTGGGTCCAAAGCTTTTCTAAGCCCAGCACCAAGCCCTCCTTTTGAGGGCACGCCCCCACTCTATCGGGGGAAGGTTGCTGCACTTTGTGGACATTTGGAGAACAGTGGTTCAGGATGTGTGGGTCACCTTGACTATATCCCATGGTTACAAGCTGGGGTTACTGTGGGTTCCCCCTCCCAGAGGTTTCAAAGATCCAGCGTTCCCTTGGATCCTCCAAAAAGAAACGTACTGTTTCAGGCACTACATCATTTAGTGCATCAAGGAGTTTTATTTAAACCTGTTTACGGTTCCAAAATGGGACACAATGCCCATTTTGGATTTAAGATCCCTGAACCAGTATCTACTAATGCAGTCCTTCTCAGATGGAGTCTTTCCGCTCATTTGTAGCCTCGCTCCAGAAGTGAGACTTTCTAGCCTCTATCGATTACAAAAGACGCATATTTACACGTACCCATCTTTAAGCCTCATCAGAGGTTCCTGTGATTTGCAATAATGTAACGTCATTTTCAGTTTGTGGCTCTACCCTTCGGGCTTGCCACAGCTCCCCAGGTGTTCACAAAGGTCCTAGCACCAGTACTGGGTTTTTTAAGGGCCCAAGGAATCTTGGTGGAGATCACTCACTACAGGTTCTAGAACAGAGCATAACCTGCACAGTGCGCTATTTGGAAACTTTTTAGGCTGGATTATAGATAATGAAAAGTCAGCCTTGAGACCAGCTCAAAGTCTGAATTACTTAGGTCTGATCCTAGATACGGCCCAAGCAAGGGTATTTTTGCCACCCGTAAGGATCTGTGCCCTGAAGGAATCGGGTGCGTCAGATAAGGGGCACCAGGCAACCCTCCATTCGGCTCTGTATAAGTCTTCTAGGAAAGATGGTGTGCTCTTTCGAGGCAGTGCCCTATGCCCTGTTCAATACCAGGCCTATACAACAAGACATCTTGTTGGCTTGGAACAGAAGAGGACAAGCCCTGGATTATCCAATGTTCTTATCTCTTGAGGCACGCTTAAGCCTAAACTGGTGGTTGCAGGGTCAGAACCTGCAAAAGGGAAGATCCTTCCTCCCAGTAGCTTGGAGATTACTGACTACAGATGGCAATAAAAATAATAAAATGTGATAGTGCTTCAATATTACAATCTGTAATATATCTGCAATATATGAGCTAATAAAAAAAGTGAAACAGAGTCCAATATTGAATGATAATTTCTTCAGTGATATAGAAAAAAGCAAATGTGATGCTTCTTCTCAAAGACTCCTTATCCAGAGTGCTCCCACCACCGCATGCAATGGCCGCTTACCTCCTTAATATGACCCCAGGGGGTCAAACACGCCCTGCACTCCTCCAGATGAAGCCACGTAGGAGATGGTGAAACTAGTAGAGGTGGAGCCTGGTGGTGGACTGATCATTACTGAGTGAGATTTATCAGATTTGTACCTATGCTTTTAATCATTTTAATAAGTTTGAGTTTATTGCTAGCTGGGGTGGAATGGTTCATTTTCTAATCCCTCGGATACTGCACTATAGGAGGCACTTTTTCTTGTTTTTTTATGTATTTCTGCATCTGCTGATCTCTAATATGGATTGAGGTTTAAAGCAGCACAGTGGATGGAACCTATGCTGGCCATAGACCGTTTTGTCTATACATTGAGCAAAGTAAAGATCAGAGGATTCTTTGGAGAGATTATTGGCGCTAAGTACAAGGCATGTTTGGGGTCGTATTAAGGAGGTGAGCATCCATTGCATGCAGTGGTGGGAGCACTCTGGATAAGGAGTCCTTTAGAAGGACATTTGTTTTTTTTTTTTCTACATCACTGAAGAAATTATCATTCATTATTGGGCTCCATTTCACTTTTTTTTATTTTTTATTAGCTCGGAAATACGCGATTCTGAGAATTCTCTCTTTTCTACTGTCAGCTGTGGAAATCAGATTGGTTGCAAGTACAATCAGAGGTCAGATTTCAGCCCGATCAGTATTCTTCCAAAGGCCTTTAGCCTTCCATTCGCTGGTCCGAACCATTATGTAGGGAGAAACTTGTTTGTTTCCCCTCATCGGGTCCCCTATGTGTCCTTGGGACTTGAACTTGGCGCTGTCTGCGTTACAGAAACAAACATTTGAGCCCATCAAGGAAATTCCATTAGACTTGCTGTCATGCAAGCTAGCCTTCCTCATGTCCATCACCACGGCTAGAAGGGTGTTGGAGTTGGTGGCCCTTTCGTGCAGGGAACCTTACTTGAACCTTCACCTCGACAGGTTCGTGTTACGACCTGTTCCATCCTTTTTGCCAAAAGTGATGTCAGCCTTTCATTTAAATCGGGACATTATTTTCCCTTTTGTCCCTCAGCCTTGTTTGGCGGAAGAGAGACGACTGCATTCTTTGGACGTTGTCTGGGCAGTCAAGGTTTGTCTAGATCTGCGGAGATGCGAGGATCAGACTCCTTTTTTGTTTTACCAAAAGGACCCAAGAAGGGGCAGGCAGCTTCCAAGGCTTCCATTGCCAATTGGGTCCTTTAATTGGTCATTCAGGCCTACGGTCTAAAATGTAAAGCTCCTCCTTTTTTAGGGTGAGAGCTCATTCTACCAGGGGTTTAGGAACCTCCTGGTCTTTTCACCATCGGGTCTTCAGTGCATACGTTCACAAATTTTTTATCAAGTAGATGTTCCAGCAGCCGAGGATTCAGCTTTTGGCCATAGTGTACTACAGGCTGCCCTTTAAGGTCTGATGACTATTGTTTGGCAAGGTGTCTCCCTCTCCTCAAGACTATTGCTCTGGGACGTCCAGGTAGGTAATGAATATTAGCCTAACTCTGTGTCCCATGATGTATGAAAAAGAAAATAGGATTTTTTCGTCATACTTGCCAGTAAAATCCTTTTCTTTGAGTACATCATGGCACACAGAGATCCCTTCTTTCTTTTTTGAGCATTCAGTGTTTGCTACAAAACTGATGTACTTCCTGTATGGGAGGGGTTATATAGGGGATCACTTCTTGTCTAAGACTTTGTCTACCAGTGTGCATTCACCTAGAGGTGGCGTATAACCCAGTAGGTAATGAATATTAGCCTAATTCGGTGTCCCATGATGTATGCAAAGAAAAGGATTTTACAGGTAAGTATGATGGGAAAAATCCTATTTTTATAGTTTGTTATAAACTGGGTAAACGGGTAATTTTTCTTCTTCACTGGTGGGCACTGATAGGTTACACAGATGGGCAGTGATAGGCTGCACTGGTGGGTACTGATGAGGCTGCTACTGATGGGCACTGCTATGCGATACTGATGATGAGGCACTGATTGGCAGCAGTGATGGGCACTCATTAGCAGTACTTAGACATACTTATGGGCACTGGTAGGTGGCACTTTTTAGCAGCACTGAGGGGACCGATGTCCCTGTGACAGAAGCCGGTTAACAACTTTCTTTTTTCCTCATGCTGTTAGCGTGAGGAAAAAAAACCTGATAACCTGCTTCTGTTTACATCCGTGATCACCTGTCATTGGCTGACAGATGATCACATGGTAAAAGGCCGCTGTGATTTGCCTTTTACTTCGATCTGTGAGCAGCCGAGTCCCGAGGATTTGATGATCACAGAGCGTGCCAGTGTGGCATGCGGGCAGCGTGAGCATGAGAGGGCGCCCTCCCGGCATTTTAAGCCTGTGCTGTAGCCGTGTTTTGGCTATAATGGGGACTCCAAGTGGTTAAGGAACTTGATTATTTATTCACAGTATTTGAGTGTCACATTTTTTCAACTTCTCTTTTTCTAGTTTTTGGTGTTTTAAATTTAATTGTATTACCGTATATACTCGAGTATAAGCCGAGATTTTCAGCCTCTTTTTTGAGGCTGAAAGTGCCCCCCTCGGCTTATACTCGAGTCATCGCTGTCTGCCTGCTCGATCAGCGTGTCGAGCAGACAGACAGCGGCCATTCTATAATTCAAAAGCCGCGCCTCCGGCTCCGCCTTCGCCTGTGATAGGCGGAACACTGAATTTCCCAGCAGCCTGTGTTCCGCCTATCACGGACATCGTCTCATCCTCGTACTACGGACGAGGATGAGACGATGTCCGTGATAGGCGGAACACAGGCTGCTGGGAAATTCAGTGTTCCGCCTATCACAGGCGAAGGCGGAGGCGCGGCTTTTGAATTTTACAATGGCCGCCGAGGCGCCGACGAAGAGCGGCGATCCTGGCAAGGCACGGGACGGAGGCAAGGCACGGCACGGCACGGGACGGGACGGAGGCAAGGCACGACACGGGACGGAGGCAAGGCAAGGCACGGCACGGGACGGAGGCAAGGAGGCAAGGCACGGGACGGAGGCTCGGGACAAAGGCTCGGGACACAGGTAGGCTGGACACACACACACACACACACACACACACACACACACACAGACACACACACACAGGGATGGATGGATGGAGACACACACACACAGGGATGGATGGATACACACACAGGGATGGATGGATGGAGACACACACACACAGGGATGGATGGATGGATGGAGACACACACACACAGGGATGGATGGATGGATGGAGACACACACACACAGGGATGGATGGATGGATGGACACACACACACACACAGGGATGGATGGATGGATGGACACACACACACACACAGGGATGGATGGATGGATGGACACACACACACACAGGGATGGATGGACGGACACACAGGGATGGACGGACACACAGGGATGGACGGACACACAGGGATGGACGGACACACACACAGGGATGGACAGGCATGTCTCACCCTCGGCTTATACACGAGTCAATAAGTTTGCCAGTTTTTTTGGGGGTAAATTGGGGTCCTCGGCTTATATTCGGCTCGGCCTATACTCGAGTATATACGGTACTATTTCTTTTGTATGTCCTTATTTATGTAAAGATATGTTGAAGCTTTAGAAAAATAAGTAATAATCAAATGGTATTGTCAAGAATAAGATTAAATCTATTTTATTTATAGCATTGTTTACAAGATGAAAGGGCACGTGCGATCAATTTTGTATAGAACTCTCCCCATTTCTCCTTTGATCTAGCTAGTATTTAGTCATTAGGCAAAGTGTTCCAAATAGGACTATACTGCTCCTATATACAGAATATAAACCACTTGCCGACCTCAATAAGTATATATACGTTGCAGTTTGCATGTGGTTTGCCGGGATTATGGCTGACATAGAGCTGCACGATTCTGGATAAAATGAGAATCTCAATGTTTTGTTTGCTTAGAATAAGACTACTTTCGCACTGAGGCGCTATAGCTCTAAAAATGGCGCCTGTAAAGCTCCTCTCCTGCCACACCTGTGTGAAAGCCCAAGCTTTCACACAGGAGCGGTGCATTGGCAGGACGCTGAGAGCCCCTTTACATTGCCAGTGTGGGGGCATCGGCGGCAAAGCGTCGCTAGTTTTAGCTGCACTTTCCCGTCTTTTTAGGCTGCTTTCACACTGAGGCGCTTTATAGGCACTATAGCACTAAAAAATAGCTCCTGTAAAGAGCTTCTCCCCTCACTCCAGTGTGAAAGCCCAAGTGCTTTCCACTGGAGCGGTGTGCTAGCAGGACGCCAAAAAAAGTCCAGCCAGCCGAATCTTTTGAGGAAATCAATGGGCACCACCGCGGAAGAGCCGGGCATTTAACCCTTTTTGGGCCGCTTGTAGGGTTAAAAGTGCTTGATAGCAGCTGAAAAGTGCAGGAAAAATGATGGTAAAGCACCACTAAAAATAGTGGCGCTTTACCGTCAACACCCCAGTGTGAAAGTAGCCTTAGAGGTGCTTTTCGGCTGATAGAGGGGCACTTTTAACCCCTGCTAATGGCCGAATAAAGGGTTAAAAACTCCCAATAGGCAGGGGTGCTTTAGGAGCGATGTATACATTGCTCCTAAAATGCCTCAAAGGAGCTGCTTGCAAGACTTTTTTTGATGTCCTGCCAGCGCAGCGAGTGCTTTCACACTGGGATTGCAGATGAGGCATTTTTCAGGTGCTTTACAGGCGCTATTTTTAGTGCTAAACCCCCAAGCAGCATCTTTGAGGTGATTAGGAGCGGGGTATACACCGCTCATAAAAGTGCCACGGCCCATTGAAATCATTGGGCAGCGCTTTGCCAGCGTTTTTAACCCTTTTTCCCCCCACTAGCAGGGGTTAGAAGCTCCCTGCTAGCGACCAGAAAAAATAGCGACACTTTACTGCCGATGCCACAGTGCCTCGGTGTGAAAGTGCCCTAAAGATCAGAATTATTGTTGTAATCTCATCTTTCACATTATACAAAAAATTGGGCTAACATATTTATTTATTTTTTTTTTTTTAATTCATTGAATTTGAATGCGGTGGGAGGAGACGTCCTGCTGCTCACCGGTGTTTCATTGGCTTTCCGTTTCTGACTGTTAGCCTGAGAAATGATCCGACATTGCAGCTGGCAGTTATCACTCTTTGCTCCATGGCCTTGGAAGACCGGAGCCATGTCATGATGTCACTCTTGGTCCAGGCAGGAAGAAATACACACACACCACACACACACCACACACACACACACCACACACCACACACCACACACCACACACCACACACCACACACCACACACCCCACACCCCACACCCCACACACACACCACACACCCCACACACACACCACACACACACCACACACCCCACACACACAAAAGATCAAATAAAAAAAAAAATGTTTTTTGGATCTTTTGCTTTTAAAGGTAAAGAAGAGATTTGAGGGCTTTTTGACCACAGATCTTGCCATAAAGTGGACCTGCCACCCTTATTTCTATTACAAGGGATGTTTACATTACTTGTAATAGGACTTAAAGTGATCAAAAAAATAATAAATAATAATAAAAAAAATTTAAAACGCCCCCATCCCTCCATGCTCGCTTACAGAAGCGGACGCATATGTAAACAGTATTCAAACCACACGTGAGGTATAGTCGCAAACATTAGAGCGAGATCAATAATTCTAGTAAGTCTGAACAGGTAACCTGTAATGGTGTTTAAAACATTGCTTATGGAGATTTTTAAGTGCCGTAGTTTGTCACCATTCCATGAGCGTGTGCAGTTTTAAGGCGTGATATGTTGGGTATCTATTTACTTGGTGTAACACCAATTTTTTTGTTGTATATGAAAAAATTATAACTTTTAAATTTTTTATTCATTAGAGTGTATTTGTTTCATAAAAATTGCATTTGCAAATACCATGTGATATAAAAAAATTGCAACAATCGCCATTTTATTCCCTAGGGTCTCTGCTAAAAAAATATATATAATGTTTGGGGGTTATAAGTAATTTTTTTAGCAAAAAAAAGTACTGATTTAAACCTGTAAAGAAGTAGTGAGAAAATGCCTTGTCGGCAAGTGGTTAATGATAAAATTAATGAAATCTTGACTTTACGCTTTGTGCTGCAGGTGAGAAGCATTCTTTACAGCGACAGCAATCTGTGCCTCAGCAGACATCTGGTGCAGTGGTGAACAAACCGGCAGACCAAGTCCTCTTGAGTACTGCTGGGTTATCAGAAAGAGAAGCTTTTCGGCTAGAAAAATTCAGACAGCTTCTTGCTGGTCCAAGCACTGATCTTGGTAAGTGTATTCTGCTCTGGTAAGCTAAGATTTTCTAATTATTATGCTAATGAGAACAGCGCAAATTTTATTCTTTGCAAAGGTTCATTTTTATACTTGAACTGGTTAACATATACTTTAGGAAAACATTTTGGTTTGCTAAAAGTTCATCTTGAGTTAAAATCTTTATTTTTTAATTTTGGATTGAATATGGAATGGTTAAAACACCTGTAAGGTCTTCGCCATCTGTGTCCTATTAAGGAGATGCCCCTTCACTCCGTCTCATAGACACAAGAAAATGGTGTTGTCACTCAGGCTGGGTTCACACCTATGCAAATTGGATGCGGATTTCTACCACATCCAATTTGCGCGACAGGAGATTGTGATTGTCTCTCTATGGAGCTGGTTCACATATCTCCATTGTGGCTACAGAGCGGTTTGCACAGGAGCGCTGTGTGTCTTTTGCTCCATTTAAGGGCCAAATTCAGGCAAAAATTTGGCCCTGGTTCGTCTCTAAAATGGAGAATAGGGACGCACCAGACCCCTGCTGTGAGCTGCATCCGTCGGAAGTGTGACGCCCAGCCTAAAGCAAGGAGCATGGGAAGATTTTCATGCTCCCTCTGTTTCTGTCTCAATTTAACCACTTTAGCTCCGGAAGATTTTACTCCCTTCATGACCAGGCCATTTTTTGCTATTCGGCACTCTGCTACTTTAACTGGCGATTGCGTGGTCATGCAACGCTGTGCCCAAATGAAATTTTACATATTTTTTTTTATACAAATAGTCCTTTCTTTTGGTGGTAATTGATAATCACTGTGTTTTATTTACTTTTTGCGTTCTAAACTACAAAAAATAAAATACAGAAAATTTCTAGAACTGCACTTGCAGTGCATAGACTATTTGCCTTTGGGAAATCAACTCCAATATTTTTTTGCTTTCTGCTATAATGAAACATAATGAAACATATCCAATAAAAAAAAATCCCTTCTGGTTGAGGATGGACAGCCTGTCACTATACTCCTTAAACGCGAAAGGGCTTAACACCCCGGAGAAACGCCGTATGTTAATGCATGACCTAAAAAGGGCGAAAATTGATATAGCTTATATCCAGGAAACTCACTTTAAAGAGGATCGATTACCGGTCCTCAAGAATAGATTCTTTCCTTTGATGTACCACTCCACTAATAAAACTAAATCTCGTGGTGCCTCTATTCTTATCTCCTGTAATGTACCTTGGACTCTCACGGATTCCGAGATAGACCTGGAAGGACGTTATGTCTTTCTTAAAGGACTGGTGGGAGGTGCACGGGTGACACTAGCGAATGTCTACGCCCCTAACGAGGGCCAGGACGTGTTTGTGCGGCGTCTTTTGACCAAGCTGATTGCCTTCCAGGTGGGTCAACTGATCCTGGGTGGAGACTGGAATGTACCCCTGGCCCCCCACGTGGATACCTCGGCGGGCTCGTCCTCCTTATCTATTAGTGCCCGTAAGCGTATCATCGCGTGTCTCCATGAGTCACAATTAGTCGATATCTGGCGTTTACAGCATCCGGGTGACAGGGACTATACCTTCTACTCTCCGCCTCACAAAATTTACACAAGAATTGATTATTTTCTTATACCACATAGCCAATTACATGCGGTCAGGGCCTCCTCTATAGGTCAAAAGACATGGTCGGATCATGCCCCCATTATGCTGACTTACAAGCTGTCTGCCACTTCTTCCCGACGGACACGTTTTTGGCGTCTTAATGACAGCTTACTACAGCGACCTGAGATACTGGAAGAGGTGACTAGGGAGCTTACTCTTTACTTTCAGACGAACACGACGGCTGACTCCTCCCCGGGGGTGGTGTGGGAAGCACACAAAACGGTTATTCGGGGTGTCCTGATTAAACACGGCTCGCGCATCAAAAAAGAGACTGGGAAACAGTTGGACTCACTTCTGGCCAAACTCCAGGTTCTGGAGTCAAAACACAAGGTCTCCCTGGATCCATCCGTGGAGGCTGAACTTTCCTCTATTCGAAGCCAGGTCAATGACCTCCTTGGCTACAAAGCCAAGGCGGCGTTACAAAAATGCAGACTTATGGCTTATGAATCGGGTAATAAGTGCGGGCGCAGTCTGGCGCGGGCGGTCCGAGACACCAAGACACAGACCTATGTCCCTCGAATCAGGTCGGAAGCGAATGTGGATGTCGGCCTCCCGCACCAGATAGCGGCTGCATTCAAAAACTTCTACAATACCCTTTACAATCTACCACCCCTCCCGGGAGGACGACCTCTGATGGAGGCGTATGTGAGTTCTAGTCAGACTCCCAAACTATCACCTGACAGTGTAGCTGAGTTAGAGGCCCCGATAACCCCTGAGGAGTTGGAGTCGGTGCTTAACACGGCTAAACCTGGGAGGGCGCCTGGACCGGATGGCTTCACCCTCCCGTATTATAAGACGTTATTCCCCATCCTTAGCCCTCGTATGGTGACCTTTTTTAATGACATAGGGAACACGGCCACCTTTGTCACTGATACTACTCGGGCTCATATTACGGTCATCCCTAAAGAAGGCAAAGACCCCTTGGCCTGTAGTAGCTACAGACCCATCTCACTGTTAAATACGGATCTTAAATTATTTACCAAGATAATAGCAACACGATTGGCCAGACATGTGCAGTCCCTAGTCCATCAGGATCAGGTGGGCTTCATTCCCACGAGGGAAGCCAGAGACAGTACAATCAAGGTATTGAATCTGATCCACGTTGCGAACCAGGGTCCTATTCCTTCTATTTTCCTTAATACAGACGCTGAAAAAGCCTTCGACAGGGTTAACTGGGAGTATATGTCCACTGTCCTCCACCACATAGGCTTAGGTGAGAAAATGCTTAGGTGGATAGCCCAATTATATGCTACTCCGACGGCACAAATTAAGGTGAACGGGATACTATCGGAGCCCCTGCTGATTAAAAATGGAACCAGGCAGGGCTGCCCGTTGTCGCCGCTTCTTTTTGCCCTTTCCTTGGAGCCCTTTTTATGTAGAGTTAGGAATAACCCCGATATCCAAGGCATAGTTGTGGGTGATGCTCACTTCAAGGTCTCTGCGTATGCGGATGACTTGCTTTTCTCCCTCTCCAATCCAGCGATATCCCTCCCGAATCTCCTCCGGGAATTCGAGGAATACGGGCAAGTCTCTATTCTAAAGATTAACTACACTAAATCAGAAGCCATGGGAGTGGCACTGTCGCAAGCGACCATACAGGGGCTTCGGTCCAGCTTTAATTTTAAATGGACGCCCACGGCACTGTCGTATCTGGGGACTTTTGTCCCGGCAAATCTAAATCACGTCTTTAAACTCAATTTCCCTCCCCTACTGATCAGAACCAGGACTCTTCTGGAATCCTGGAACAAAGGCCTTCATTCATGGTTTGGCAGGTGTAACCTGCTTAAGATGTGCATCCTGCCCAAATTTTTATATTTGCTGCAGGCACTCCCTATTTCGGTACCCACATCATATTTTCGACAGGTTCACGGTTTATTTACTGGCTTTATTTGGGCATATAGGAAGCAGAGATTGGCCCGGAATTTACTCTCCATGCCCAAACCCTTCGGCGGCCTTGCCGTTCCTGATGTAAAGAAATACTATCAGGCGGTACACCTCGGTAGAATTGTAGACTGGTGCAGGCACCGGGATCTGAAGCTTTGGATCCGGTTGGAGCAGGCCCTGGTCCGGGTGCCATTAACAGGGGCTACCTGGTGTTATAGACACCTCCCAGCCTACATGAAGAGGCATCCCTTGATAGGGACGACGCTACGGGTGGGGTCACAGATTTGCTCAAAGGGGTTGCTTTCCACGCCTAACTCCCCGCTATTTCCTATTATGGGGAACCCACAATTCTCCCCTGGGATGGACCCCCATCTTCTGCAGGTTATGTCCAGTAGCGGGCGCACACAAGCACGATGTTTCCGGATAGATGGGGATTGGCCGTCCATAGAGGTGCTCTGTAATACATCGGGACCTTATAAATTAGCTTTCTGGACTGCTGTCCAACTTAGACACTTTCTTCGAACCCTTTCATTCCCCCTCCGATTTGATGGACCGTTGACTGCCTTTGAGGAATGTTGCTCTGGTAACGGGGTGCTTCCAAGAACGTTGTCCACAATGTATAATCTCCTTATCACACCCGGGGATAATGCTCACTTGACCTTCATGACAAAATGGGAGAGGGACTTGAACTGTACGTTTACTCCGACCCAGATTCACAACATTGTAGCATTGGCCCTGAAATCTACCATCTGTACTACTATACAGGAAACGAACTATAAAATCCTGACGAGATGGTACTTAACTCCACAGGTTTTGCATTCTTTCTATCCGACCACCTCTGCGCTTTGTTGGAGATGCGGACTGGAACAGGGCACTTTGTTGCATGTATTTTGGGCATGCTCGAAGTTGTCTTACTTTTGGTCCACTGTGAGGACCGTTACTCAAAAATTTACGGAGTATAATGTCCCCAATGACCCGGCCTTTTTCCTCCTGCACATGAACGCCATGTCCATTAAAAAGTACAAAAAATCCATTGTATGTCCATTGGTGAATGCCGCAAGAGCATGTATACCGCTCCACTGGAAAAGCGAGGCCCCTCCATCGGTGGCGTCCTGGGTTCGTAAGGTGGAGGAAATTAGTAGACTGGAGGACCTGGTGCTTACGGGGAGGCAACAGCAGGAAAGATTTAGGAAAACATGGGCACCCTGGCACCAATTTATTTTCTCGCCCGAAGGGGTACTTTTGAGAACCTTGTAATATGTTCGGCGATAGATACTGCATGGGGGGGTAGGGCAGTCCTGAATCAACCAGAAATCCCCCCCTCCCCCCCCCCCTTCACCTCTCCCCTCCCTCTTTTTCCCCCCCCCTCTTCTTCCCCATCCCTCTCCTTTCCCCCCCCTCACCTCACCCCCCTCTCCTCCCTCTCTTAGTCTTCCCTGTCAGGACCCCTTCCCCTATTCTTAATGGTCTCTGCCTTGGTACTGGGTCTCTACCGGGGTATCGAGGTTCTGATGAGAGCCGGAGATGGGGGAACTGAAGGGATTTAGGCTCCCAAACACGTTTCGGTATTGGAGATGTTATGGATGAGCCATGCACAATGTTTTTTATGACCCTGTCCCTCCTGTGAACTCGGTAATAGGTTTGATGTTGGTTCCCCTTTTCCCTCCCTCCCCTTTTCTTTTGTATCCCACTTCTATGTTGTATTATATGTTTATGCCCATGTTGGGCATTGTTTGAAAAGTAATAAAAATTTATATTTGAAAAAAAAAAAAAAAAATCCAATTTCATCATACATTTTGACCAAAATGTTTTCTGATGCATGTTTTTGATAACAAAAGTCCCAATAAGTGTATATTGATGTGAAAGGTATAGCACCTACAATGTATACTGGAATTTTAAAACTACTGATGACAGCAATCAACCACTAATAATAGGACTGCGATATTGCAGCCGACAACCTGGCGCTAACGGATGCTGTGGAGGACTGACTAACTGCCACTGACTTTGCCAGTGCCATTAATACAGTGATCAGTGCTAAAAAATATACAGTCACTGTGCTAATGACACTGGCTGGGAAGGGGCTACCAATAAAATGTGCTGCTTTTTACTAATGATCTCTCAGCTTTTAGTTTCTCATCCCTGCAGAGCAACTGACAGATCGCTCCCTGCGTACAAAGCTTTGTGTTGAATGTCAACACTGAGCTCTGGGCTGTGAATGTACAGAACTGATCAGCAGGTCCTGGCCGGGAGTTGCTGACAGGCTCCCGCTGTGTATAATCATAGGGGGAAGCCGGCTGGGGGGCATGCATGCGTGCACCTTAAACCCATAAGTAGTCAGCGACGCACCATTATGTCATTTTGCCTACAGTGGCCACCCGTTCGCAGTGCAGTGCAGACGAGCTGTCGTTAAGTGGTTAGTTGGAGCAGGCAGCAATAACAACCTGACTGGTTCTGTCCCTTCCCTACTTTACTTTATGCCCAGATGGCCGTGCTTCTTATGCTTACTGCTATGTACCCCTACAGTAATTAAGGAAAGAAACCCGGTGTAAGCTTCAGTTGGTACTGGTCAGAGCTTGTAGAAGGCGGAGAACTTTCCTCCACCTATGTTACGGTGCTGGTGAATAGTGATAGGTTGCTCAGACACCCAATCAAAGAAAAAAGGCAGTTCATCACATGCACCTCATAGCCTGTACCAGGTTAAGATGGAGTCAGCATTTTAGTGAGCCTGTCGCTTTGCCCTTCATGGAAAAAGCACCGTTTTATTTTAAAGTGGGAGGTCAGACAAACACAATTTCACAGCTTAAATACATACAGTACACATAAACTACATTGACTGGCAAAGGAATTGGTAATTTTATTTAGCCAGTCTTATGATTCACATACTCCAACCACTAGTACATGGCTGATGCAGGAAGTATAAAACCAGGAATGAGGGGATCTTGTGCATTGTGGCAGTGTAGTTAATAATAATAATATTATTATTTAAGGTACTTTATATAGCGCTGTCAATTTACGCAGCGCTTTACATATGTGATGAAAGACAATTAAAATGTACAATATGTGGTTTTAGCTGTAGGCTTGCATTCTACTTTAACCACTTGAATACTAGTTTATATATACCCCTTAATTACCAGGCCGTTTTTTTGCTCGTCCTGCAACACTGTATACAAAATATATATAGATTTTTTTTAAAACAGAACTTTCTTTTGGTGATATATAATCAGAGACACGGCCGGACAGACAGACACACAGTTACTATATAAAACTAACAAGACAATATTTTGAGATTGCTTACATTTGCTATTTCTTTACTTAAAAAAAAAAAAAAAAAAAAACAATCATTTGGTGGTTAGTGACACTTTAAAACCATCCACCTCCACTTTCTGGCTCCATGCACACTAGCATCTTTCTTAAGCTCAAAAAAAGCTGCACGAAAAATGCTAATAATTGCATTTTTTTTCCAGCTTCTGGTAGCATTTTAGAAGCTTTTAGGAGCATTAGCATTTTACTGCCATTTTTGCAGTACGTGGAAGGAAAAAAAAAGTTAAAAAAAGAGCTGTTGTGGGCTTTTTAGTAGCATTTGGAAGCATTTAGGAGCATTCAGCATTTTATTTCTGCTGGAAAAACGCTCCAAGAATCTCGACAAAAACTATTTTTTTTTTCTGCTTCTAGATGTTGAAGCTTAAAAAATGCTAATAGCCTAATGTAGTGTGCATGAACACATAGGATAACGCTCCTTAGTTTCTAGGAGGACAAACATGCTAATAACAGCTTCTTGGAGCTTCAAAAAATGCTAGTGTGCATAGAGCCTCTATCTGCTGTAATCCTCCTTCCTGCAAACATTCAGCGCTCCCCTTATCCCCCTTAATCCGCTGTGAATGTATGTAAAGACAGGCAGTGTTTACACTTTTGATGGGTTATTGAATCACAGTGGTCACAAGGTACAAAGCCACTCTAAGCCCTTGTAAACACGGTCGGACATTCTGACGGAAAATGTCCGATCGGACAGTGTTGTAATGTAACTATCTAACAAAGTTTTAGAGCTGGGCTATAAAACTTTCCGACAACATGATCCGATCGGACTTTGTCCGAATGTGTGTAGAGAATTCCGATCGGAAAAAGTGCCACGCATGCTCAGATCAAATTCCTAGACCAAAGCTATTGGCTACTAGCCTGAACGTAGTCCCGTCGTAATGAAATAATGTCATCACGTTACGTACGATCGGATTTTCCGACAACTTTGTCCGACCGTGTGTATACAACACCAGTTTCGGACAAAATCCCTCAAACAAAATCCGACGGATTTTGTTGTCTGAACGTCCGATCGTGTGTACAAGGGCTAATAGGCTCTGTACATAGTGCCTATAATCTGTGCTAATGACAGTTTGGTCAGACATTGAGTGCACACTAGTTGCCTTTGTGTGTTTCCTGCAGAAGTGATGATAAATGGCATTCTTTTTTTTAATCACAGTTGCATGATAGTTTGCCTTTTTGTGTGGTTGTAGTCAAGATGTACACAGAGAGATCACACAAACACTTGTAGGTAAAACAGTTAATGACAGATAAAGATAACAAATGTGATAGTATTAGAAAATATATAACAAGAATACTTACCTGAAGATGCCTTTTTCCGCATTGGGACCCTCCATCATATATGGCATGGCGCAAATGACCGGATCGGACGAATGCATAACACAGCTCTGAGACCAAACCATTATTAGAAGTTTTAGCTGTAGTGTGTGTATATATAGGACTTGAACGTAAGGAATTCTCAAGCCACCCCCTTGGAGCAACATGACCTTTTAGGAACTTGGTCAGTTCGTAATGACATTCCTTTAATATGAAGTCAGCTACGGTAACAAGGTTATTGGAGGCTTTCTTAGATATTGACACAATTTTAATAAGTAAATATGAAATATGTAATTTCCCCATCAAGCATTCCTGAAAATATCCACCTACTCATATGGCGGTAGTAAGGTGAATAAAGCAACCCTTTCAGGGCAAAGCATTGGTTTGCTTTAACCCCAATCCCCAGCAGTAAATAGTTAATCTTTGCATATTCCTCTATATGTAGGCTAAAATTCAGGTTACTTGCCTTACCCAGAGTTTTCCTTTTTAGGTTGGAGTCGCACCTATGCATTTTTAATGCTTTTTGCATTTTGCAGATTTGCACTACAAGAACGTGTTCCATAGGAAACAATGTTAAATGGACCGTAGCGCAAATCTGCAAAATGCAAAAAGCACTAAAACTGCATAGGTGTGAATCCAGCCTTACTTTTGGCAGCTGAACAGAGCAAGATTGGAGCAAAAGAAAAGCAAGTACAATATATGCTGCTGGATAGAGAGTAAATAATGTCAGCCTGATCCTTTTGCCTGTATGAACAAAGCACAAGTTCACTTTAAGTTTCAGCTTTTCAAAGCGGCATTTAAAGCATCAAGGTGTTTTGCAATTTTTATAACCTTGTTTAAATGTATTCGCCGTTTTTAAACCAACAAAAGATATGTTTTTAAAGTTGGCTGTGTATTAGCTTTTGAGCAGACTTTTTCTGTTGCCTTTTTTTTTTTAATATCTTCTTTTTTATATGAAAGCACTTGACATTAACATTCCTACTGATTGAAGGAACAGTCTTTTTGTATTTTGGATACCTTCAATGGAAATATAGAACATACAAATGATTAGAAATACAGGCCTATTTAAATGCAACAAGCCATCAGGAACCCATTATGAGCTGTCTTTTTACAGAGAATCCCCATTTGAATGTAAAAGAACATCTTGCTTTCACTGTATTGAGATATATGTAAAATACAAACTTTTACGTTCCGCTTTGAAATTATTTGTTAAGGCCTATAGTTGGCTAGCTTTTTTTTTTTCTTTCAGTAGGTTATATATTATTGTAATACTTGCACATGCACCTTCTGGCTGCTAAACATTGTGGAAGATTACAGAAACGGAAGGTCTGATTATTTTTTATGTAGCACCGGCGTCTACTAAACCGTTGCAGAATTCATTTGGATAAGAGTTGCAAGTAACAAGAAAAAAAAAAATTCTCGCCCTGAAGAAATTTTATTGTTACGATTATACTTGCTTTGTGTTACTTGATAAATATGCCAGTTTGGGTATACAAAGGAACACATAGGCTTAAAAATGGTTTTGTAGCGTGCCAGTTAAAAGGATAGTGGACATATGTCCCAACTTTGCTGATCTAAAATAAATATTCAGAACTTCTACTTGTATACATTTTAGAAGCTTATTGATAGTGACATTTATGCAGTGTACCTCTAAAGATCCATTCACCTATTGTGTTTTTTGCTGTTTGTTTGTATTTATACTGTATCTACCAAGTGCATTTAATGTTTTGCCTAGTAATATGAATGGGGAAGCTAGCAAGTAATGCATTTTGCATGCTAGTCCTTAATGCTTAGTGCTGTGGTAGAAAGGAAAGAAATGTCAAGGGACTGGGTGCTGTATTTAATTGGAAAATTATTTTGCTTATAAAGGTAGAAGATCGGTTCATTTATTACTTTGAATTGTGAGCTAAGGTTTATGTGATAATGGCAAAACACAACACAATAAAAATGCATCAATAAGTTTCATGAAATATGTGTGTTTCCAACACATTATGTGCTTTTTACTAAATCTTATTGTGGGCTTTTTTCCCTTGGCCTTATATGCTTAATCCTGATGGACTCTAAGTACTCCTGAAAACTTCATCAGGAAACTTATTACTACATGTGACTAATGCACTTTGATAAACATTTTTTATTGATTTCAACCAAAATAGTCAAAAATATCATTTTAAATTGGGTAATGTTGCCAAAAACTAAAAACCTAATACCTGTAGATTTAGTTAAAAACAATAGAGGCGTACTCCACTTTTAAGTACACAATGGGACTGGAGCATTTATGTAAAACAAAAATGTACTTAAAGTGAATACCTTTTTTTATTTTTTTTTTATTCTAGGCTGTAGTGGGTGTGTCAGGGGCTGTAGGGGGTTCGTCAGGGGCTGTAGTGGGTGTGTCAGGGGCTGTAGGGGGTTCGTCAGGGGCTGTAGTGGGTGGCATCAGGGGAACACAGATTGGACAGCATTTTTAAGGTTCCATTTTCCATGACTATTTGGTGAGAGCCATCGGGCTATATTATAAATGATACCATCTCCATTTGTTTGTTCCTCTCCATATAATGCAGAAAGTGAACTGTGAGTGTTTCAAGCCATAGTGCATTATACCATGCTAACTAAGTCTCTTTACTGGTCAGTTACTAATTCTATATCGGGGCATAGGTCTAAATTATGAACAACACATACAGTAGACCTAAAAGTATGTGTTTTTTTTTTTCCACTACGGACTCGGTTTAATCAGTTATCTTTACCTTTACCAGGAACCTTCTCAATCAATGAACATTTGCAGCAATATCAATTCTGTTTTGGAAAAGCCATATGTTTACAGACTAATTAGGATCAGCTTCCTGGTTATATTTTTCCATTTATAGCAGCTCCACTTAGGTCCATTGGTCTGGGTATGCATGCATGAAGCTTTCAGTACCGGTGTGTTATATGTGACAACGTTGTCAATATTGCATGTGTGTGTGTTTTTTATATTGGGGGTTATTTGGGGAAATATTCTACAATTGATGTTATTGTCCACCCTGCTGGACAGTTTTTACCCACTATTTTGAGACTTTAATAAAGTTATTTTTCTATTTTTTTTCAAATGTATACTGTTGTTGACCCTCTTTATTGTTTCCTGGGGCATGTCTTTGCTCCCCCCCCCCCACCTTTTTGTGTATTGTGATTATCAAGCTTTGGAGGTATCCCGTCCATCGGGACGAATTGGTCACCATTTTCTATAAGCGATTGAGTACACTCATCACTTGGTGAATTGGATTCATGTTTTGTTTTTATTTTTTACTAATGCTAGCTATACCATGACTCGGGTAACCTTTATTTACAAGGTACAAATGCATAATCTGTTTTCAACACTATATATTATTTGTTTATAGCAAGTTAAAAAGCATGTCAGCAAAAGCTTGTGATGCAATATCAGACTTACTTGAAGATTACTTGAAAAAGCATATTAAGAGAGAAATGATACTTTGCCGAGATCAAGGCTCTCCTGTTGCTGCTGATGATACTTGATTTGTCTCAATGATACCTGCAATCCTCGGTGCACCACTTTCAACCCCAATGTCCGACACTTGCCCCTATGTCTGTACCACACTATTCTCTTCACAAACTGCATTTTGCTGTGTGCTCAGCCTATATATATATATATATATATATATATATATATATATATATATATATATATATATATATATATATATTATATAAAATATATTTTAGTTTGTTTCTGCTCCTTTCATCCACTCTATTTTTTTGCTAATTCATCTTAAGTCCACTTTGTCAGAACTTCCATTGCTCAAACAAAGAAAACTGCAAACTCAGATACGTTTGCCATTCTGTGTAAGCATGCTATGCATACTTACACATTGCAAACGTCTACATCCCTTCATTCTGTCTTATAAGAGAATTAATGCTAATGCAACTGACCTCCTTACCCTTTCACCAGTTACCGTAAACCAGGCTTATTATACTGTTACATTTCAGGTTTTGCGGGCATTCGAGGGCCAAAATACACTATTACAGGCATGGTAACTGGTTTTAAAGATGTTCTTAAAGGTTTTGTCTTTCTGGTTTCGAGTTTTTTGTATAATCTTCAACCAGTCATAAGACAATCGTAGGGGCTACCATTGCTACCCTTGCTCTGAAAAAGCTAGCTCCTGGTTGTTATATTGGCCTGCTAGTCTTACT
This sequence comes from Lithobates pipiens, assembly GCF_037356315.1. Taxonomy (NCBI): domain Eukaryota; kingdom Metazoa; phylum Chordata; class Amphibia; order Anura; family Ranidae; genus Lithobates; species Lithobates pipiens. The sequence goes on from NW_027507903.1 coordinate 185,775,589, forward strand.
TTTTTTAGTTAGAGACTCAGGACAGCGCAGACCAGGGAAAATGTATAAAGGAAGTCAAATGCATAGTACACTTTTTGCATCGCACATATATTTTTTGAGCTGCTGCATACCATGATACTCGCGTTTCTACAGCTCTCTGAACTGTGTGCACCCCTGTGTCCAGGTGAATTAAACTGGATATAAAAAGTCTACACACCTCTGTTAAAATAGCAGGTTTCTGGGATGTAAAAAAAGGAGACAGTTAAATAGTTTCAAAACTTTTTCCACCTTTTTAAAGCGGAATAAAAGAATAAAAAATTAAAGTCAGCAGCTACAAATACTGCAGCTGCTGACTTTTAAAATAAGGACACTTACCTGTCCAAGGCTACCGCAATGTCTTCACCCAAAGCCAACCCATCCCCTTGGCTCTGGGTGGAGGTTTCGGCATTGGTAGTAAGGGAATCGGGAAGTGAAGCCTTGCGGCTTCACAACCTGGTTCCCTTCTGCGCATGCACGAGTTGCGTTCTGAGTGGTCCCTGCTTTCTTCTGGGACCTATGTGTCTCCCATTAGACAGCAGGGGGGACGGAGGAGGGGCCGGACATGACGTAGATCGCCGCAGATACTGCAGTGATCTTTCGCTGGAAGTGGGAGCAAATACCTGTTTTAGATTGGTATCTCCTCCCCCCTACCCCCTGAAAGATGTCAAATGTGACACCGGAAGGGGGAGGAATCCAGACAGGGGAAGTTAAATTTTTTTGCTGGAACTCCCCTTTAAAGACCTATAAACAGTAAAACTCAGTTGAACAACAAACTGAAATCTTTTAGGTGGAGGTAAGTATTAAAAAAAAAAAAAAAAAAAAAAAAAATGGTTGCATAAGTGCGCACACCATTAACCACTTGCCGACCGCCGCACACAGGTGTACGTTGGCAGAATGGCACAGGCAGGAAAATGGGCTTACCTGTACATCCCTTTGAATTTGCTGCCGGCGTGTGCCCATGGGTCCCGGGAACTCGATGTGTATACACCACACATACAGCACTGCAAAGATGCAGCTTGCAGGTCTTTTTTTACCGTCCTGCAAGCACACCGCTCCAGTGTGAAAAGCCCTAAGGCTTTCACACTGGAGAGACAGGAGCGGCTCTTTACAGGCGCTATTTTTAGCGCTGTAGCACCTGTACAGCGTGTCCGTGTGAAAGTAGCTTAAGAAAATGTCAGGAAATACCTACTAAAACAGCTGTACTTTATTTGAGAGGCACTTTAAATAATGGCAGGTGTGTACCGACTCCTATTTAACATGAGTTTGAATAGGATTGCTTAATCATGAACACAGCTACATCCCCAGTTTTAAGAGGGTGTGCACACTGCAAACGCATTATTTTAGTTATTTATTTTTACCCTCTCCCCCTTCAAGGATTCAGTTTGTTTTTCAATTAAGTTGTACAGTTTATAGGTCACATTCAAGGTGGAAAAAGTTCTGAAATTTTTTATCTTTGTTGCATTTTTTTTTTTTTTTTAAATCACAGAAACCTGACATTTTAACAGGGGTGTGTAGACTTTTTATATCCACTGTATGTTACTCTTGTAGGTAAACAAATTATTGCAATATGTGAGTGATTGTGATGTCTTGTAGACTGGCTAATCCCTTTATATAGGTTCCACTGTGTACCAAAGAAGTGTGAAGGCATCCCGTAGCCTAGCATGTACAACCTATGTGGGGGACAGATCTTGGTCGAGCAACTCTTGTGATGCCTGATTCAGCAGTGTCTGAGCAGCCTAACATTACTCAGGCAACAGAATAATGAGCATATCAAATCAAAAGCAGGGAATGAAATTTGTGAGACTGCAAATTTCCCAACTCTGCTGAGTAGCAAATTGGTCCAAAAAGAGAAGGCTTTAGCCAACAGAACAGTGTAAATCTTTCAAGCTTACTTATACACCCTAACCAAGGAAGCAGTGCATGACTTACAATTGAAGAACTGCTTTAGTGTATTGTTCTAAAGAATATGGGAAGAATTCCCAGAGGCCTATAACAATGGTCATAGGAAAGCCTTGGTTAGCAATAAATAAAAATGGACAGCTATTGAACCTTATCACCTTCCGCCCAAACCAGATACGTACATTTTTGATGGATTTGCTTGATGGAAGTCACCTAATCTACATCTTCCTTTTAGAATGCTTGGTGTAAAGATTGGGATACCATGAATTTTTATCTCCTGAATCCTCAGGTATCCCTGGCAGTGGAAATTTGGGTGGTACATAGCAGAGATTTACCCAGAGCTACCTAAACAAAGCCAAGGAATAGTGCCTGTTCACAATTTTATTTCCGTTTATGGTTTGTTATTTTTCTGTTATTTTTACTATTTTTAATATCTAGTAGCTCCGGGAAGTGTTAGCGTGAATGTTCCCTTTTAAATTATTTTTCTTTTTTTTTTTAACGTTCTTGCACTACCAATATATTCTGCAAAATGAGCATGTGAGTGCTTGAGAAGATCATTTACAATATTCTATATGCAAAGATTAGGTCAGTCTTACATTCTTCTTCTGTAATTGGCTTGCTCAAGTGCCTTCAATGCATGATCCCTGCCATTGAAGTACCATCTGCCAACGCATTTTCATTTATTGGTGGAATGTTCAGGAATCCTAATCAAGTACTTGGTTAGTGTTTTCTAGCTCATTTTTATTACTATAGCTACAAAGGAATAAATAACTCTGAAGTATTTTGGATGTAGCTTGTTAATGTTTGTATGCACTGTTGCAAACAAGGATAAAGTAAATCAGCAGTTTTATACTACCAGCATTTATTATCCATTTAAGAATTCTTCTTAAAATACTGTATAAGATAATCATCCATCCAAGAAGATACTTTTTACATAATGTACCCTAATATAAAATTTACTGATATTTTGGAATATCAATTGGTGAACAAGAGTGTTACTAAGAAATCGTTAAGTCCTATTTAAAAGGACAGATTTGTATTACTTATATTAAGTACAATGTAGAAAGGGTCCCAGTGCAGAAAATGTTGTATATTTATTTGCTTCTCAAGATGTGCACGTTGCCAAAATGATCCCTAGCGAGTGACCAGCCTTCAGTACTTGCTGGTGTCTCTCTATTTAAAGCAACCTTGTGATTGTTTAACAAAATATGCCAGTGCTGCTTGGGGGAATACAAGAATGTGTGTGTTTGTGTATGTAATATATATATATATATATATATATATATATATATATATATATATATATATATATATATATATATATATATAATATAATTTTTTTTTTTTTTCATGTTGGGGAAGGGTGAGTATTTGCCTATAGTAGGAGAGGGACTGTGTATATATTATCAATGTGTGGGATAGCTTCTGAGGGCTACTTCAGCTCTTTGCAGTCACCTCTTTGTGCTTATTACTATGGCCTCTTCTGAACAAGCTAAGCTTTGAGACTTTTGCCCAATATGATGGCCTCTTTTGACAGTAAGAATGTGTTTGAGGCAGAAGGGGGTGGGTAAGCTCAGTCCCTGCCAGGAAGTGCTGGGGATTTGCCCATTCAGACCAGCATTTGGCTGTACCAGAAGGGAAGGAGAACTGATACAGGTATCAGCTTTATTTTTTAAAGTAACAATCTATTTAAGAATGGCATTTAAAGGGGCATTTGGAAATTATGTTGTACATGTAAGGTACCTGTTGTGAGGTTGAGTCCGAAGTGGAGCTTATGCTTAGCGCTGATATGTTAGCAAGGTTGGGCAGGCTGGGTCAGCAACAAATCTAGCAGAAAGGCACACAATCGGGATCTGGAAGAATAGTTAAGAGAAAGCAGAGGTCATTCACAGTCTGGCAGAGGAATGCAGGATCATTAGGCAGAAGTCCAAAACTGGCAATTCAGCTGTTCACACAGGAAGGCAGCCATTGGGGAACAAATCCACACAAACCGGCACAGAGCACAGGAGGTGCTGCTATTTAAAGACTGAGCTGAATGACGATTGATTGCAGCTGGAAGACAGGTGGAGCTAAAGTGTCCCAGGGATAGAAGCACTAAGCAGAGTAAAGTATGTACTGCAAATACTCAAATATTCCAATGGTGGAGTGAGTAGAGCTGCAGGAAAAGAACCAGAAAAATCCAAACCACCCAGTTTGTTCAAAACCACCCAGATACATGACAGTACCATTCATTAGAACAGCCACTCTGTTCTCCTGTTTGGTACAGTATGTTTTACATGGAACTGACAATCTATACCTTTTTAAAAGATCTTATCTCTGGAATCTGTGCTAAAAAATGGAGCAGGTGGCAAAAGGACTAGCCCCAGTATTGCCTTTGGCCTCCCTGCTGCTGATCTTTTCCCTGTTCCTGACTCCCATACCTTGTTCAGCACAGTGTCCTTGTATGGAAGCTGCCATCTTTTTAGAGATGCCAATGCCTCCAGCAAAGGTAAACGGTAAACACAATAGAAACCAATCTGCTGAGAATAGCAGTTAGAGGCAGCAGGGCCTTCAATTTTACATGTTTGAGGCTTAGCAAGTGTGCCTATGCACCCTCACATATTAGGAGGTGCACTATTATTTTTTCAGTAGGAAATCCAAACCTAAGGAATGTTATTCAGGGTACTGCTTATGCGGAATTTCTAAAGTGTCTGTATATGTAGCAAATACTTTTTATTAAATTCAGTTCTGCATTAAAATAAGTTTTGCATGTGATTCCCGGGAAAGTGAAGATGCTCTCATGCTAATATTAGCAAACTAGGGTTGTAAAGGGTAGGGATGCTAATCAAGAGAACAATTTCTTTTAAAAATCTAATTAGTGAGCAGTATTAAGCTAAGTATTACTGATGTGGATACACTAATATGACCTACCGATGGTCTTACTGTTTCCCATTTTTGAAGGTGTCAGAATTAATTCTCTATTACTAATTAAACTACATAGATTAGGCAACAGAGACAGGCTTGCCATATGCGCTGTCAGAAGCCATAATTTTGCTTTGTTCTAATGGACATTAAAATGACCATACTAAGATGTTAAAATGAGATCATTTAAGTAAAGCTAATTAACGTCCTTACTGTACATGAAGTGTGGGTGCAGCTGCTTTCTCCCATTTTTTCTTTAAAGCCGTATGTGATGTCTTCTGTCATGTTGTGGAAGTCACTGGAGAATTAACAGTTACAGTCAAATGCACTTTGTGAAGGTACAAAATACAGCTTGACAAGGCACATCGTTTTGAAATATTCATTGTAAAAAAGTGTGTCAATTGGTTAGGATGCAGTTTCTGTTCAGCAAATATATATAAAAAATATATAATATTATTTTTTTAATGCTTCTATATTGCACTAGAGTAAACAAATACACGAAAGCTCCCGTTTCTATGTAAAATAAAAGTAATTTTGCTTTCCAAAGTCTGATGAGTAAATAACGTTATTCCCACAACGGCTGTAGCTTTTACATTTGTTGGGTAGCGTTCTGTAAAATTAAGTAGCTGTATTTAATCGCTACTTGTCCAGCTTTAATGAACTATGCTGTTGGAACTGGGTAATGCAATTGGACACAGCGAACCACAGAATTGTCGATTTTTATACTGTTACTAAATGCAGTGATTTAAAGCCCTTTAGGCTATAGTTGAAGCAGGTTGAGAAGATTAGTTAAGGTGCTTTGATAAGGCTTGGCATTGTTAGAGGCTTTTCGTATGTAGCCAAGATTCACACACTTTGCAACCAAGAGTCCTAGCTTTAGCATTTGTTTACTGAAGGATTAGACAGTGTGAGATCTGCATTTTTTATTTATTTTTTAATCTGAGTTGTGAAGTTCTTTTGAGGGTAGAATGAATTTATTTAGCACCAGAAAAATAAGTCCACTAATTGCATTCAGGGTAATGTTATATTCTTTGAAAAAAACTAAAAACAAAACCTTCCTCACCGCTTCATCGGATGATATAGATGATTCATTAGTACAAGTACACACCTGACATGCACGCTATGGTACGATTGTTGGCAGGGGATTGAATGTTGTCCTAAAAATATTACTGTTGGCACACGCTTTTTGACAATTGTTGTCCAACTTTTGGCCAACAAATGTTGGATGACAGGCTAGTAAATTTTTGATGGACAAAGATTTGACATCAGATTTTCGTATGGTCAGTACACAAATCCGCCACTCAAGTCAAAAGTATAAACGCGCAAGCTCGGAATCCATGCTCACCAAACACGACGTTAGCAAAAGGGGCTCAAAGGGTGGTGCTCAAGAACTGAAATTCCTTGTAGTATATCACTACGTTTGTGTTTCTGGCATGACAATTGTGCACCATTAGTATGCAAGACAAGATCCTGGCACATGCCCTTTTGATAAAAATCAGACGCTCGGTTGGCCAACAATCGCACTGTATGTATTAGGCTTTATGCTTTAGGCTCCATTCTCATCTGGCCATTTGGAATCGTGGGTGGAATCTTTTTAAATGGCAAAAACAGTGTGATTTTGCTGTGATTGTTGCACAAAAGAATCACGCTGCAATTGCAGCGTAAAAAAATAAATAAAAATTGTGTGAAGCTTGTCACTCAAAAAGGGGCAGGAGTTGTTTTTATGGGTTGGAAAATGTACATAGGGCAGCCCATTGAAGTGAATGGGCTACCCTATGTGTGACACATGGAATTGTGTGAAAATTGGCCATGCAAAATCGCAAGCGGGAACGTGAGTTCTCCCTATGCGAAGTGTGAATGGGGCATCAGGCTGGCATAGACAGATCTGTCTGTCTGTCTGTCTTTGTCTTTCTTTCTTTCTTTCTTTCTTTCTTTCTTTCTTTCTAACAGCAACAGATTCTCCAATCCCACAAGCAAGTGAGCGAGTGGACAGAGGAAATCTTCCCTGCTGCGCTATTGGTGTATATCAGGTACTCTTTCACTGTCAGCAGAATACACTGATCAACACTGCAGCCTATTGACTGTAGGCACTGATAAATTTAAAATTGTCCAATATTCTCATTCAAGAGAAGCAGATCGTTAGATTAACTTTTTAACTGGGTACGGCCATAGATGTATCGACATTTGGCTGGTCCCTGCTGGACCAGTCCACTTTTGGTCCATCTGTGAAATGGAAAAAAGGATTTTTAATGCAGAAGAAACATGCTTTGTCTCTTTTGCATTAGAAATGCCTACCTTACATATACAAAAAAAGAAAAGGGACTGTAGCACCCCCCCCCCCCCCCCCCCCCGAATGGAGAGATCTATGACATCTCAAACACAATCCGCCCCGCCTCAGGGCAGACGGGAGAAGATACTTAGACCCAACACATCAACTGTTAATAACTTGTTGTTCATTGATTCCAACAGTATTGTTAATGGAGATGTGATGTTGTACCACATGTTCTGTTTTTGTAACCGCTTGTTATGTGTGATGTTCCGTAACTTGCTGGTCCATGTGGACCTTGTGACTGATATAAATAAACAATTTAAAAAGACCTAACTCTCTCTTTGCCCCTGGGCACGTGCAGCTCACTGTAGAAATTTGGTAGTGCTGAAGCTGACAGAACTCCCACACATTCATGGGAGTGACGTCAAACTTGCCCAGCTTTTCTGTCAAAATAGCCAATTCATTGAGATCATCAATTATGTCACTTCCACTTACTGTAAAGCATCAATAATTGGAGATTTAGACAACTTGCTGTTTTGACACAACACCGTCAAGCATGTACACTCCGGTATACAAAGAGTTTTCTGTTTTGACAGAACAGAGGCTGAGAAAAAAGTTGTTGCCGTCTTGGAGGCGGCCATGTTGTTGGTTAGTAGACTAACCATGTCCGCTCATTATGTCGTGTACCAGAGTGTATACGCTTGCCGGTGTTGTGTCAAAGCAGCAAATCTAAATCTCCAATTACTGATACTTTACAGTAACCGGAAGTGACATGATTTGAGATCTCAGTGAATTGGCTATTTTGACAGAAGACAGCCAATGAAAGCAGCTGGGGTTCAATACCGGAAACTGACCTCTTCAAGCTGTCAGTGGCTGGCGAGCAGCTCTGACATTGCATCGCTGGAGCCAAGGTGGGTATAGTTTCACTTTAAAACAAGTTATCTGTTTATATATCTATCTAGCCCAGGGCTGCATAGATGTTTAGGCTTCCCCGGGCTGACCTATTGGCAACCTTTGAAATGGTGTGCATGTAACATCCCTGGCAGCATAGAATAATATTTGTTGCCAATTCAGGCACAGATCTCAGAAAGGATTCTTTATGGTCCATTATTCTTTATGGTGCGACCAGAAAAGACGCTTTATTTCAGAGGTTGCTGCAGGTTAGGCAGTAAAAAGATTGCATTTTCTGTATCCGAGGTTGTATAACTCACTAATTTGATGAGGAGGACTGAGATAGTGGGTTGTAACCCTTTGATGTCTGCTTATAGGAAAAATATGACTTTTCTTCAAGTAGCTAGAAGTGTGCAATTAGTGTTTGTTGTCATTATTATTTAATGCTGATATAGTGCCAATAATTTGCACAGTGCTTTAAATAAGAGTTGTGATCTTGGCTGTTAACTTGCAATCATGGTATACAGTAGACGTGCTGGCTACCTGCTGGCAATCACAGTGTTCCAGGAGGCCTATTATATCGTTTTACTACTTGGCTCACTATAGGAATTATTATGGCTCCTGTAACATTACCAGCATTATCTGTATGCTTGCGTAACTCTGGAACATGCAGCGTGTATAGCTGATCGGGCTCTAGATTTGCAAGTGATTAATCAGGTTCTCCTGTGCATGTCCAACTTTTGTTCACATGAGTCAGTGAGTGTGCAAACAACGAAATAAAACAATAATATATTTACCCAGTCCACAAATGCTCTTTGAATGTGTGTTCTCAGAGTGTGATAACCTAGTATAATTCATATTGAAGTTTGCATGTTTGGCCTGTATATTGGCATACCATTTCTGTGTGTCTACACAGAGTCTTCAGTTCCTTGCAGGGGATGCCTATGACCTTTTGGAGGCTTCTTTCACACCAGGTTTTCTAATAAAACATATAGCCTGTGTGCATTAAATTTCATCTGACGCTTTCTCACACTTAAAGTAGCAGCTAAGGAAGCAATAAGCATCTGTTTTTTCCTGTGTAATCTCCACAGCAGCATGAGCTCTTGAATTTTTAATGGACTTTAATTAATGCTGCTGGTGCCTTGTACTACTCTATCTTGAAGTTCTCTGAAAGGCAGAACCTTTACATTTGTATATTTAATGATGTATGTATGTGTAGTTAAGCTTATAACTGATTATTTGCAAACTGCTATGTACAAGACCACATTGAACAGTACTTTAATGCTTATGCTGTCAATATATAATATGTTACTGTGTGTGTATACACTATATTACCAAAAGTGTTGGGACACCTGCCTTTACACGCACACGAGATTTAATGGCATCCCAGTCTTAGTCCGTAGAGCTCAATATAGAGTTGGCCCACCCTTTGCAGCTATAACAGCTTCAACTCTTCTGGGAAGGCTGTCCACAAGGTTTAGTGGTGTGTCTATGGAAAGGTTTGACCATTCTTCCAGAAGCACATTTGTGTGGTCAGGTCCTGATGTGAAGGAGAAGGCCTGGCTCGCAGTCTCTGCTCTAATTCACCCCAAAGGCATTCTATCGGTTTGAGGTCAGTTCCTCCCCCCCAAGCTCGTTCATCCATGTCTTTATGGACCTTGCTTTGTGCACTGGTACACAGTTATGTTGGAACAGGATGGGATCATCCCCAAACTGTGCTCACAAAGTTAGGAGCATGACATTTTTCAAAATGTACTGGTATGCTGATGCCTTAAGAATTCCCTTCACTGGAACTAAGGGGTCAAGCCCAACCCCTGAAAAACAACCCCACACCATAATTTCCCCCCTCCACCGAATGATTTGGACCAGTGCACAAAGCAAGGTCCATAAAGACATGGATGAGCAAGTTTGAGGCAGAGAAACTTGACTGGCCTGCAGAGTCCTGACCTAAACCTGATAGAACACCTTTGGGATGTGTTCGAGAATGGAGACTGCGAGCCAGGCCTTCTCCAACATCCGTGCCTGATCTCTCCATTGCACTTCTGGAAGAATGATCAAACATTCCCAGGGGCAGCACAGTGGTGTAGTGGTTAGCACTTTCACCTAGCAGCAATAGGGTTTCTGGTTCAAATCCCAACCACTACGCTATCTGCCTGGAGTTTGTATGTTCTCCCTGTGTCTGCGTGGTTTCCTCTGGGTACTCCGGTTTCCTTCCACACTCCAAAGACATGCTGGTAGGTTAATTAGACCCTGTCAAAAAAAATAAAAAATAATTGGCCATAATATGTGTATGTCAATGTTGTAAGTGTGTCGGGACTCTACAGGTTAAAGGACCGCATAAATAGCTGCAGATGGACATCGGTGGCAAGAAAAGCTCCCTGAGGCGATTCAGTTCGTATAGGCAGCACTATACAAGTCCGTTAATTCATTCATTCATTCATAGACACACTCCTAAACCTTGTGGACAGCCTTGCCTGAAGAGTTGAAGATGTTATAGCTGCAAAGGGTGGGCCAACTCAATATTGAACCCTACAGACTAAGACTGGGATCCCATTAAAGTTTACGTGTGTGAAAAGGCAAGCGTCCCAATACTTTTGACAATATAGTGTGTATGTATTTGTATGTATTTGTGTGTATATGTGTGTGTGTATATGTGTGTGTGTGTATGTATATATATATATATATATATATATATATATATATATATATATTATGTAGCACTGACCCCCGAAGGAGCTGCTGGTTTTATTGGGCTTACCGTTGACTTCTTGACCTCGTGTGCGTCTAGGGGTTTCCCGAGGTAGATGGCCCAAAGAATTGTAGAAACCGACACTGGATCCTTCTTTTTTTTTTATATTTATTTGAAAAAAAAAAATAAAATGGTCAAACTACTTCTCAATGAAGAGTAGAGGGTTAGGCAGGAAGTTCAGGTACTTTTGGAACTGCAAAAGATAGGCAGTCTCACTATAGAAATCCAGAGAATTACCGTTCACAATTGGATTCTCACAGCTACCAGATAGACCTCCTCTCACTAGGCCTAGTAGCCGAAAGAGTGCTTAAGTAAAGCAAAGTCTCTGCCACAGACTTGGATGTAGAACACTTGAGCCAAATCTCTGCCACGGACTTGCATAGGTAAATTTAGAGAGCTATCATTTGCTGGATAGATGGATCCGCACCCAAGCCATGAGGGCCATGGAGGCTGGTCAGGAGGACCAGGACCAAACAGACAGATCTTCTGGACCGGAACCCAGAAGCACGTGATCTCAGTACCTTAAATACCCTTTCCCAGAATGTGCAGCAAGATGACACACCCACTGGGCTGGTTCCTAGAAAGACTGGTACTCAATATGCCTAGCTAAACTACTTTCTCACACTTGCTTGCCAGCAGTGACAGCGACACCTGTGGCCAAGGAGAACCCAGTGCAATCTAGCTAGACTGGTACTGAAACCATAATTTGACATAATTAACCCTAAAAACCAACTGTAGTTTTAGGAACATTAAATTGAAAAAAACACATAGCACGTGCTCGCCAGGAGCCGGCGCTATATATATACCGGTGTGTGTATATATACACACACACACACATACATATACACACACACACATAGAATAATTTTTCTTGCTGTCTGATTTGCATGAAGGATTATTTTTTGTTTTAGCGTTTTTTTTTTTTGTTTTTTTTTTTTTTCCTGAGCTTTCAAGTCATCTTTTTGGACTTCTTTTGTTTTCCAGTTATTTAAAACCTTAAAATAATAACATGACTAATCCTATTTAAGTAATATTAAAAGCATACATTTTTTTTTTTCATTGTAATAAAATTACGTTATGCTTGCCTGCTCTGTGCAAAAGTATTGCACAGAGAAGCCCTGATCTTGTTTTAATGTCCCCCACCGGTGCTGCTGTCTCCTCCTCCTCTTCGAGTGCTCACTCAGCAAGCCCTTTGCTGAAGGAGCATTTGTGTAGGGGCTCTTCCTAGACAGGCTTTGTGTATCCATAGATGCACACAGCACAGCTTGACCTTACCCCCCCACTCACTCCACACAGGATTTACCTTATAGGAGCAGGAGATCATAGCTCCCATTGCTCTCTGAAACTCCTCTGAATGAAGGAAGAGAGGAGCAGCGTGCTGCGCATGAGATTTAGGGAGGACTCAGAGTGGTGGCTGGGGAGTAGTACAGGCATTGAAAGACTTTTTTACGTTAATGCAGAGAATGCATTAAGGTCAAAAACCTTTTTGTCTTTAGAATCACTTTAATAGAGAGGTACAGGTGTTAGGTTTTCATTAAATTTGATGTCATCACCTCTCTTTTTTTGTATTCTTTTTAGTTGTATTGTCCTGTGTAAAATGAAGTTGAATTACAGATAAACTACCAAATACAAAGCTGAGATATATTTTCCTGAATGTTTATTTGTTAAAAGCTTTGTAATACTACAAAGCCAATGTTGAGATCCGGACACCACAGCCAAGCAAAATGGCATGGGAGAATGGGCTGATAGTGTTCACTGCATTGATCTTTAGCCTCAGACAGTGTGAACATGAAAGAATTACTAGATTGGGAGCAAAAAAGCATACAAAGTATTTTACCCAAAGCACTTTTTAGCAATTTTTTTTGTGTTCAATATGTTTATTGAAAGAGTTGACAACTTTACTAAGGTTGCATAGTCCTAGTTGACAATCACATAGTGAAAAGCTAGTAGTTCAAGGTCTACAAGCATTTGATAAATGGCACAAATGTTCTTGAATATTATACAACTGAACCCATAAAAAAAAGTAAAAAAAAAAAAAAAAGTATTCAAATATAAAAAAGATAGCACATAGCCTCAGACTCAAGAAAACCAAAGAGTGCCACAATCGGGAAAGAGGATGGGGTGGGATGTTGGGGGGATTCCTGATAGCTGTATTAGCCAAGACTTCGTAAGTGTCAAAGGTTAGGATATGGTAAAAACCAGTTGATAGCCTGGGAATGAGTCTCCCATTTCCTATGTGAAACCAATGGTCGCTGGTCCATAATGGGTGCAGGGGTCTAGTTTGCATGTGGGGGGCACACGAGAGCCTGAGCCTCTAATTAGCTTGAAAAAGGTTGGTGCTCAGGGTGCAGAGCACTGCGCCCCAAACCCACCCACTTGTGACACTCGTGAATCATTATTCGCTATTGGTTTCCGGCTTCTCCTCCCGGCCAATCCGGACAGGAGGCCGATGTAAAGAAGACTGGGTTAGCTGGGAGGGGAAGCCGGGGGAAGCCATGGCGCTGTGACCTGAGGTGGCCTCCCCCTCTCTGGTATCCGTGTGTTGTAGAGTGGCGCTCAGGACTCGCAGCCATGTACAAGGGATGGAAGAAATACTTTGGCCAGAAGTCTCTCAATGAAGTTACCATGGAGGAGTACCTGGGCAGCTTGGGACTGTACAGGAAACTCGCTGCCAAGGACACTTCTTTAGAACCCTGGAGGGGCGAGTGCAGACCTTGGGGGTGGGGGTTGTTTGCCGCCTTCCCAAAAAAGTTTAGCACCAGCCACCACTGTGGGAAACCTAGTCATAGTGTCCTGTTAAATTTTCATTAATGCCCAATGTATCCTAGCTTTTAAGTATATCTGAACAGAAAGTGTGTGTGTGTGTGTGTGTGTGTGTGTATAATATATTAATCATACTCCCCCCCCCCCCCCCCCTTTTGTTTTATAAGTGATCACATAATCTTTGTTCTCAGCTGCAAATGGGGCTTAGAGAGCGAGGTGTGAAGGAGAAGCAGCAGTACACTGATCTTCCCAGTGAATGGTGTGCAGAGAGTCATGCCAGCACAAGTCTTACCATTGGAGGGCAGGTAGGCTGTTCTCCAAGAACAGCCAGAAAACTGACCATGATGAGAGGAATGTGCTGTCATGCCTAGCGTGGTCAGTTTGTAATAGGAAAGCAGGGGGACTGGCAGGATCACCAGGTATTTCACACAAAAGGAAGAAATACAAAGAGAATAGGACACTTTCTAACACAAGTACATGGTATAACGGACACATATGGAAAACAACATTTGGAATGTTGGAGTGACGTACTCTTTAACTTCAGAAATGAACAGATTCAGAAAGCCACGTCTTAGCGATTTTTTTTTTTTTCTTTTTTCTTTTTTGCGATCATCAGAACATAAATCCTTCTAGCAATTTTTTATTTTATTTAGTTCCACTTTGATATCACACGTGTTATTTTAAATTGGTTCTGGAAAACAAAACACAAAAAAAATAAGTTATACCTAATAGCATTGCTAGCATTCATCATAGCAGTATTTCTGCTGATCCAGGCTTTTAATGTTTTCTATCTCTGTAGTAAGTAGTGCCTATAGACTTGTGGAAGCCACCTGATCAGCAGATTCATTTAGCTTAGTTGTTACCAGCAAACCGTTTGCATAAACACTAATGTGAGCATTTTCAGTCCAGCTTTTCCCTGGTGGGCTTTTCTTGGCTAAATAACAACGCGTTAGGTCTTAGTTTTGCCAAAGGATACCTGAACATGAATGTAAGGGAAAATTATTAATTAGCATAGTGTTTTACCAAGGTCACGTACGCCGCGTTCTCTGCATCTCTTCTCTGCTTCCGTTCTCATCTGAAGGGGGAGCTGGTGGTCCATTCAGCTTCTATTAAATGGAATCCTTTTAGCCTTGTGCTGCTAAATTGCTCAAGAAATTTCCTATAAGAACATAAAGCTAAATCTAGTTTATCGTTTCCATCGTTTAATTGTTCATGCAAGCCATCTCCTCATGTAGCGATTTACAGTAATCTTACTGAAATAACAATTTTGTGCCAAAGAATGAATAATGAATGTGATGAAAGAGTTGAGCTGATGATTTTTTTTTTTTTCTTGCTATAAATGTTTTGTACTTCTGGAAAATATGCGTGTGTGGGCAAGACATGGCATTTTACTGAGTGTTAAATAGTTACCAGTGATAGGTGAATGTGCCCTTGTTTATCCATTAATCCTAATGTAATGAAGAATTGTTGCTATAAAAATTAGGAGGATGAATTTTATTACAGTGAACTTTCAGTTAAATAACCTTACTATGTAATAGGTGTAAATATTTAGAAGTGTTAAATGGAAAAAAAATAATTGAAGCCATTTTTTCTAATTTTTGTTGCTAGAGATTTATATGTAAATAGTTTGGTTTTGAGTTGGAGATTTAAAATGTCCTTAAGCGAAAAGCTTTTAAAGAATTGCCGTAGTCAGATTTTGTTTTTTTGTTTTTAATTTTCTTGTTTTTGTCTGATTTACTGTCAGTGGGGTTGGCAAGGTTTACAAAGATTATAAAATAAAGCGACGTCTAAAAGCTTTTGATTTTGTGCAATACATTTTGTTTGTATGAACTAAAGAATTGAATTGAATGAACAGGAAATAACTTTAAAGGGTAAGTTCACCTTTTGTACAATTTTTTTTATTTTTTTTCTTCTAAATTCCAGCTCCTCTAAGCACCAATATAGCATTCATGTACTTTTTTGCAAACATTTCAAAGCTTTCCATTAAATCTACAGTCACTCACTTCTCTAGTCCTAATCCACGTTTCTAGAAGTTTCTATTAGTAATGTCTTCTTCCTGATCAGATTTTAGGTCATGACACAGGAAGAAGTTGACCAGCTGACCTCATTAGCGCACACCCTGCATCATCCACACACGCACTCCCAGCAGCACATTTTTTTAAATGAAATGCAATCAATCAGTGATCATCCTTCTCACGAAATACACAATCAGATTGCATAGTGTATATGGCCATCTTTATACAAGTACATAGGAGAGAGTGGACTGAAATACTCCGCTGTCAAGCCCGGTTCACAACTTTGCATAGCAGATTGCGTTTTGGTGCATTTTCACGCATCACACATAGGGCAGCCCATCCACCTGAATGGGCTGCCCCACACACAGCAATCGCTCCAAAGCTTCAGAACTTTTTTGGAGTGGAGCTTGGTGCGTTTAATGGCAATTTTTGGTGCAGCACATTTCATGCACAGACGTGAATGGAGCCTCATTGTTCTGTTACTGCACCAATTTGACTTTCAGGCCCATTCACATCCAGCATAGTGGGGGCCCACATTTTGCCCTGGTTCACATTGATGCGATTTGGCATGCAATTTAACATGTCAATGCACTGTCCGAATCGGTGCCGCACCACACTGATTCCCAAAGTAGTTTCTGTACTACTTTTGGCGATTTCGGGGCGGGGGGTGATTTCCATTGACATTTGTGCAGCAACCCGCACAGATGTCTCTAAAATTGCCCCCTAAGTGGGGACTGACATGTGGAATCAGATTGTGTGAATTCAGCTGAACTCACATGATTTCATTCCCGCTGTCAGTGTGAACCTGTCTCATTTTTTTGTGACACACGTAGGGCAGCCTGTTGATTTTAATTGGCTGCACTACATGTGGTTAATGGGACATTTTGGCGTTTTGTGGGTTGCGTGTTTTTACTGTGTGTTTTGCAGCATTTGCCTCTTGTTTTTTCACATAGCAAAATGTGTTTGCTTCTGTGTTTGGTGTGTCATTATCAATTAATGGCACTGAAAGCTTAACTAGTAATTTTAGGTGTATAAACGTGGCCATACACTATGCGATCTGATTGTATAGTCTGTATTTAGTGAGAAGGGTGATCACTGATTGATTGCATTTCATTTAAAAAATGTGCACCTGGGAGTGGGTGGGTAGGTAGGCAAGTGGATGATGTGGGGTATGTGTTAATGAGGTCGGCTGTTCAACTCCTTCCTGTGTCATGACCTAAAGTCTGATCAGGAAGAAGACATTACTAATGGAAACGTCTGGAAACATGGATTAGGACAAGAAAAGTAAGTGACTGTAGATTTAAAGGAAGGCTTTGATATTTTTGCAAAAAAGTACACGAATGCTATGTTGGTGCATAGAGGAGCTGGAATTTAGAAAAAAAAGTGTACAGAGGTCACCTTACCCTTTACGTGCATTTCCACTTGCAGCCAAATTGGGATATCACATACTTTTTTTTTTACTCATGTTCTCATTCACTTAGCATAACTGAAATAAATAAATTCAAAATATAATTCGCTGCATACTATTTTTTTAAATGTTCTTTTCTTATCCTACATAGTTCCCTTTGTTTATGGAGTGGCTGGAGAGCTTTTTTTGCATTAATTTTTTCCTGCTCCCTGTCTGTACTGTGCCTACAGATCTCATGAGTTAAAAACTAGATGTGAACACAATCTGTTCTAACAAAGGGTTTCAGATCTAGATAGAACCTCTGCATCTTTATTGTATGTTAATGGTAAGCTGATCCAGTCCTAAGCCTTTCTTTTGGGACAGATTTACTCTGAATTGCTCTAGAAATTCTTGCAGCCAACCATGACACCTTCTCCTAAGTAAAGGAAATGTGAAAAATCTAGACAATAACAAATATTATTTTAAAGCATGCGTTCACCTGCAATCAGCAGATCGTGAGCACAATGTTGGGTGTCTGCAGAGTGTCTGTGTAGCTGTCCGCCTGTACCTCTGATATGGACAGACAGTAACTGAATGACAGGAAGATCAATGAACTACCTAGAGTACTGATTAGCATCCTGGTAGTTTGAGAACTACAAGCCATCAGCTGCAAAAGGCTGGTGGTACTAGTAGTTTATTCATTCACAGAACTCTGTGAATGAATAATGTGGCAGTATAAGTGGAGTTCCATGTGGCTTCTGCCTTTTTTGAATACTAACAGCTGGTGTGGGGAGAAGGGGGAGATCTGGGTGAGAGCAGGCAGATGCTGAACATCTTACACCCTAAATCCTGGTGTAACATGTTTACAAAGGTGAACTTCTCCTTTAAAAGTTGGAAAATAGGAAGTACACTTTAGGTTTCTTTCACTGGTCAGAGCAGTGCGGGAGAATGACAGGTCCGTCTCCACTCAGTTTCTGCAGAGCAGACAGGGACAGAGCCCACTCTGCTCATTTGGTGGCCGGGGTAAGTGGCACAGCGGAGTACTGACTACCTCCGATCTGATCTGCCAAGATGAACCCCTTCCATTTGTTTGTGAATCAGTTAGGCGTGTGTAAACAGACAATAGTCAGTTTACAGCTGCAGATCCATAGGAGTGAATGGACCATCTAATCAGATCTGCCTGAAAAACTGACAGGCAGACCTGATCGGAACAGTAGTGTGAACGGGGCCTTAAAGTGTGTGTGAATCCAGGACCTTTTTTGTAGCTTTGGATTTAAAAAGGGAGGGGGTAGGGTTATAACTGCAGGATTTTAGTGCTGTCTGTGTCCCAGCTCTGTTTAGCCCTGATGACCATCTGACAGATGTCTACTGTCCAGAAAGGGATTTTTTCTCTCTTGCTTTGTGAGCGTGACGTGAAGAGATGGGAAAAGAGCAGAAAAGGACTTAACAAAGAATTTAAAGCTAAACTCTAGCCATACCTTTTAGTGCTCATTCACATTGGTGCAGAGTCCTGTACAGCATGCAAGAGCTGTTTTTTATGCAGCTGAAGGAGAGTGGAGCTGCATGCAGGCAGATTTTGTTAGCCAGTGGAGAGACAGCAGTGTATGAATTCGCCCTCCCCTCCCGCTGTAGCATGCAATTACTCAAACACACGTCTGTGTTCAGGGCTTTGCACCTATCCCTGTGTATCTGTTGAACTTGGATGTGTCTTCTGTGTGAATGAGCCTATAGTCCATTTACTGTTTTACAGGCATCTATCCTGTACTGAAATTGCTCTCACTTATTTTAATGAAAATGGTGAGTATTTTAAGCTGCAGCAATCAGATAGAGCCCATCTAATTTCTTGAGTAGAGGACATCCAGCATCATCCAAATATTTTCCTCTCCAGCCTTGCTGTCTTTGGCCTGCTTATTAGTATGCATTGTTCTTAGTCATAAAGGCTTCACGTCGTGTGTATTACCTAGTGTGATCGCTATGCAATCGATAGCCTGTCTAGGAATGTCTAGTGGGCAGAGCCATTCAGGCTTTTTCAGTGAGAGTTAATGAAAACATAGCTCTCAAGAAAGGTGACGCTAGACATAATGTCCACGCATGGCACAGAATTTTTAGTTATCGATGGGTATATTCCCCTTTGGTGGGGTGGGGCCATGACCAGGATCGTGTCACGTTTCACAATGTATTGGATTTATGAGCTCCAATGCCACTCCTCCTTGGGCCTTAATATCGAATGGGACATCAATGCATTCATAAATAAAGCCTAAGGTGTAATTCATATGAATTTTCTATATATTCAAATCATTTTTTATACTACAATTTTAAAAATTGTATAATGGTTTTTACATTTAATTTTAGTTTTTATTCAATTTAATTTTGTATAGACCAGTCCTGTGATCAAATTGTTTAAATTTCATTTCATTTTTTTGTTTCGTATATGAATAGTTGCTTCCCCTTTTCTTCAAATTACATGATGGTGTCACGGCCATTCACACTTCCTGTTTAGATTGCGGTTGATATTTGACCTCTGTTTATTCAGCTTGAGGTCTGTACCGCATTACCCCTATAGATGGTGAGCCAAATGCCAATGATCGTTGCATTTTCTGTTGATGACGTGATGGATGTGTCTGCTGATTCTATCCTTTCGGGGTGAGGCTTTAACCGTGTGCTGTCCATGGGTATATGAGGCATGCTCACAGGACGCCCTGTGCGTCAGCTGATCCGGTTACCTCATATGCGGATCAGTGAGGCTTGACTCGCAAAAAAGCCCGCCCCCTCACGTGTCAACAGATTTTACAACTCTATCTAGAGTGAGGCTTGGAATGCACGGCTCTGCGCCATTTTGTCCAAACCAGGAAGTGCAGTGTTCACATGTAGGAAGCATCAATTATTATCACAGGTTGGTAATCTCATTATTGGGCTCGATAAGGTATATAAACACAGTGACTACAGCAAGCTCATACCCCAGATGATGTCTCTTTAGACAAAACACGGTGGGACGAGCCCTGCGTTACCTACAAACCTTAATTTTAAGTGCTTGATCCACTTTCTAAATGTGAGTGTTTCCAATTTTCTTTTAATACATTTGTATGTTTATATGGATACACACTATGTGGAGTAGTAAAGATACTGGCCATAAAGAGGATTTTCCAGGAAAAATGGAATGCCAAAAGCAAAGACAATCTGTACAGCTGAAGTGGTTAACATGGGGTCTCAAGGACTCCCAGAGAGGCCTTGAAGAATGAAATATCAACAAAGTACTAGCAAACGCAGCCATATCAATAACAGAAACAAAGGGAGGGGTGGAGAGGGGAACTATAATGGCACTCCTGAAATAATGGTGCATTTAACATTTTATTTTGTCATTAAAAAAAATAAAGTTGCCTATTCTTTGGACAGTGTGACTACCACCGGAGTGTAACTTCGTCTGGCTTATTCTAATTTGGGATTTTAGGTAGTGTATGTACTACTACATTGAAAATACACCTATTTGGGTTTAGCATTTACAAATTGATAAATGTCCATCTTTATTTTGTGTATTTTATTAGTGAAACCCAAACTAGTGAATAGGAAAGATTGTGATAGACACTGAAAAACATTAACATTTTAACAATTAATATTTAGTAAATCAGATGTTTAACACCCAGCTTTTGGTATGTGTGAATGTAAACACATTGGAGTCGGTAGATGAAAGGCAGGAAGGGACTAGCTGTGATGTCATTGGTGTATGGCATGTGGTTGCCGAGTGGAGTCATGCTTTTGAGTGGGCACATAGCTGCAAAAAAAATGAAATTTTTTGCGGTATAGTAGCTTATTGCCATTTTATGGGCGTATTGATGTGTTTTTTCGCCTAGAGATATCTTATGGGGATGGAAGCATTGAGGAGGTGTTGAGGTTTCCCAATTTGACTGGGTGTAGCATACAGGCAGCCCCCCAAGTTACAAACATCCGACTTACATATGATTCATACCTACAAACGGAGGGAGTCAACAGGAAGCGAGAGGAAATCTACCCCAAGTAGGGGAAATTAACTCCTCTAAGAGTTATGGGGAAAAGCTGTCTCCACTGAAGCTTTATCACCAATCCTTGTACCCACGACAACTCAAAATTTGATTGTCACAGGTACAGAAAGTGAGGTGAAATCTTCTGAACAAGGGCACTGACAGCAAAACATACAGGGGTGTTAAGCCTTCCCTATGTTATCTAAAAAAAAAAAAAAAAAATATATATATTTTTTTTTTGGAGTTGCACTTAATTTTTTTTTACCTGTTCCAACTTGCATGCAATTTCAACTTGGCGTAAGTTCACCTTTACAGAACATCTGTAAAGTAAACTTACACAGGTCCCCCTTCTCAACCCCCCTTGGTCCCACTGACCTGGACCATGGCAATTTCTGGTTCTAAGCCCTGGACTCTTACCAGGGCTTAGAACGGGAGAAATCCTCTCTGCATCCACATGTCTTTTCCATAGCTGACAGGATGGGCTATGTGGCTGCTGATTGGTTGGCGCCACCCATGGGACGTGGATATACTGGGGCTTAGAACCGAAGATTGCCGTGATCCAAGTCAGTGGTACCGTTGGGGGGGTGTATTGGGGCAAGGAGGGGGACCTGTGTATGTTCAGCTAACAGATTTTTTGTAAGAACAATTCTACAGAACCTATCTTGTTTTTAACACACAGACTGACTCTACTATTCTTACAATTAACTTGTGCTTTTCCTGTGTCTTTCTCCTGCAAGTAATAATGACTACATTCTTGTACAGTTCAGCCTTACAAAATGCAGCATGTCCAGAAGAATAGTGAAGTTGGCAAATTAGATTTGATGTGTTGTGTCCGAGAATTAAATAGACCCAGTTAACTGCTGCTTGTACTGTATGTATGTTAGCCTTAGAGTTCATTTGTGTCGCATGCAATTTCATGCAAGTTTCTCCAGCCTAAAGTGTAGGTAAACTTCAAAATACGTTAAAGATTCTTTTGTGTTCATGAATGCCTGCTTTTACTTGGGTGGTGTGTTGAAGTGGGTTTTGAAAACATCTTGCATGTTATAGGGTGTGTTGACTTAGAAGTCAACTGTTGGAAATGTTAACCTATTTAACTTCATGTGGTAAAGCATTCAGGTCTGGTTTTAGGGAACCTTTAAGTTATTTTATTTAGAAAACTTCAATTTTATGTGGAGGATAGATGTTAGAAATGGTAAAAAAAAAAAAAAAATTTCAGTAAAAAAATAAAACATTGGCTACATTTTTCATGCTTGAGTTACTCAAGAATTTACAAGATGCAGGTACATATTAGGACACTGCTGAGTAGATGTATATCAGACATTGGAAGGAATTTACTTGTGGCTTACAACTTGTTGAAGTGTTAAATGTGAATTCAATTTTTATAGTAGTCAGAACTGGCCCTGCACCAGTCTGAAACATGACTAATCCACGTTGAACATGTTAGAAGAAATCATTTAAAAAAATATATAACTCATAAACAACCGTGGCAACTTAAAAAAAATGAATTGCCTGGTTTCTAGGCCTTGGGGCCATATGGTGAGACGCTCCAAAACAAAGGGACTTTCAGTCATAGTTTTTATTTTAGTTGGCACGTAATTTACTCTGAAAATCTCTACCGTTTTTTATTTCAGTTATTTATTTAAACGAAAGCTATTTTTTAACGTTTATTTAAATGGACAGTGTTACGGGGTACTATCACAGTGGTTAATCTTAGGAATGACTAGTTAAACAATTTAAATTTGGTTTAAAAACTTTTAGCTGCAGATTATTTCATACCCCCTAGTATCTTTTTCTAGAGATGAATCTTTTCCAAATTTACACTCCTAGCAAGATGTTAACATGTTCTTCCTTGACTTCATACTGTCTGGCCCAGTATTCAACCATTGGAGGTGACATGGGCATTTTGGTTCTTTTAGTCATATTTCTCTTAATCAGGAATTCAGGAAAACCTTATATTGTATACATGTTTATGGCAAAACATCTTGCATATTACCTATGCATTTCCTTTTTTTTTTTCTGGCAAACAGGCAGCATTGCAGATCGATTGGTATCCTTGGTCAATTATTGACACTGAGGAAAAGGGTTTTAGTTTTTATTAGTAGAAACAGACCATGAATAATATCTGTGGAGTGGAGATAATTATAAATGTAGGGTATCTACTTAACCATGATGTAAACACTACATTTCTTTTTTTATCCTTTTGAGGTACACATGAATTTTCAAACTGTTGGGTTATATTGCTGCCTTGAGGATTATTGAACACTGGCAAACAAAAAACAAACAAACTGTGGGCCAGCTTAGAATAAGCCCTCCTACTATGACCACATTTCCGCTTTTTGTTAGTATGTCCTAGGAGGTAGATTCCTGGTACATCATTGCTTAGATGGTCTCTATAGTCAGCTTTCCATATTGACCTTTCCTTATAAGGACTTTGCCGTGCTTTACCTGGTTCCTGCTGGACGGGACATGTGGGACTAGCTCGGAATGTGACCTTTGGGCACTGGACTTTATATTATGGTGCTTTCAAGACCTGCCTCTAATGGTTCGATAAGGCATGGTGTGCTCTCTAGTTCCAGTGCCGTGGTACCACCCCATGTGTGACCCAATCTCTGAACACCTGTGAGGAGGCTGAGGGCTAAAAACCAGAAGCTACCCCATTGCTGGTGCTGGGTAAAGTGTCACGCATGTGCTCCCTTTCCCACCGTTTGGCATTGAGCACCTTCCCGCTGGTGCTGCAAGTAAGACATGGAACTTGGCTTAGTTACCTTCAGCCATCTGACCTTCTTATAAGCAGCTGAGTTACATGTATAAAGCAGCTGTTGTGAGCTGCCTAAGCATCCAATTAGTGAAATGTATGTGACATGACAGGGCTATAAATAAATACATATTAAATAGTGTGTAATATAAAATAATGTGCAAAAATACCACATTGCTAACCTTACAGTTAACCCCACACAACCTCATGCCTACAACATATAAACAATATTTAAATAGTAAATTCATAGTGTATACAGTGAAGGTCTAGATCAAAAAGTGTGGGGGGGTGGGGGGGTAGAATAAAAATAAAAAGTCCAATTGACATGAAAATCTTGTATGCAAACTCTACCATAAAGATGTCAGATTTTTGTCACACTTCACATCCATGGAGACAACGTGCACCCCCAGTGCCCTCATTGTCTGCCCACATACATCTGATGTTTGTGACCTTTTACATAAGTAAATAGGTCAAAATAGCGCTCTGACACTCCTTGATTATGCGCTTCAAACACTGCAGTTACTCATTCTAATTCCTGTGTCTTGTCTCACTCTCACATGTTACGCCAGTATAAGCACCCCCGTCAGGTGGAATGGAAAATGTTAAAGTGATTATAAGGGTTCATTTTTTTTTTTTTTTAATAACAAACATATCATACTTACCGCCACTGTGCAGCTTGTTATGCACTGAGTGGCCCCGAACTTTGTCTTCTGGGGTCCCCGGCAGCTCTCGCGGCTCCTCCCCACATCAGATAACCCCCTAGGAGAAGCGCTTGCCCAAGGGGGTTACCTTGCGGGCGCACTCCCGAGTCCAGTATTCGGTGTGCATAGCTGCCGAATGTATGACTTGGCCCCCCATCATTGGATTTGTTTGACAGCAACGGGAGCCAATGGCTGCGCTGCTATCAATCTATCCAATTAGCTTATGAGCCACTGGCCGGAGCTGGTGTGCTCATTCCCAAATTTCGGGGCTCAGTTAAGTAAAAGAGGGGCTCGGGGCCCTGCTGCATTAAAAAAAATGTTTTTCACCTTAATGCATAGAATGCATTAAGGTGAAAAACGGCAAGGGTTTACAACCCCTTTAACAAGCAGGAAAAAACAGAAGTTACATAGCATAGTACTATTTTATTGCAATAATAAGGCTACTTTCACACTGAAGCACTTTACAGGTGCTACAGTGCTAAAAATAGTGCCTGCATAGCACCTATAAAGAGCCTCTCCTGTCTCTGGAGCGGTGCGCTTGCAAGGCGGTAAAAAAAGTCCTGCAGGCCGCATGTTTGCAGCACTCATTAAGCGCCCCTGCCCATTGAAAACAATGGGGCATTGCTGCTTTGCAGGTGGTTTTAACCCTTTTACGGCCGCTAGAGGTGGTTAAAACGATGGTAAAGCCAAGCTAAAATAGCTCTACCGCCGATGCCCACCACAGTGTGAAAGTAGCCTTACAAAAGAAAAAAAAACAATGCAATCACATGTAAATAAAATATAAAAGCACTTGCTGTACATTCTGGATCAAGTTGTTCCTGGATTTGTGGCCTAAGAATACATTTCTGCAGTTGCAGAAAGTCTTTCCTTTCATTATCTTGGAAAATCCTCACAATGGACATCAGTCTTTCAGGCTGGGGAGAAGTCCTAGGCATTTTGCAGAGAACATGGATCTAATTTCTTCACTTGTAGGCCAGAGATTTTAGAGAACTCTCCCAGGGTTTGAAGAAGATTTGGAAGGGAGGTGATAGGGGAAGTGATAAACAAAAGAATATCATCTGCATATAACCCACATTTGTGTATTTGCGATCCGCAGTCTACTCCTTTTATATTATGATTCTCCCGCAGTGCGATAGCCAGAGTTTCAATTGCTAAGGCAAAAATCAGCGGGGAGAGAGGGCACCCCTGCCTGGTCCCTCGTGCTATCTGAATAGGCTCAGAATAGTGGCCCTGAAGCCGTATTCTGGCTTGAGGAGTGGAATATAAGGATTTGATCAACCCCATGAACCTATCCCCAAATCCCCATCTGTCCAGGAGCAAAAGGAGGTAGTTCCAGGAGACTGAGTCAAAAGCTTTTTTTTAAGTCTAGCGAAAGGAGCATACCTTCTTGTTTAGGGCCGCCGTCCCAGTTTGATTGCAATATTGAAATGATATCAATGGCCCTTCGAATTTGGTCTGGCCCCTGTCGTCCGGGGATGAACCCCACCTGATTTTTATTGACGTATATGGATATGAAAGAAGCTAGTCTGTTTGCTAGCATTTTAGTTAGGATCTTAAGGTCGCAATTAATAAGTGAGATCGGGCGGTAATTGTCTACAATTTCTGGATTCTTGTCTGGCTTGGGAATTACAGAGATAAAAGCTAAGTTGAGAAGAGGGTCAAGCGGGTCTCCTTTGGTTTTATGGTTACAAAATTTGGCCAAGTGTGGTGCTAAAATATTTGCAAACTTTTTGTAATAGGTGTTAGATAGCCCATCCGGCCCAGGGGCTGAGTTACCTTTCAGTCCCTTAATAGTTTCGAGAACCTCCTCTTCCGTAAAGGGGGCTTCGAGGACGTTTCGGTGTGCATTAGAAATACGAGGAATTGGTAACGTGTCTAAGAAGGAGTTGATGTCATCTAGGGGGTCAGTCTTAGGAGCGGAGTAGAGATCAGAGTAGAAAATTTGGAAAGCTTTCAGGACTTTCGTTGGATTAGACGAAAGTCCAGTCCCTGGCAATCTGATGTGGGGCATACCGTGCGATCTCTGTTTCGGGGATAGTTTGGAGGCAAGCATAGAACCTATTTTATCCTTTTGAGTGTAAAATTTATTACCACTCCATCTGATACTTTTCTCCGCACGGGTCGTGAGGGCTAGGTTTAGTTCCAGCTTTATTTTGTCCAATTGTGGGATGTTTTCTTTTAGGGGTTTTTTTTTATGTTTCGCTCTGAGATTTGCGTATTCCATTTCCAATCTGGCGATTGCAGAGGTTCTTTCCTTTTTTAGGTGAGTGGCCAACTTTATGAATTCACCCCTAATCACTGTCTTATGCGCCGCCCACACTGTCTCCATAGAAGTATCTTTAGGAGTGTTGCGTTTGAAGTAATCCTGTAGGACTAATTCTAAATCGGGGATTCTGCTAGGGTCTGTCAGGAGGGATTCATTAAGTCTCCAAGTCTTAAAACCCGGGGATTGGGAGGTGAGGCGTTGGTATAGCGCCACAATCGCGTGATCTGAGAGGACCGTGTCTATTATCAAAGAGCGCTCAGCAGAGGGTAGCGCATGACTTTGAACAAAAAGGTGGTCAATCCTAGCATACGTGTTATGAGGAGCAGAGTAATGCGTGTAGTCTCTAGTGGACGGGTTTAGTTCCCTCCATGCATCAGTTAAGCCCTGAGAGTGTAACAATTTTGCTATTCTGTGGCTGACCTTGCGTGGACGAATAAGCTGTTGCCCTAAGGGTCTAGTTCTGTCTAGTTCCTGTTCAAAAGTTACGTTAGAGTCCCCCCCAAGAATCACTTTACCTTCGAGCATAGGGTTAAGGGTGTGGAAGAGTTTCACAAAAAACTTGTCTTGCCCCTTATTAGGGGCATAGTATGATATCAGAGAATACAGTTGCCCTTCCACAAGGCCTTTCACTAAGATAAACCTGCCATCTGGGTCCCTGAAAACAGAAGTCAACGTGAAGTTACAGTCTCTCGCCAGGAGAACTGCAACTCCTCTTGTCTTGTTCTCGGCATTCGCAAGAAAATTTTTTCGATAGTTGGCATGCAGGAAAGGTGGGCTGTACCGGCTCGGGAAATGCGTCTCCTGAAGAAATAAAATATCTAGTCTAAGGGATTTGTATAGGCTGAACAGTTTCTTGCGTTTAAGGGGAGAATTTAGCCCTTGCACATTATGAGAAGCTAGCTTCAACAACTTAGGAATGGTATCAGCCATGGGAGCAGAGGTTCGGATCTCGGGCACACACATCTTCACTTACCATTAGTAGAATATTTCTGGGACCTAAGAGGAGATTTCCATTTTCGTAGAGAGTCATGCTATCGCCATCTCTAGTAGCGGAGAACCTGCTAATCAAAAAACAAATAGTGAGGGTAAAATAGCAAACACAAATCATTCTACCTGAGGGGGGGGGGGAGGGAAGAGAGTAGAAAGTAGTCTCCCAAGAAAAGCACCTGCCTCCGGAGGGGAGAGAGAAACTCCGGAGTCAGAAATCTCCGAAGAGAAAAAAGAAATCACCGAGAGCGTGCTCTCGGAAGTCCTAGCCCCTGAAATCCCGAAGGGTTGCAGGGGGTAGGCAAAGGCACATGTGTACCGCCCCGGACCAAGGGGCTTCTGAAAAATGTAGATAGCATAACACTAAAACGGCTTGAAGAAATTAGACGTGAAAATACCACCAGGAACACACATGAAGCAAAGGAAAAAACATTAACTTGTGTTGTAAACATTTGCACCACCCAGGAGGGTAGTCATATAAAGGAGCAAATAGTATATAAAAAATAGACAAAAAATTTTGTGTCTAATTCAAACAGTCATGTTCAGCTTACGTTCATGTACTATGAAGGCAAATATCTTGTACCTTGAGGAAGAAAAAGTCTAGTATCGAACAAACACAAAACAAAAACCCCAAAAAGGTGGGAAATGGGGAAACAGAGGAGTTCCGGTGGTATTGTAGGGGACACAGGCCCTCTTCAAACATGGGAAGTTTCCGAGGTACGGTTACCCAGGAACAGTCAACAAGAGGTGAGTCGAGTTGCGCGACCATCTCTGATCACGGGAGATGTAGGGAATGACCTTGACCAAAGAATTTCAGGTGTGACCATTGTCACCGGAGCGTCGTGACTTGGATTTGGACCAAAGTGGGATTGATGGGCTGACCGGGGGGGGTCTTTTTGCCGACGTCTGTGGAGCTGCCGATGTGTCCATTCCGGCATCTTGGGAGATAAGCTTCAGGCGTAGAAGGATTTGTTCACCAGAGGAAAAGTTGGCGAAGGAGTAGTTTGCTCCCATATGTGTGAACTTAACCGCGAAGGGGAATGCCCATTTATATTTAATGTCCTTCTGAATAAGAACATTCAAAAGTGGTTTCAGAGCACGTCTACGTTGAATGGTCGACGGAGCCAGATCTGCGAACACTTGAATCACATGGCCTTGACATGTCACCTGTGGGGCCACACGGGCCTGCTTCATTACGTCCTCCTTTACTGCATAGTGATGCGGCTTAACTATTACGTCTCTGGGCAGGCCGTCCTTCCTGGGAGGACCCAGGGCCCTGTGGGCTCTATCCAGCTCCAGTCGCTGAGGATCAATATTGGGCAATAGCGATTTGATCAGGTCTTGGGTGGCAGCAGTCACGTCCGTGATGGATTCCGGCAGCCCTCTGATTCTGAAGTTATAACGTCTCGACCTGTTCTCAAGGTCGTCAATTCGCGATAGCGCTGTGTCCAACTGGTCCTGCATGGAATGTATCAAGTCAGAGTTCTGATTGGCGACTGCGGCCGTAACATCAAGCTTAGATTCTATAGCTTCCATTCTCTGACCAATGTTTTGTAGGTCTGATTTAATCTCCCCGGTGATTTTCGCTGCTGTGGAGGCCAATCCCCTTTCAAGTAACAACGAGAGTTTGATAAAAAGGTCTGCTGTGTACAAGTCTTGTTCCTGAGGGAACTGATCTGCTAAGATGGGGCCTTGGAATGGAGGCCTGCAGTCCTCCGCGGGAGACAAGGCCTGGTCTGCCATAGACATGCCTATCAGGGACTCTGTGGAGGCCGGTGATGGGGCTCCGCGCATGGGGAAGTTCCCTTGGTTTGTGGGAGTATAATTCAGGATGGCCGGGGATAGCACTTGCCTGTGGTCAGCGCCGTGTTCCGCGCTGTGTGCTGCATGCTGTCTGTGTGCTTCGGCTGCGGCGGCCATCTTGGTACACCCCGCTCTGGAGGCCGCCTCAAATTGTGGCACTAGATCGCGCCTGGTCGCTACAGCGGACATTCGGGGGGGATCCCTGGGTAATCGGGAGACAGGGGCCTCGGAGTGTCACCTTCCTGGCGAGCTATTCACCGTTCTGCAAGCTCCCCTGGTCCGGCGTGGCGCGGAGGATCAGGCGCTGGCGGCCATCTTGGATCCCTCGCGCATGCATGGATCTAATTTCTTAAACCACAATACAGAACTTCAGCCAGCCATACTGTCTCTGCAATGCTGGCTATAAACTGGAGGGTAATCTGATCCAGATCTAGTCAGACATTGCCACAGAAGTGGCATCCATCAACCATCGGGAAGGAACTAGGAAATCTTGCCATGTCAAAAGAGATAAAGCAGATCCTGTCCTGGGCAGAACTTCACATTCCAGCCTTGCTCACTGTTTACATCCCAGGCTTGGGCGGGCTAGAAGGTAGAATGTCTCAGTCGCCAATGCTTGGACTAGTGGATGTTGCTGGATGTAGACCACCTGGCTTCCAGACTCGCCAACAAACGAACATATTTGTTTCCAGGTACAGGGATCCTCTATCAGAAGGAATGGTTGCCCTGATTGCATTGTGGGGTTAGCACAGCTGAAAGTTTTTCCTTGCCTGTGGTGCCTGTTTTGCAGGTTTAATTTGGAGAACATTCTGATGATCCTCAGTGGACTTTTTTTTTAGATCGCCTGAATCTGTCCCAAGGAGTGGTTTACCACCACTGCTTTAAAAGAATCACTGTTGAAGCCTAAGTTCTGACAGAAAGGGGCATCTTTGAGTCGATTATCTCATGATGCTAAAAGCTATTAAGGCTATTTCCTGAAAAGCTTAATGCTTGGTGTCAGGCAAGTAACTTTCATAACAGGTTAGTCTCCTTAGGACAAACTCTGGTCTTTTTGCAAATAGCCCTGGGCCAAAATTGTCCTTCCCTGTGATTCCAATGGATCTGAATTTACTTCTGTTTTTTTCTCTCAGCACACCAATAACTGCCGTTTGAACCGATCAACCCTCTCACAATGTTGCACTTTTAGTTACTATCACCTTTATGAAGCAAGTCACCTTATCCTGTATAGAACCCATTCTGGTCTTACACAGGGAAACAGTGTTGGTAAAGCCCAGCATGTACTTCCTTCCTAAGGTCATTTTTCTCCACCAGGGCATTGTTCTTCTGTCACTCTGGCTTTAGTTCATCAGAAGGAGATCTTCCTCCATTATCTGCATGTAATGTGGGTGGGGTGGAGTGAAAAAAGGGGGGGGGGGTGTACCCAACTACCACTATAAGGAAATGAAGGAACATGAGTGGCTTTTGGTGTCACTGAACTGCACTGATACAATAGGCAGGTGTTGGTGGGTTTATTCACTTGTTTTCCCTGAAGTGGTTGTCAACCTTGGTCATGGAATCTGAGCAAAGCACATATATCTAGTGTTTACTTATCTCTCTCAAAGCTAAAAGTGTAATTTCTCTCTGGTGCTTCTGTTATCAGAATGACTTGCTTCTAAGAAGTTTTCCAGACATATGAGATACATTTGTGTTGGGTGGGGGGCTCAGGACGGAGCTTGTCTATTCACAACACAGTTCTTCTGCTGTGTGGTGGGGGGTGTTCCTTTCCTCACACACTGTAACTGCAGCCTCTCTGCCCCTCCTCTGTGTTTCTGACAGATGAAAGATTTTTAACACATCTGTCTTTTTGAAGGGGTGTAGGGGTGAGAAGACTGCAGATAAACATGTAAAACCTATGTAGAGGGATTTGTTTCATCCCGGTGTATCATCTGAGGCTATTCTCTTAACTGGGTATATGTGAGGCTTTACAACCACTTTAATATCATGTTTGTACACTGCATTGCAATATTCATTACCGAACATCAATCAAAACAAGTCTCCGCTTAGGTGGCTGCTTATTATTATACACACACCCTTTTCTTTTGCTTAAAACTTGAAATGAATTATGTTTTTATGCTCTTTCTTGGAAAAGGGAGTTATTTGTTGAACTGTAAAACAAACATCTTTAGTATTTCAGCTATTTTGGTTTTGTTTGAAACAATAGATTGGCTTTTAACACAAAAGAAAGCTTCCCTTAATTAAATCCCACACAGTATTGGCTGCTTAATCAATTGTATTGAAGAAAACAGAGTGTGTAATTAGACCTTCTGAAGTGTTTTAAGAACAACTGACAGGGTCTCTTGTCTAGTTTTTGTAGGTGGTAGAGACGGGGGTAGAGTATACTATGAATAATGGTTCTTTATTGTTAAGACTACATGTGTCTACCAAAATATTTTACACGGTTTTCAATCAGCGGCATAATCGCACTGTAATTGTTGTTGTTGGTGCAAGTGATCCTGTCAATACTACAAAATGACTAAAGGGAAAAAATGTAGTTTTACAATTTTAGCTGCTCATTTAGGGCCAATTCACACTGACTTGTTCTAAAATGCATCTACATTTTCATTCATTTTAGTCGCTTTTTAATGCACGCTGACGTCGTTGACATACATTTTCACATCCGTTGACATATATTTTGCATTTTAATGCAACACGACGTTATGGTGTAAATAGGACACATAGGAAATGATTGTTTTTCAGATGTCCTTTTCTTGATGTGCATTTTACACCTGTGCTTAAATGCATTGACGTGAATTGACCCTTAAAAAGCAATGGTATGGTTGCCTCACAATAGAAAAAGGCCCCACACATTTATCAGCACAGCAATGATTTTTTTTTTCCATTTGTGCTTTAGGCCGGTTTCAAACTTGCAGCTTACAGCAGGGGTCCGGTGCATCCCTCTTCTCCGTTTTTTTTAATGCAAATTTTTGCCTGAATTCGGACCTGAAACTGAGTGAAAGATGCACAAGATCCTTTTCCAGTGCCGACTGCGGCCACCCCAGAGCTCTGTGTACCATTGAGAGCCGGGCACACTCTCCTGTTATGTGAATTGGATGCCGGGAAATCCACATCCAATTTGCTTAAGTGTGAACCCAGACTTAAGCTTTTTTGTGAGTTTTGAAACCGGCAGCGTGCAACAGAACTGAATGACAAAATATAGCACAAAGATCACACCGCTCCAGGTGAAAACTGAGATCTCCTGCAACCAAGATGTGTACAGCAAAAAAAGAGAGGAAAGTGGCGGCACGACTGGCATAGGAAAATAGTAGTTTATTGAAATTTCATAAAAATCAGGAACATAAGCACACACTACTCTTGTGGCTTCAGCAGGCGCATTTCACACACCTGTGCTTAGTCATTGCCATTGCAATGACTAAGCACAGGTGTGTGAAACGCATCTGCTGATTTTTATGAAACTTCAATAAACTGCTATTTTTCTATGCCGGTGGGCTGCCACGTTCCTATTTTTTGCTGAACTGAATGACGGTTCTGTAAAAGGAAAAAAAAATAAAATGTAAGGAGATCTTAATCATGTGATCTGTCAATCATATTATGATCTGCTCTCCTCCGATCGCAGAGTTCTACTGGCTGATTTGTATGAATGAGATGGGCTGTGACGTGCGTAGTGCAGTGCTGCATAATGGAGTGTGGAAAGCAATATCCACTCCCTGGTGAAAATAATCAGTTATTGTACAGGGTTCCCAGAGCATTATGGGCTTTCTGTAGACAGATTGCAGCTCCATTAAGGTAGAACTAAAGGCAAAACTTTGTCTTTGTCCTATTGGGGAGATTTCCCTTCAGTTGCTGTCTTGAAGCCAAAATAGGAAGTGAGAGGAAATCCCTGGTTTTGGCCTAGTGTCCCATTGAAAGATTTCCCCTCAATTCTTGTTCTGACGAATTAAATGTTTGGAAAGTGCCTAAAACTGGCAATGCCCAGGGTTATTTCTGATGATTTGTTATCATATATTCATAAGTAAACAACTAATAGGAACATATTTTCTATAGCTTTGTGTTGCTTGTACAATTTTTATAACTTCTCCATATGCATGCTTTAAACAGTGACCTAGATGATACTTTATTAATTGCATTGACCATATTCTCAAAAATGTTTAACTGCAGAAAATATTTTCCTACAAGTTGCAAAATAGTTTTGACTATTTTATATTTTTCTCTTCTGTGTCTAAGGGTTTTTTTTTTTTTTTAAATAATTATTTTACGATCGACCTCAAAATAAAGTATTTTTGCACATTGTTTTCTGCAGTGTCATATTATTCACACGTCTTTTTCATTTACAATAACATGCTGTTGGTAAATCGCCTGAGAAATATTTATAGAATATCTTGGATGCTATCGTTCTCTGTACACAGGCAATAAAACCATACATTTTACAACTGATCAGGGATTTAGAACTGTGAAAATAAACTGCAACAAGCACTTGTGCGTGCAATATTAAATGTGGTTATTGTTACATATGAAAGAGATCCTGTCATAAACTACAGTGAGGGGAAAAAAAAGTATTTGATCCCCTGCTGATTGTGTAAGTCAGACAGAATTACAGCAAAATAATCCAGAAAATGCATTTCTAAAAAGTTATAATTGGATTTGCATTTTAATGAGTGAAATAAGTATTTGACTCCTGCGCAAAACATGACTTGGTACTTGGTGGCAAAACCCTTGTTGGGCATCAGGTTTGCACACATCTCAGGAGAGATTTTGTCCCACTCCTCTTTGCAGATCCTCTCCAAGTCATTATGTTTTTGAGGCGGATGTTTGGTAACTCGAACCTTCAGCTCCCTCCACATATTTTCTATGGGATTAAGATCTGGAGACTGGCTAGGCCACTCCAGAACCTTAATGTGCTTCTTCTTGAGCCACTCCTTTGTTGTCTTGGCTGTGTGTTTTGGGTCATTGTCACTCTGGAATACCCAACCACGACCCATTTTCAATGCCCTTTTTCTCACCAAAGAGTTGATGGTTCATGACCCCGTCCATCGTCCTTTTGATGCAGTGAAGTTGTCCTGTCCCCTTAGCAGAAAAACACCCCCAAAGCATAATGTTTCCACCTCCTTGTTTGACAATGGGGATGGTGTTCTTGGTGGGGGGGGGGGTCATAGGCAGCACTTCCTTCTCCTCCAAGCACGGTGAGTTGAGTTGATGCCAAATAGCTCACTTTTGGTCTCATCTGACTACAACACTTTTACCCTCTGAATCATTCATTAGCAGACTTCAGAAGGGCCTGCGCATGTGCTTTCTTCTGGGCGCAGCAGGATTTCAGTTCTTCAGGGCGTAGTGTGTTACCAGTTGTTTTCTTGATGACTCTTGTCCCAGCTGCCTTGAGATCATTGACAAGATTTTCCTGTGTAATTCTGGGCTGATTTCTCACTCTTCTCATGATCATTGAAACGCCATGAGGTGAGATCTTGCATGGAACCCCAGACTGGGGGAGATTGACAGTTATTTTGTGTTTCTTCCATTTGCAAATAATCACATCAACTGTTGTCCCCCTCTCACTAAGCTGCTTGGCAATGGTCTTGTAGCCCATTTCAGCCTTGTGTAGGTCTGCAATCTTGTCCTTGACATCCTTGGACAGTTCTTTGGTCTTGGCCATGGTGGAGAGATTGGAATCTGATTTATCGATTGCTTCAGTGGACAGGTGTCTTTTTATACAAGTAACAAGCTGAGATTAGGAGCACTCCCTTTAAGAGAGTGCTCCTAACCTCAGCTAGTTAACTGTATAGAAGACACCCGTGGGCCAGAAATCTTGCTGATGGGGGTTCAAATACTTAATTCACTCATTAAAACGTAAATCAATTTAAAAACTTTTTTGAAATGCATTTTTCTGGATTATTTGTTCTGTCTCTCAATGTTAAAATAAACCTACCATTGAAATTATAGACTGGACATTTCTTTGTCAGTGGGAAAACATACAAAATCTGCAGCAAATACTTTTGTGGCCAAATGCTTGGCCAGCAGTTGTAGAGCTTACTACAATAATAATGTACCTATTGCTTTTCTCTATATGGACAAATCACTGGTTCACTTTAATCTTTACCACATTTACCTGCCATAAAGCCTTGAATGTTTGTTTACTTGCCTGTGGACATTCTACAGGCAGCTCAAAATAGAGAATTTCATCTTTCTATGTTGACCAGCAGTAAGGCCCCTATCACACTACTGCGACTTCATATTCGCGCAATTCTACAGGGATTTTGAAGCAATTTCAGGGAGATCTTAGGTCTATGAACCTGAACTCAATTTCAAAGTTTGGAACTACTTTGAAGTTAGCACGACTTGAAGTGATCCTAATATGAATGGTTGTCATTGGAAATCGTGGGGAGTGACTTGTCATGCGACTTTGCAGTACCAAGGCATAGGATAAGTCGTACAAGTGTGAAAGGGGCCTAACAGTCCAAGTTTCTTTACCAGCAAACATCTGAGAAAGAAAAGAACTCCTCTTTAAACCATTCCTTCATGCTGAGTTTTATTGCTGTTGGTGTTACTGTTTGGGAGATTTCTCATTTCCTGTTTATTTGATTGGTACCAAACAGGGCAGGAAGATAGAAGAAATCTCCCCAAGAGGGGTATACACAAGAAAAAAACAATCTTTCTAGTAGACTATAAAAGATTCAGTTGACAGGGGACTGTATGAATGTAGAGCAGGGATATGCAATTAACGGACCTCCAGCTGTTGCAAAACTACAAGTCCCATCATGCCTCTGAGTGTCATGCTTGGGGCTGTCAGTCTTGCTATGCCTCATGGGACTTGTAGTTCTGCAACAGCTGGAGGTCCGCTAATTGCATATCCCTGATGTAGTGTTTTGTGTAAGGCAAGTTAGGGTGACATTCCAAATGTGTTGCAATACATCACACCAACATAATATACCTTAATTGCTTGTTAGTAAAGCATGCAGTAACACAGATGTTGCCACTATGCCATAGTGTGAACAGGTCCTTGGTATTTTAGGTAACACAGATTGAACTACCTCAAGTGTGGGGTGCATTATTTCCTGATAGCAACTGGCTAGGTAGCCAATGGCTTCCGGTGCCCCAGCAAAATCGGTGAGACACGGAAGTAAGGGGAAAGAAGAGCTGCAGACGTGCACAGCGCTGGATCGAATGAGGGCTCGGGTAAGTAAAAGGGGGTTGAATGCTGACACCTGAACATTTTTTACCTTTAATGCAAGGAATGCATTAAGGTAAACAATGTTTAGACTTTACAACCACTTTAAGGCTCATTGAATATCCAGTAGATTACGTATAAATGCACTGAAACGTAAGAACAAGATGGCTGTGCCCTAGATTTAAAGAAAGCCTCTGCATCCTATCCTGTTTTGAGGGAGCTGTCTTATGACTATAAATGTAAGTTGTTTGGAACTTTCTCCCACACTGGTTTAATGTGCGGACGGTCCTGATTAAGATAACAAATGACAGCTTGATTATCCTATGCCCCTGATCACATTAGCTGCTACAGATCTTGGGCTGGTTAAGTATGCTTCTGTTAAATATGTGCGATCTAAAAAAGGACTTTTCACATTTCATGTGTGTGTTTTATAACAGTCAGCAATAATGTTAAGCATAATGTATGAGGCCTTCAGTCTATCAAAACCTTTGTCATGCTTAATATAGTTTATAGAATATTATATTTGACATGCTTTCTTAGCCAGTGTGTAATGTCCTGTGATAGTGAACGGTTCACAGTACAGCTACAGATAGCTCTGCATACAATATACTAGTACAATGAAATTGAGAAAATAACAGTCATCTACATCATATCGTTCCTTCACCCATGACACTTGATATCTCTGATTTAAATTTTAATAGAATACTTTGTATGATTTTATATGGCATTATAAAATATTTTTCTTCAAACTGTACTGTTAATCTTTCCAAACGATTGTAACCTTGTTTGGTTCCTTCTCAGCAAGTTGTCGATGATGCATGTGCTTCAGGTAGTGTAATCCATTTCTGCAGATGTTCTACTTGAACTGAACGTAGCTGTGACATGCTTGGAATAAAACCAGACTTCTATAACACCATCTAATGTACACTACTTCATTCTTGTATGCAAAAACTATCAAGTGTTTAATGTAGCTTCTGCTAGCTTAAAAACATATTAGATCTCATAAATATGCAAGGAAATTAACTGTAGTAACTGTTGTGTTTTTTTGTTTTTTTCCTTTTTGTGAACTGAACAAAAAAAGGGGTCCAGGCTAGGGAAACGTGCGTACTGGCACTGAAATCCCTGTTAAACCTGCAATGACAGTAGTGAGAATATGAACCATAGGTATATTTTCTTTAATAGGTATGGCTTTTAGTGTTCAACCTTTGCATATAGTATATGCAATTTTGAATGATTCTGCTCTTGTTTGATTTGTCTGTAAAAAAAAAAAAAGAGGGCAAATCCTATGTAGAAAATTGAAATTATATGTAGTATGCTAATAGCCTGGGTCACTAGGTGGCTAAATTATCCACAGTTTTGCCTTTCTGCTCTAGGAGTAGGCAACCTTTTGAGCACAGTGTGGCAAAAATATTTTCAAAGAAACTGAGAGTGCTGATTTTATAACAAAAAAAATGTCAACTTCACGCTCTCAATCACGAAAATGATTTTTTATAAAGTAGATACTGTAGGCTACTTGAGTAGTAGTGAGAAATTAACATCCTGCACTCACACCTTAGATCAGCCCCTGATTCCTGCACCTTCACACCTCAGATCGCTGTCCCCTCTGCAAGTCTGTTTCACCACTGTAACCCCCTGCACATCTGCCCCACCACTGTACCACCCTGCACATCAATCCCACCTCTGTACACCCTGCTCATCTGTCCTACCACTGTACCACCCTGCTCTTCTATACCACCACTGTACCACCCTGCACATCTGCCCCACCTCTGTACCCCCTGTTAATCTGTCCCACCACTGTACCACCCTGCTCTTCTGTCCCACCAGTGTCACCCCCTGCTCATCTGCCTCACCACTGTACTTCCTGCACATCTGTCCCACCTCTGCTTCGTCTGCTCATCTGTTCCACCTATGTACCTCCTTTCTCCTCTTCCTCGCCACTGGTACCTCCCTGTACAGCTGCCCCACCTCTGTATCCCCTGCTCTTCTGCCCAACCACTGTAACCCCCCTTCTCATCTGTCCCACCAATGCACCTCCTTTCACATCTGCCCCACTGCTTTACCCCCCTACTCTTCTGTCCCACTGCTGAACCCCCTTTTCATCTGTCCAAACACTGATCTCCCCCGCTCATCTTTTCCACCACTGTGACCCCCTCCTGCTCATCTGTCCCACCACTGAACCTCCCCTCTGCTCATCTGTCCCACCACTGAACTCCCTTATGAGTCCCCTCTCCCTCCCACTACTGTACCTCCTGCACATCTACCCCACCACTGTACTACCTTGCTCTTCTGTGCCACCATTGTAACTCTGCTGTTCATCTGCCCCATCAATGTACCCCTCTTCTCGTCTGCCCAACCACGGTACCTCCCTGCACATCTGCTCCACCGACATATCCCCATGCACTTCTGTCTCACTACTGAATCACCTGCTCATCTGTCCTAACACTTAACCCATCTGCCCCACCACTGTAACACGCTTTCTCATCTGCCCCAATGTACCCCCTGCTCAACTGTCTCACCTCTGTACCCCCTGCTCTTCTGTCTCACCTCTGTACCCCCTGCTGGTCTGTCTCACCTCTGTACCCCCTGCTGGTCTGTCTCACCTCTGTACCCCCTGCTGGTCTGTCTCACCTCTGTACCCCCTGCTGGTCTGTCTCACCTCTGTACCCCCTGCTGGTCTGTCTCACCTCTGTACACCCTGCTGGTCTGTCTCACCTCTGTACCCCCTGCTGGTCTGTCTCACCTCTGTACCCCCTGCTGGTCTGTCTCACCTCTGTACCCCCTGCTGGTCTGTCTCACCTCTGTACCCCCTGCTGGTCTGTCTCACCTCTGTACACCCTGCTGGTCTGTCTCACCTCTGTACCCCCTGCTGGTCTGTCTCACCTCTGTACCCCCTGCTGGTCTGTCTCACCTCTGTACCCCCTGCTGGTCTGTCTCACCTCTGTACCCCCTGCTGGTCTGTCTCACCTCTGTACCCCCTGCTGGTCTGTCTCACCTCTGTACACCCTGCTGGTCTGTCTCACCTCTGTACCCCCTGCTGGTCTGTCTCACCTCTGTACCCCCTGCTGGTCTGTCTCACCTCTGTACCCCCTGCTGGTCTGTCTCACCTCTGTACCCCCTGCTGGTCTGTCTCACCTCTGTACCCCCTGCTGGTCTGTCTCACCTCTGTACCCCCTGCTGGTCTGTCTCACCTCTGTACCCCCTGCTGGTCTGTCTCACCTCTGTACCCCCTGCTGGTCTGTCTCACCTCTGTACCCCCTGCTGGTCTGTCTCACCTCTGTACCCCCTGCTGGTCTGTCTCACCTCTGTACCCCCTGCTGGTCTGTCTCACCTCTGTACCCCCTGCTGGTCTGTCTCACCTCTGTACCCCCTGCTGGTCTGTCTCACCTCTGTACCCCCTGCTGGTCTGTCTCACCTCTGTACCCCCTGCTGGTCTGTCTCACCTCTGTACCCCCTGCTGGTCTGTCTCACCTCTGTACCCCCTGCTGGTCTGTCTCACCTCTGTACCCCCTGCTGGTCTGTCTCACCTCTGTACCCCCTGCTGGTCTGTCTCACCTCTGTACCCCCTGCTCGTCTGTCTCACCAATACACCTCCTTTCACATCTGCCCCCCCCCCCATTTTCTGTCCCACCACCAAATCCCCTTCTCATTTGGCCCAACACTGAACCCCCCTGCTCATCTGCCCCATCATTTTACCCCCCCGCTCTTCCGTTCCACTGCTTAAGCCCCTTCTTCTCATTTTCCCCACCGACGTACCCTCCTGCTCATCTGCTCCACTGCTGTACCCTCTTCTCATATATGATATGCAGAGTGATGAAAGGAAGCAGAGATGAGACACCTCTACCTGTCCTGGCACACTCATTCTGCTGATCCGCCTCTCGCATCCAGCCCACGTGCTTGTATGTAATGTCACATACAAGCATCTGGAATGGATGCGCAATGATGAGCTCAGATCAAGGGTTTTTTCTGAACGCAATGGCCTGTGTGCAGGAACATAAGTTGGGCCCCCGCAGCTAGGAAAAAGTGCGGCGCTCTGCAGTAAAAGTTGGGTATGATTTTCTTTTAGCTAAATACTGGCTGTGGCTTAAAGGGACAGTGCAGGGGTTCAGTAGTAAGTGACACAAAGGTTCAGAAATAATTTCAACAAAGTTCCCAGAAGCTCAACAGTAATTTCACAAATTGTCACCTTATTGGGCTTTTCTCAGTCACAGTGAAATCCCTTCTTTCTGAGATTGATAGTGGCAACCAAGCAAGTCAGATTATGGACGGGGGTAGCAGGACTATGATTGGCTTTAGCAGTGGCCAATGACAGTCCTCCTCTTCCTGGAAACAGGGACCACCCCCAAGCAGAACTGCACCCAATCTCTAACCCCATCACAAAATCTGAATATCACAGCTACAGCAAAGAGAGAGCCAAACAATGTTTCCCATCTTTTACAATGTGTTGGGGCACAGTACCTCCCCCCTCAGTGCTGGTGTGGCATGAGGAACTCTGAAATTGGAGTGCATTAGTGTCTCACTGACCTCTCACTGTGCTGCTGGGGAGGGAGTCAAGTGCCAGCAAAAGAGGCTTTGAGTGCCGCATGCGGTACCAGTGTTGTGGGTTGCCTGCCCCAGCCCTAGATCCTGTGCTCGGCAGGGAAGCTCAGTATGGTTTTAGAACCAAAAGGGCATGTTGATCCTGTGTTCAGAAGGAAAACCATCAGTATTGTGTATAGATCCTGTGTTCAGGGGGGAACTATCATTATGGTGTGTAGATCCTGTGTTCAGGAGGAAAACCAAGTATGACATTTAGATCCTGTGTTCAAACTTAACGTCACATTATGTATACATACAGAATACAACGCTGTGTTCCTTCAGCCCGACGGGGAGTTCCTGTCTCACTTGCATGGGAAAAAAAGTCAAGCTGGGGGCTGCTTAGTCATTGACATGT
Source organism: Lithobates pipiens (assembly GCF_037356315.1). Lineage (NCBI taxonomy): Eukaryota > Metazoa > Chordata > Amphibia > Anura > Ranidae > Lithobates > Lithobates pipiens. Next base: position 185,817,071 of record NW_027507903.1, read on the forward strand.
AGGTTTGTATTTGACGTTAATGTCTTTTGGCTGAACCTCAGCCAGCCAAAGCTGTGTATTTGTTCTTAGAATACAAAGCTACCCATGAATGGCTGAGCAGTGCTCAGCCCGATGGTCTTGTATTGAATGTTGAGTGGGAAGCTCGCACCCCACTGCTGGAACACAGAGATGTATACCATAGATAGCCGCTGTATACCGTATGTAGGCTATGTACATTTTATACAGCGCACTCAACACCTGTTAGTACAGTAAAAAGTTAATTTGGGTCACCTTGGCCTAAACATACTACAGTACAGTACACGGAGTTAGGCTTTCAGCAGGTAAACTATCATGAAGGTGTTTGTCCTATGTTCAGAAGGGAAAATGTAGGTACAATGTTTGGATACTGTGTTAAGCAGGTTAACTATCAGTATGGCATTCAGATCCTGTGTTCAAACCTAACTCCGCATTATTTACTCATGCATTTTCTTCCACATCCCAAAAATAAACCCAGAAGCAGGTGCTTCAGTTTACAGCATCTTTCTTATCAAGTAGTTAGTCAATTGCCCCTATTTCAGGTTTTTAATAAACATTTTCACAGTTCCCCTGAACGTTTTTTTTCTGCTCAAATGCTCCTCTTGAATAAGTAATGTGTTGTTTTTTTTGTTTTGTTTTTTTACAGCCTCTAAACGATCCTCTTCTGATGTGCCTGTAAACAACTATGTATTCATGGCCACTAGGGATAAGCTTTATGTTCGAGTCGAACATTGGCTGTTCGCCAGTTTTCCGAACAGCAAAGAATTTTGGGTGTTCGCGGCGAATTTGAAAGCCACGGAACACCCTTTAAAAGTCTATGGGAGAAATCAAAAGTGCTAATTTTAAAGGCTTATATCAGTGATTCTCAACCAAGGTTCCGTGGAACCCTAGGGTTCCTCCAAAGGTTGCTAGGGGTTCCTTCATCATTGGGCAATTTCTGCCTCTCGGATAAGTTCCCACCGACACCGTTGATCTTTTTAGCTATCTGTAAGGGGGAATTCTTCCCAATGGCCACAAGTATAAGGACCCTTCTTCCCACTGACCATCACACTATTGTATCATGAGCTGTAGATTTCTAATTTTTAGTAGGGGTTCCCAGAGACCGGATAACTATTTCAAGGGTTCCTCTGTGTTGAAAAGGTTGAGAAAGGCTGGCTTATATGCATGGTATTGTCATAAAAAAAGTGTTTGGAGACCTGGGTCCTGCCCCAGGGGACATGTATCAATGCAAAAAAAAAGTTTTAAAAACGGCCGTTTTTTCGGGAGCAGTGATTTTAATAATGCTTAAAGTGAAACAATAAAAGTATAATATTCCTTTAAATTTTGTACCTGGTGGGTGTCTATAGTATGCCTGTAAAGGGGTGCATGTTTCCCGTGTTTAGAACAGTCTGACAGCAAACTGACATTTCTAAAGGAAAAAAAGTCATTTAAAACTACTCGCAGCTATAATGAATTGTCGGTCCAACAATACACATAACATTTCATTGATAAAAACAGCATGGAATTTCCCCTCAGGGGAACCTCTAACCAAAATTTTTTTAAAAAATGCATAGGGGTTCCCCTAAATTCCATACGAGGCCCTTCAGGTCTGCAGGAAAACAGAGGGGGTGAGAGAGCACCCCCCTCCTGAACCGCACCACGCCACAGGCCCTCAACATTGGTAGGGTGCTTTGGGGTAGCGGCCGCAGGAAAAGAGGGGGGACGAGAGGACGCCCCCTCTCCTGAACTGTACCAGGCCACAGGCCCTCAACATTGGGAGGGTGCGTTGGGGTAGCGGCCCTCCCCAAACCACCTTCTCCCCATGTTGATGGGAAGAAGGGCCTCATCCCCACAATCCTTGCCCGGTGGTTGTGGGGGTCCGGGCGGGGGGCTTATCAGGATCTGGAAGCCCCCTTTAACAAGGGGACCCCCATATTCAGCCCCCCATGTGAATTGGTAGGTAATAAGGTACAAATGTACCCCTACCATTTCACAAAAAAAGTGTCAAAAGGGTTAAACACAAGACTGTTTTTGACAAGAATTTTATTAATTTCTTCTTCTTTCCGCTTCTTCCATCTTCTTTCTCCTGGTTTTCCTTTTGGGGTTCTAATTCCTTCATCTTTTTCTTCTCCATCTTCTTCCTCTGTTCGTCTCATCCGGCATCTTGCTCCGGCTTCTTATCCGCTCCGTCCACACGATCCACCTCTGTGGGAGTCTTCTGCCATGTGACGCCTCTGTTCTTCTGACACTTGTTATATAATGGAGGGTGGGGCCACCCGATGACCCCGTCCCCTCTGACACACAGGGACTTCCCCATGGCTTTCCCCGTGCGTATGATGGGGGAGGAGTCACCGGGTCGCCCCACCCTCCCTTATATATATGAAGTGTCAGAAGAACAGAAGCGTCACATAGCGGAAGACTCCCACTGAGGCGGAGAAGAAGCCGGAGCAATATGCGGGACAAGAAAATGGAGGAAGAACACCGAAGGAAGACCAGAAGAAAGAAGATGGAAGAAGAAGCGGAAAGAAGTAGAAATTAATAAAGGACTTGTCAAAAACAGTCTCTTGTTGTTTTTTTTTAACCCTTTTGACACTTTTTGTGAAATGGTAGGAGTACATTTGTACCCCATTATCAGTTCACACGGGGGAGCTGGGATCTGGGGGTCCCCTTGTTAAAGGGGGCTTCCAGATTCCGATAAACTCCCTGCCCGCACTTCCCCACAACCACCGGGCAAGGGTTGTGGGGATGAGGCCCTTCTCCCCATCAACATGGGGACAAGGTGGTTTGGGGGGGGGCGCTACCCAAAGGCACCCTCCCAATGTTGAGGGCATGTGGCCTGGTACGGTTCGGGACAGCGCTCTCTCACCCCCCCTCTTTTCCTGTGGCCTGCCAGGTTCCGTGCTCGGATAAGGGTCTGGTATGGATTTTGATGGGGACCCCCACCCCATTTTTTTAATTTTGGTTTGGGGTTCCTCTGTGGGGAAATTCTATGCCGTTTTTATCAATGGACTGTTGTGTATTGTCGGACCAACAATTCATTATAACCGCGAGTCGTTTTTTTAAATGACTTTTCCCAAGTGTTCTTCCAGGACAGCCCTTGAGAGATGGAGCTCCTCCCATCGACACAGGAAACACATTGCCACAGTTCAAAAGGCGGTCCCTCAGGTCCCTGGTCAGTCATTTGTGTTTCCTCCATCGGAGGAACATGTTGCCAGGAACCTGGAGGCCCCTCTCAGGGGCTGCCCGAGAACCTGTAAGCCATAAGGGACCGGGTCCTGTTTTTTGGCTGCAGTTGGGTCCATACCTTTTTTCTTGTGGCTCGGGTACCGTCCAGCTGAATCGGAGCAGACCCGTTACCCTCCTCCTTCCAGTGCCAAGGTGGCCAGGGCCAGAATGACGCCGGTTTCCCCCAGGAGCGGTGAGTGGAACCTTCCATCTCTGCTCCTTGTTGCGGTGGGGTCAGAGACGCCGAGCGTCCTTTCCGGCAGAACCACGTCATCACTGTGTGCCGAGACTTCCGGTTCCAGGTCTCTAGGGTACAAGGAGGAGAGGGAGAGCCAGCGCTGTGCCTGTACAGTCCCGACCAGCGTCCAGCAATACCGGACTAGCGGCGGGATCCGGAGCGGCAGAGGGGGACCATGGAGGCTATTCCCCAGGACACTCCGGCGGAGACAGGCACCAGCCAATCCCAGGTAGGCTGCTGGGCATGCTATTACTCTGGTGGAGTGGTGGTGATTGTAGGCTGGGTTCTGTAGTGCCCCACGGTGGTGGTTAACTCAGTTAAGGATGTATGCAGTTGGGTGATTCTAAGAAGGGACATGGAGCTTTTCAGGCTATAGAGCTACCAAAGGAAGACAAGGCAGGCCGCAAAAAGTGCCCTAATTGTGGGAATAGGTTGTCCTCTGGCTCTAACAAAGCCCTATGCAAGCAATGCATTGCAAGCTTGCTTAAATCTGAGGCAGATTCCCCCTTAGCAAAATTTTTGGGCTCCTTTAAAGAGACAGACTGTCCGCCTCTAAGGCTTCCCTGCAGACAGGACCTCCTGTCGCAGGGACCTCTTTATCATCAGCTCATCCCTAATGGCTACATAGGCTAACAAAGAGGTGCATTTAGAGACTGAAAAAATAAGTCAAATGTCTGTAAAAGCTTATTTTTTTACACCCTGAGGCCTAACTGAAAAAGGGGCTTCATGTCTTATTAGGGGCAGTTATTTTTGTTCATCTATAGTTAAATCTCTTGATAGTCCTATTGAAAAGCACACAATAAATGTATTTTCAGGAAGGAGAGTTTCAGATGTGTGTTAAAATGCAGTGCAAAAAAACTAGTAGTTTGAGAACATTTAAAAGCCTTTCAGTTCTGTCATCAGAGCTCAGTGAAGAGATATGGAGTTCATGGTAGATGTCTTGGAATCTTTGATGTTTACCTAAAATAAGCCACTTTAGTAGCACTTTTCAGTATAAAGTAATAGAATAGAACGACCAAACACAAGGAGCAAAAACATGTGCAAGAAAAAAAATAGTGTTCACTCAATATAACAGAGTGCCACAAATGTTAACTGTTTATTTTACTATATTCTAGCAAAGGCATGTGGGGAGCGAAATACCTATTACACACATATAGAACACCTATAATGTATCTGTAAATTAAACATTTTTATTTGGTAATTATCCTAATGATAAATAACAAATGTCATGTTTGATCCTGATGTCTTGACAACAATGTGACACATTTATCTTTTGTCATAATATATGTTGATAAAATTACCTTGTCCTAAAAATTTAATCTATTAATACTGTATATACAGTGGATATAAAAAGTCTACACACCCCTGTTAAAGTCAGTTTTCTGTGATGTAAAAAAAAAGACAAAGAAAAATAATTTCTATAAACTATACAACTCAATTAAAAAAATAAATGGAATTCTTTTAGCGGGTGGAAGTTAAAAATAAAAAAAGGAAAAATAATGTGGTTGAAGTGTGCACACCAACTTATAACTGTGTAGCTGTGTTCAGAATTAAGCAATCACATTCAAACTCATGTTAAATAGGAGTCATTACACACCTGCCTTCATTTAAAGTGTCTCTGATTAACAACACAAAGTTCAGCTGTTCTGGTAGGTCTTTCCTGACATTTTCTTAGTCGCATTCCTACTGCAAAAACCATGGTCCACATAGAACTTCTAAAGCATCAGAGGGATCTCGTTAAAAGATATCACTCAGGAAAAGGGTACAAAAGAATTTCCAAGGCATTAAATATACCATTGAACACAGTGAAGACAGTCATCAAGTGGAGAAAGTAGCAAAAGGTTGGAGCAAAAGTTGCTTCAATTAAGTATTCAATTAAGTATTCGTTTAAGGGTGTGCACAGTTAGGCTCCTTTCACACGGGGCTGTCCGTTTTGGCATACTCCGCTTGCTCAGAGGGCATCTCTCGGTTGTTCCCCACTGAGGCGGTGGTTGACAGGTCAGTCTCTGCTGACTGTGCAGGGACGGACCTGTCAGAGCTTTGCTCTCCCCTATGGGGGATTAGATGAAAACAGACCACCTCAGACGGAGAATAAGGTTACCATCCGTCTGGATTAAGCGGATCGGTTGTCAGTGGACATGTCACCACTTACATCCATCGCTCCATAGACTTGCATTGAGCGTCCGTTTAGGTCCGCCTAAAAAACTGACGGCCCGCCTGTGTGACAGGGGACTAATGCATAACCATATTATTTTTATTTTTACTCCCCCCACCTAAAAGATTTCATTTTTTTGTTCAACTGAGTTGTACAGTTTATACACCCCCTTCCTGCCCAGACCAATTTTCAGCTTTCAGAGCTCCCACAATTTGAATGACAATTACTCAGTCATGCAGCACTGTACCCATTTGAAATTTGCGTCCTTTTTTCACACAGCTAGAGCTTTCTTTTGGTGGTATTTAACCACTTGCTTACTGGGCACTTAAACCCCCCTCAGTCCCAGACCAATTTTCAGCTTTCAGCGCTGATGCACTTTGAGTGACAATTACGCGGGCATACAACACTGTACCCAAATGAAATTTTTATCATTTTTTTCCCACAAATAGAGCTTTCTTTTGGTGGTATTTAGTTACAGCTCGGAGTTTTATTTTTTGCTAAACAAACAAAAAAAGATGCAAAAAAAAAAAATCATGTTTTAATAGTTTGTTATAAAATTTTGCAAACGGGTCATTTTTCTCCTTCATTGAAGTGCGCTGATTAGGCGGCACTGATAGGCTGCATTGGTGGGCACTGATGGGCTGCATTGGTGGGCACTGATAGGCTGCACCGGTGGGCACTGATAGGCATAGTTAAGGCGACACTAATAGGCACAGATAAGGCGGCACCGATGGGCACAGATAAGGCGGCACTGATGGGCAAAGATGGGCACAGATAAGATGGCACGGATGGGTGGCACTGATAAGTGGCACGGATGGGTGGCACGGATGGGCACTGATAGGTACCACAGATAGATGGGACTGATGGGCACTGATAGGTGGCACTGATAGGTGGCTCTGATAGGTGGCACTGCTGGGCACTGATGGGCGGCACTGCTGGGCACAGATGGGCAGCACTGCTGGGCACTGATGGGCGGCACTGGGGTGCAGCACCTTTGAGGCAGATTGGGTGGCACTGTGGGTGGCACTGTGGGGTGGCACTGTGGGGTGGCACTGTGGGTGGCACTGTGGATGGCACTGTGGGTGGCACTGTGGGCACTATGGGCACTGACGGGGGGCACTGACGGGGGGCACTTACTTTTGCTTTTATTTTATTTCAGGATGGCACTGCGGGAGGCAGGTGGGCACAGGCAGGTGGCAGGTGGTCCCTTGTATTGATGGCCGTGATCGGGACTGATGTCCCGATCACGGCCGCCGGCGATCGGCTTTTTTTTTCTCTCCTCGCGCTGTCAGCGCGAGGAGGAATAATAGCCGATTACCGGCTCCGTTCTATCACATGATCAGCTGTCATTGGCTGACAGCTGATCACGTGATAAGGGGTCGGGATCGACCCCTTACACGGATCGGTGATCAGGCGAGTCTCACGGACTCGCCGATCACAGAGCGCACCGCGCGCGCCCCTCAGGGGGCGCGCAGGCCGCTCGTAACCGGGACGACGTCAATAGACGTAGTCCCGGAAATCCAGGTCCGCGCTAATGCCGTCATTCGGCAATAGCGCGGATCCCAAGTGGTTAATCACTAGTTTTATTTTTTTTTTATATTTTGTGCTATAAATAAAAAAAAAAAGACTGAAATTTTGTGAACAAAACTTTGGTTCTGTCATAAGATTTAGCAAATTAGTAATTTTTCTTCATACATTTTGGCCAGAATGTATACTGCTACATAGCTTTGGTAAAACCAACCCAAATTGGTGTATATTATTTGGTATTTGTGAAAGTTATAGAGTCTACAAACTATGGTGCCAATCACTGAAAATTGATCACATCTGATCAGGCCTTCAGTACATCAGGTGTATCTCATTTCTTGAGACAAGTCAGAAAAGTACAAATACCCCCCAAATGACCCCTTTTTAGAAAGTAGACATTCCAACGTATTAAGCAAGTAGCATGGTGAGTTTTTTTAAGTTGTATTTTTTTTCCCACAATTCTTTGCAAATTTAAGATTTTTTTTTTTTGGTTTTCATAAATTATATCATTAGATGAATTGTAATTTAAGAACTGTTTTGCTGATAGTGTAACGTTATTGTCAGATTCTTAATATTTGGGATCTGATTAGGCATCCTGTATTTTTCATTTCTAGTCAATCTAATAAAATCCCTTCTATTTTAAGTTAGAACCCACCATTTACACACATTCTACCTTTGTTTTAAGCGTTTTGACTTTGAATTTGGCACCCACTATTAAATAAAATGGTGAGCCATTTAGGCTATTATTTTTATTCTTTGAAGTTATACTGCATTATGAACGCTAAGGTTATTTTCCTTGTGTCCATATGTAAAAATAATTTTTTTTTTTTATATGTTTTTGAAAGAGACTTGAGAAACCATAAATTATTTTCCATCACAATTGTTAAGTTGTTCTGTTTCTCATAATTGAGTTATGCTGTGTGCTGTAGGATTCCACATTAAATGCAAGCGTGCTCACATGAGGAATAGAATCACAGAATAGCATGTTTCAGGCATTAAGTGAATTTGAAGGGACTCAGTAACTTGACATTTTTTATTTTAATGTTTTTAAATCCTTCAAAAGGAGCATACTACTACTGCTTCAAAAGGCACCAAGCCCTAACTTTACTCTTTTTGAAAGCTTTAAGAATCTTTAGCATGCAACACATTTTCAATTCTATATGATGCCCAGCTCCCTGCTGTGCACTGTGGCTCCTTCCTTTACCTTCAATGATTTAGCAAATGGAACCAATACGCAAGCTGGTGGATGCTAGCATTCGACATATATATGGAGGTATCGGAGGCTAAATATAACTCTTGAAGACCATAAAGTTAAGGTTCTCCCCTGTCAGAAAGGAAAGTAGTCATAGTTGTCTTTTGCAGAAAGTTAGTTATTTTTTTGCAATTTTTTTTATCTTAATCTGTTCTAAGGGTTTTGTTGCTATTCTTTCTCAGAAGAAAAAGACACAACATTAAACCAACTGGGGTACAACATACAGCAAAGCTTAAAAGCCGGTTAAAAATGTTGTCTCACATGGCAGCAGCAGGACTCGAGTGCTGTCTCAGGCTGCCTATATCTCAGAGATTGGCCTTTTCTCTTGAGAAATGGAGAAGTGGTTAATCCCATGTTTATTGCTAAACAGCCTGGAAGTCTCTCTTCCAAAGCACAGGGAAAGAAACCATTCACTTGATAAATCAGTAAACTTTCGATGGCAAGTGAACCCCCTCCCACATCATGTACTGAACCAATTGGGGCTCTCTGTCACAGTGGCCTTTTATAGATACCAGTGTTTGTTGGCTGAGGCCTTCTTTAAAGTGTCACTAAAGGCACATTTTTTGTTTAGGATAGGGTGTAGAGAGGCTAGGACTCTTTTATTACAGTCTTTGCCTTCATTAGGGAGATTCTCCCCCTCTATTTGTTCTGTTTACCAACATCTCCCATCGTTAAAGTAAAAGAAAAGCCCATATTTTGGGTTAGACATCAGAACAGTAGGGAAAATCTTCCAAAGTGGACACTAGTTCTGATGACTTTATTGACACCTAGGGATTGCCTCTTTTTGGAGGGATTTCCTCCTACTTCCTGTTTTGACTGCAGGGCAAAAAGTGAAGGGGGATCTCCCCACTTTATGGGGTAATAAAAAAAAACTGGCCAGTTTTAACCCTCCCTTACTCCCTTACTATTCAAAAATTGCGTTTTTCTTTTAGTGACACTTTTTAGGTTTTTTGAGTAAATGTTTGCGTGGGAGGGAAGGTAGATTTTCAAAAGTGTAAACTGTAAGAACTAACAAAAAAGTTTCAGTACACGTATTATAGGAATATCATAAAAGCCCTGTGTATTAGTATAACTTTTAATTCTTTTAGTCAAAGCTGAGCTATTAAGATGACTACATTATAGATGTTAAAATGAAAAGGATGCAGCAGTGAAGAAACGTGTTTGACAGTTTCAAATAGGAATGATGAAAAGCTCTGTCTTTTGACAGAGATATTTGTTAGCACAGTTTGGTGAAGTCGGAGATATTTCCATCATCTGTACGCTTCCACTGAAATCAATAAAGTACATCAGAACCAAGGGAATAAAACAAGTAGGTTTCATAGTCATTTTTGATGTGTACAAGCTTTGAAACAAATTAAACAAGCTGTAGCATGTGGTGTGCAAGAAGACATTATATTAACCCCTTTGGTGCAGAACGTATACTACTTGGGATTGCACTGCTTTCCATTAGTAATGTTGCAGTCCTCAAGGAGTTAAGACCCAAATATTTACTGGAAGATGAACGTGACCTGAAATTGTGTGATAAGTTAATAGGTTTTGGAATATCTGTCTGTGAGCATTACAGTATATGTTATTTGGAATGACTTGAGTGTTAGAAATGCTAAGGCAACTTTCACCTTACTTGTACAAGGTGATATCTCTTATAATAGCAAGGGAAAGGTTTTCCTCTAGCTATTAACGTATTAAAAATAACATGGCTGGCTTCCTTTGGCTGCCTTTTCTTCATAATAGTAGTTTGAAAGCAACTCCTGATAAACGTCCTACATAATTAAAACAAAAACATAAAAAAAAGCATATGTATAGTAAAATATTAGGGAAAAATGGAAATGATTGTCCAGCAAATGAACATTGTCTTGGTATGCATGCTTTGCATTGATAAGAACTTCTGACCAGAGGATTTTTGAAAAACTGAGACTTTCATATCAACATGATCACAAAATCATGCAATTATCTTGACTTATCTTAAACGCCAGTTCCACTTAAATGTGATAGCTCCGTTATAACATTGTTGGTCTTACCTCAGGGATGTATTTGCCCTTGAAATGTCTGCCTTTCTATCACAGATACTAATGTCTTCTTTGGCTCTAGGCGGTCAAAGCATGTAACAGGTTGCCGTCAAAGCATGTAGCAGGCTGCCCTACTGAAATAATTTCACATGGACACAAGTTACTCATAAATATTCAGATCTTTGCGCCTGATCCAGCTTTGGTGTGGGCATATGTGGCCTGGTTTGTGGCAGATTTACTCTTATATCAGTGATGCAGGCAATTGGCACTCGCATATAAATTCATTGCTGGTTGGTGATGAGACTTTTCTATCAGCAGTTTTTTATTGCAGCAGCCTAATCTTGCCAATAATTAGCATCTTTCGCTTTTAACATATTGTGATCCTGTCAAGAGCCATCTTTGCTTCTGGTACATTTAATTACTATTAAAACCTAGCTTCTATTTAAGAAATGCAATTCAGTGTCTGAATAACAAGTTTAATACTTTCAAACATTGGCAGACAGTGTTTGTGTTTGTGTGTGCGTGTATGTGTGTATATATATGTATGTATGTATGTATGTATGTGTATATATACATTATGTGTGTGTGTGTGTGTGTATATATACACACACACAATCTCACATTTTTGTAAATATTTAATTATACCTTTTCATGTGACAACACTGAAGAAATTACACTTTGCTACAATGTAAAGTAGTGAGTGAACAGCTTGTATAACAGTGTAAATTTGCTGTCCCCTCAAAATAACTCCTCACACAGCCATTAATGTCTAAACCGCTGGTAATAAAAGTGAGTCTACGCCTCAGTGAAAATGTTCACTGCTCAAAGTGTTACTATTTTGTGTGGCCACCATTATTTTCCAGCATTGGGCATAGAGTTCACCAGAGCTTCACATGTTGCCTCCGGAGTCCTCTTCCACTCCTCCATGATGACATCACGGAGCTGGTGGATGTTTGAGACCCTGCTCTCCTCCACCTTCTGTTTGAGGATGCCCCTCAGATTCTCAATATGGTTTAGGTCTGGAGACTTGCTTAGCCAGTTTCTCACCTTTACCCTCAGCTTCTTTAGCAAGGCAGTGGTCATCTTGGAGGTTATTATCATGTTGGAATACTGCCCTGCAGCCCAGTCTCCGAGGGGAGGGGATCATGCTCTGCTTCAGTATGTCACAGTACATGTTGGCATTCATGGTTCCCTCAATGAACTTTAGCTCCCAGTGCCAGCAGCATTCATGCAGCCCCAGACCATGACACTCACACCACCATGATTGACTGCAGGCAAGACACACTTGTCTTTATACTACTCACCTGGTTGCTGCCACACACGCTTTACACCATCTGAACCAAATAAGTTTATCTTGGTCTCAACAGACCACAGGACATAGTTCCAGTAATCCATGTCCTTAGTGTGCTTGTCTTCAGCAATTTGTTTGCGGACTTTCTTGTGCATCATCTTTAGAAGAGGCTTCTTTCTGGGTTGACAGCCAAGCAGACCAATTTGATGCAGTGTATGGTCTGAGCACTGACAGGATGCCCCCCCCCCCCACCCTTCAACCTCTGCAGCAATGCTGGCATCACTCGTACATCTATTTCCCAAAGACAACCTCTGGATATGACGCTGAGCACATGCGCTCAACATCTTTGGTCGGCCATGGTGAGGCCTGTTCTGAGTGGAACCTGTCCTGTTAAACCAATGTATAGTCTTCGCCACCACGCTGCAGCTCAGTTTCAGGGTCTTGGCAATCTTCTTATAGCCTAGGCCATCTTTATGTAGCGCAACAATTTTTTTTTTCAGATCCTCAAAGTTCTTTGCCATGGGGTGCTATGTTGAACTTCCAGTCGCCAGTATGAGAAAGTGAGAGCAAAAACACCAAATTGAACACACCTGCTCCCCATTCACACCTGACTCCTTGTAACACTAAGGAGTCTCATGACATTGGAGAGGGAAAATGGCTAACTGGGTCCAATATGGACATTTTCACTTAGGGGTGTACTCACTTTTGTTGCCAGCAGTTTAGACATTAATGGCTGTGTGTTGAGTTATTTTAAGGGGACAGCAAGCATGTCACATGAAAAGATATCATATATTTACAAAAATGTGAGGGGTGTACTCACTTTTGTGACATACTGTGTGCAAATATATGTATATATTTCCAAATCCTAATTGTAAATGTTTATACCATTATGTAAACCACCTAAATTGATATAACCTACTCTTCCTTAAAGTGTTACTAAATCCAGAACCTACATTCACTATATCTGGTCCCCCACAGTACACATAACATGGAAATGCAATTATTTTAGTAAATATAAACTAATAAATACCTTTCCCCATCAGCAGTATATAGCAGTCTTGTGAATTCTATCAGTTCCTAGTAAAGCTTGTAGGAGGAGTTTTCATTCTCCCCTGACCCTCCATCTGGATAGTGGTGATTGGCCCTGTGCTGATCACATGCACCCTCCCCAAGAAAAAAAAAAAAAAACTCTCTAGCAATACACACCAAACTGAGCAGGTGCAGCATGTCCCCTGACTCTGTAAATATCAGGTTATTTTTTGGAACAGTGGTAGAACTGGAGGATCAGATAGATGTGATCAAACAGCCTTCATACACAATGCAAAGGATTAACCGCTTCCACAGTGAGTATAACAAGCATACTTTACTGATTTTACTGTTGTGGGTTTAGTAACACTTTAATACATGAAAGCAAATGACAAGTGCTTGTACAAAGTATAAGAACAAATGTTGGTATAGTTCCAACGTTGATCAAATAAATACTGTACAGATTAATGCAAGACAGTGTTTATTTCTGGTGCAGAAAGTGAGCATACACATAGCCATTATATTTCTTAACGTTTTCTCAACCTTCTTTCAATCCCTTACCGAGACTTTCTGTCGCTGTCTAATTTTAACAAAAAGAGGATATCTAAATCACTATACTAAGCAATAATTTGTATGAATTCTGTGAAAACAATCTCAATTTCTTTTTTCCGAATTTATGAAAACATACATTGATGAGCTCATGTCTCTCTCTTTTTTTTTTAAATGTATTTAAAGGTTGCAGGATGTTGAATTTGATTCTACATGTTTTTACAGGCTTATTTTTAAATATGCTTAAGCCCTGGTTCACATTGATGCTACTTTGAAGTAGCATGATTTCAAAGTAGCAGGTCGGCGCAATTTCAGGCGCTACTTGGCTAACGTCTGTACCTCTTCATGCACAGATGCCTATGCAAGTCACACCTGAAATTGCAGAAAATAGTGCAGGAACCTTTTTTCAAACCGTCCTGATTTGAACGGTCCCAATAGGGTGCAACTTGTCATGCACTTTGGATATGTCAAATTGCATGACAAGTTGCACCGGTGTTCTCAGTTCAGTTTTAATATAAGGCATTATGTGAATAAGTGCATTAGGCTATTCTACAAATAAACCCGTGCTCTTGCTTTGTTTTGCCCTTAATGCTGAAGTTTAGCCCAAAAAAAAAAAAACCCTTACAACTTTAGTCATATCACCTTTAGTGAAGTAAGTACCACATTGTACAAACAGCTGGATTCTGTAGGAGCGCTGTGATGATTGACCGCTTCAGGTCATCAGGGGGAACGACAGTAAAAATGGTCTAGTGGGGAACCACCCCCTCCTCCTCCAATGAAATAACTTTTCTTATTGGAGGAGTAAGAGGCGTGTTCTTGTCTCAAACTTTTTTACTGCTATTCTTTCTAAAGATCTGAAGCTGTTAACCATTGCGGCAGTGGAAGTTCATAGCCAGGAAAAAGACAGGCCATCCCTACAGTCAAGGTTTTTCTAGGTTCCAGCCGCCTATATAACATGGGGCATACCACATTACAGTTAGTGTTTGTTACCCTAAAAAATGAGATCCTGATTCTATAAATACATATACATATACATATACAGCACAGTGCTTGTGCCGCCCCCCCCCCCCTGTATTGCCTGAAATATCTGGCTGACATTCCTGGTTCTGCCCTCCTCCTGTAAACTGACCACAGTTAATCATGGCTGCAGTGTCCTGACACTGTGGTCAGTCTACGTGCCTCAGTCATCTGCTCTATCCTCTTTCCTCTCTTCCCCCCCCTCCCCTCCTTGCTTGTCAGCTCTGTCTGCTCCTCATTCTGTAGTTCCCTCTGTTAGATAACATGATGCTTCCCAGTGTATGTGATTTATAAAAAATATGCTGGCTAATACCTTATTTCCGAGCGTTGCTTGGTGCTCACTTGATTACCTGCTGGTCTCCTCCTCGCGGCTGACGTCAGCGGGGGATACCCATCTAGCAGATCGGGAGAGGAGACCAGTGGACAGTCACATGAGCACCAAGCTCAGAAATAAGGTATTAGGCAGTATATTTTTTACAAATCTCATACACTGGGGAGCATCATGTTATCTAACAGAGGGAACTATAGAACGAAAAAAAGTGGCTTTACAAACACTTTAATTGATGTGACTAAAGCTGTAGCATTTTTTATTTTATTTTTTAAATCTCAACTTCCCCTGTACCAATTCAGTGTAAACTGTCCTTGGAGGCTAAAACCACTACTTTTGCATTAATCAATTGTTTCCATCATTTGTTCTCCTGAATTGAATCAGTGAGGATTTATTAAAATTGGAGATGTTACACAAAGCAGCGCATGAGGCATCATCTGTCTTCTAAAACGAGGACACCAAGGCTGCCATGAGCAACTAAACTACTTTGACTTTTTTATGCAGTTTAAAATCTGTTAATAAATGGTCTTTTAAAGAAAGCGGCTTCTTAGGGTTCTGTCACAGATTGTTCTTTTTCATTTCTCTAGATTAGTAGTGTCCTGGGGGCCCTTGGTGACTTTTCAAGTTTACCCCCCAAGGAACAAACAAAGCCTTATCTTGCTGTTTTTGAGTCAGTCAACAGAGGAACTTTGCATCTGTGCAAGAAATCATTCCCAAATGGCAAATACTGAAAGCTTTACCAAATGGCAGAATAGTTCAGGAAACAATGCAGAGGGCTTGTTGTGCCAACTGCTAGGCGTCTGTGCCAAAAAAGACTTATAGGAAATACTTTAAAGATTATGGTTACAAAGGGAAATAATACTGTTTTGGTATAAGATGGCAGGCAACAAGAAATGAAAAAAAAAAAGCTATTTGACTTTTACATGTTTTCAAGGATGTGTAATACATTATTTTATTGCACCCTGCTTAATGGAGCTATACTATTGGAAAACAGTGAGAACTGATCTGGGGATCGTTAAAAGTTCACCTCGTAGACCATTATTTCTCTGCTGTCTGTTACAAGTGCACTGTAATTTGTACATAGTAGGTTGCATATCATTTTTTTTTTCATATATATACCCTTTTCTAGCCATTTCCTGTAACAAGTGCAAAAAGACCTATTGTAGCACATGAGTGGCATTAAGTTTTCTGAAATTGAATGCAGTCTTTGCTAAACATTAGGATAGTAAATTATAGTTGCTGGGAAATGTAGCATTAATCAGAATTATACAGACTAAAAACTCTGCTAACTGAACAAGGTAGTTGAAAGCAATAGACAGATAGCTAGTCTGTGTTCATTTACTAAACCCTCAAGCTAAAACAAGTTTCAAATCCAGCATTATACATAAAGAAAAACCTGTCTTTAAAGTGTTATTTTAATAGAAAAAAAAACTAGACTTTACAAATCAAACATGTTATACTTACCTGCTCTGTGCAGTTGGTTTTGCACACAGCCGCCCGGATCCTCCTCTTCTCGGGTCCCTGGCTTGAGCTTCTGGCCCCTCCCTACCGTTGAGTGCCCCCACAGCAAGCATCTTGCCATGGGGGCACCGAAGCCGAGCTGCAGCTCCATGTATCCATTCAGACACTGAGCTGCAGCCCAGCCCCACCACCTCTCTCTCTCTCTTGATTGGCTAACTGAGTTTGTTGGACAGCATCATGAGCCAATTGCATCTCTGATTTGTCTCAGCCAATTAGGAGGGAGAGTTTCGTATGGCCGAGGGACTCATGCACATCAGATGGGGCTCAGGTAGGTATTAGGGGTGCTGGTGGGGTTTCAGGACACAGACTATAATTGCAGTAAGATGAAAAAAAACCCTTCTTCCTTTGCAACCCCTTTAAATCTGCATACAATGTTTAGTTTCCTATTTTGCTTTATAATGATTCTCCCCTCACCATCATGCCAATGGAAGAGCTTTACCCCAGCTTCCATGTTTTACAGCCACGTGCTCTGCTCTACAGGTACTGATAGCCCTCGATTTACTGTACCTGCTTCAACCAATGTGCATGTGTACCCATTATTATTCATTTGCTATGCTGGTCCTGCTGTCGCTTAAAATGTTCATAAACCCAGGACTGTCGCTTTGCCTCTAAGAACGATCGTGGGGTGCCAGCGAACATAGGATCCACCAGACCCGCTGAATGGCTCCCACTGTGTCAAATCACAGTGGGAGCAGGCCGCCAGCAGCGCGCGCAAGCGCCCCAGATCCATCCATATACGTGATTTTGTGCAGGATGGCCGTCCTGGCACAGTATATCTGCGTGGGGCAGTCCAGAAGGGGTTAAACTGAGTTGAATTTTTTTTAAATGTACTCATAATAATATATGTGTCTGCAATTTGGGCGTGACAGTATTTGCCACATTTTGTGTTAAACGATCTGTATTCCTGTTGAGTCTGTCAGTTTTCCAGTTCTCTTTGGGTACTTAGAATGTATGTGGATGATAAAGAAGGAAGGGAGCCCAACTGGAATCTTGCATGCGGTCCAAGGTTAGTCAGCAATAGAGATAAGCTTGAGCTTCTGGCAATCTCAACTCTAGCTGAACTCTGTATGCTGTTTTTCTTTTTACTTCAGTCAGCTGCAGTCCGCCACAGCTCATGTAACAAAGAGGTAGGCTGTGGGGTGGGAATGAACCGATACACAGCTCGTTGAAGTAAAAAAGAGGGGCAATTTGGAGTTTGGTTAGAGAGGTGTTTGGCGGATGCTCAACACATCTATATTCGGCAATAAAATACATGATAGGCTGCTTTAACACTGCAGGTGCCGACCATTAACGGTAAAGCGCCGCTTGCTTAATGGCCCTTTACTGCTGTTATATTGGCGATTTGGCACCGATATTCAGGTGGTAGTTGGGTGCTTTTAACCCACGTGAAGGGGTTAAAAGTGCCCGTGCTTTGGAAGCGCTGCTCATTCATTTAAATGGGCAGGGGTGGTCTGGGAGCACTTTATACACCACTCCTGAACTGCCCCAAAGATGTGGTTTGCAGGACTTTTTCTAATGTCCTTCAAGCGCACCGTCCTAGTTTGAAAGCACTCGGGCTTTCACACTGGGGTGTCAGGGGAGGCAGTTTTCAGGTGCTTTGCAGGCGCTATTTCTAGCACTAAAAAGCCTGAAAACTGCCCCAGTGTGAAAGGAGTCTATAAGAATACTGTACATGTAATAGAGTATAGATTCCAATATTTTTTGTTAAAACACATTGGTTTCTGTAGGGTTGAAAAATATTGCTGGAATTTATGAATACCAAATTCTATTTTCTTTATGCTTACGGAAGGACTGTGGCATAGAAAATATTCCAGAAGTTTATATGTCTCTCAATTTTAAGTGGCCGATGAAGGTGAGAATGATTTTTTGCAGCTACCGCAAAACTAGTTTCAAAATAATGGTTCTAAGCATTGGTTGTCATTTGTAGTATTCTTTTTACACCTTCCAGAAGTCCAGTGGCCTGCAGAACTAAAGACAAAACAACTTCCAGACTAATTTTAAAATATTCTCAAAACTTAATCTGTCATAAACTTGATCAGTTCAAATCAAGCATAAAACAGTGTGTGAGCAGAGCAAGACAATTCCATCAATAGTTACAGGCAACTGGATTGACATGCAGTCTCAGCTTTTTTTTTTTTTTTTTAGAGGTCTACCTTGTTCCCAGTTTCTTGCCTCTCAAGTATCGCTGTTGGTGAGTGAAGCTTGCACTCACATTAGGAAGGCCTAGGACAGGGATATGCAATTATCGGACCTCCAGCTGTTGTAAAACTACAACTCCCATCATGTCTCTGCCTTTGTGTGTCATGCTTGTGGCTGTCAGAGTCTTGCTATGCCTCATGGAACTTGTAGTTTTTCAACAGCTGGAGGTCCACTAATTGCATATCCCTGGCCTAGGAGGTGTGAGGTTTAATTTATACAAGAAACAGTTTTTATGTATAACTTCATCTGCCTATAGCTCTGAATTTTCTTAGTTTGCCTGCTACTAATTACTGATCTGAGTAGCGGAATGCGTTAGTGTAGTGATTGGGGCAGAAAATCTATTTCTGATATAAATGGGCTCAGCCAGGTTTTTCCATGTCATAAGCTTATGGGGTCCATTATGCTACTGCAGGAATCAGAACTTGATTGACTTTTGCTAAATGATTTTATTCATTGCATCCTGCAATAGAAGACACTGAATACTTGAAGCGGAGTTCCACCCAAAAGTGGAGCTTCCGCTTATCTGTCACCCGCCCCCCCCCCCCTTCGGAGCCACATTTGGCACCTTTTCGGGGGAGGAGCGGGTACCTTTACAGGTTCCCTGTCCCCACTTCTGGGAGACCAGGCCATGGCGAATTACATCAGCAGCTCAGCCCCCCTCCTCCTCCAACCCCTTCTGCCAAGCCAGTTAAAGAGCGCAGCACACTTTGCACATGTGCAGTAGGGACCTGGCCTTGTAGCCCCAAGGCTACACTGCTGGGTCACTCGCAATGGCAGTGGCAGCAACTGACCAGCCGATAGAAACATCAGCTGCGGTGCCAACATCACTGGACTCCAGGACAAGAAAGTGTCCTAATGTTAGAAGTCAGCAGCTACAGTACGTGTAGCTGCTGATTTTTAAAGGGGCAGGCGGAACTCCGCTATAACTTTCTGTTTGCAGTTAAACCAAAATCTGCAGTCTTCTGTATGTTAATTCTCCAGCTAAAGCCCTGTATACAAGATACGAAAATCGGAAGTAAAATTTCGAATGATAAGCGATCAGCCAATTTGGGATCGTTTGTATGGTGCTTTCGACAGCCGGTTCCAATTTTTTTTGTCTGACAAAAGCTTGATGTGCAGATTATACATTTTTTGTTGTACATGATCTTAACGCCCAATTTAATTAGTACGGTTTTCGTACGGAAAAAAAATCGTAAGAGCAAAGACTGCGCATGCTCAGAAACGAAAGGATATGTACAAAGCTAGTCAATGCATTACGTCACTTCTGAAGTTGTATTCTGTTGTGTGAAAATTTTCGTATGGTGAGTAACCTCTTCATTTTTGACATTAGACTAGCATGCAACAAAAAAATCTGATCATGTGTATGAGGCTTTATTCTCCCGCACCTGGGAGTTTTGGGATTGAAGACGGCAGAATTTGAAATCACCACCCACCATCGTAGGTAAGTATTTAATGGAGTTGATTTACTAAAACTAGAGCGTTCAAAATCTGGGGCAGCTGTGCTGTCGCTGTAGCCAATCAGATTCTAACTTTAGCTTGTTTTAATTAAGTTTCGACAAACAAAAAAATAAATTAAAAAAAAACCTGGAAGCTGATTGGTTTCTGTGCAGAGATGCACCAGATTTTGCACTCTCCAGTTTTAGGAAATCAAATCCAATATCTTTTATTGCAAGAATATTGTTTTCATTCATTTTTGGAAGTGTTTTAAACCATTCCTTATGTTAGTATGTTGATATGATTTTGTGTGTGTGTTTTTTATGTATATCATATGAGTGTACAATATAAATAAGATTTTTCCTATATTCCTGTGTGTGTGTGTGTGTATATATTTACTATATATCAACATTTGCACAGACTTTCCATAAAGCTTTTCTTTGAAGATAACTTTTTGTTCGGGAACATTTTAACCTAATAGCCAATGATAATTGAGTTTGATTTTTCCAACCGTGTGATTAATATAGCATTAGAGGTTATCATGGATAGTTTAATTATACTGGAAGAACAAAATTCATTGTCTAATTTTTGTAGCTGACAGCACAGGGGAGGGATCACGAGAGTGAGCTGAGCAGATATGGGCACTAATAAATGAGCTAGAATACACTGTGTTTCAGATTTTTTAACAAATTTTAAGTTTGTCTCTCCAGAAATGTTACAATATGAAAATATAATCCATGGAAATGTGATTGTTTGACAACTCAAGATATGTATAAAACGTATAGCGTTTCTTAAAGTCTCTTAAGTAAGTGTTTTTTTTTTTCCTTCTCCCTTTTATACTTACCTAGGTGGGTCCTGCATCAGTCCCCCGCCGCCTCTGCACTGAGAACCGAGCGATTGAACATTGCTGATCGCTCGGTTCTCACAGCTCCCCTAGCGAAGTGCTGCTTACTGTCAATCAGCAGCTCTCCTCTATGCTCCTCCACGCTTACTGGAGCACTGGGGAGAGGCAGGGAGTGGGCCTCTCAGGCTCTTAGCAGCTCGCTGAGAAGCTGAGACAGGCCTCAGTCCAGGCACCTGGCGAATCCAGAATTCATTGTCATGACGCGCGGTGCCTGGACTGATTCCAGTAACGTCAGCGGAGAGTGGCCTTCAGACCGATTTCTGCTGAAAATAGGTCACAGGAGTGCAAAACGAATTACATTCCTGTGTCCCATAGGAGAAACCCAGCCAAACGAGCTCAGGCTGGACTTCTCCTTTAAATCCTCAGGTTTTTAACCACTTTCAACGTCTGATTTAAGCAGAACTACAATTTGGTTTCCGCATGTCAGTCCGACTTCGGGGGCGATTTCAGAGACATCTGCGTGGGTTCCTACACAGATGTCTAGACAAATCGCACCCCAAAGTCATCAAAAGTAGTACAGAAACTACTATTGGGAATCGGACAGGGCCATTGCCAGCAATAGCCAGCGATTTGGCATGCAATTTGATATGTCAAATCGCATCAATGTGAACCTAGGCTGAAACAGTGAGTATAACATTTTTATTGTTTAATCAGTGCTTATGTTCCATTTTAAGCTGGTGCCATTACTACTGCCTCAGGTTTCCTGTTTTAGGGTGGCTCCTTTCTTTTGCAACATCCTATGTGCCCAACCTTCCATGCAGAGGACTAGATTTTATGAATCAGTAGAAACACACAGCCCCATTGCCTAGGGTGAAAAGACACTCCCCTACTGCTCCCTCCATTCCTCAAACCAACAAACTTGCTGGAGACTGCTCTATCTACTATTTACTTTTCCTGTAAAGACTGAATATTTGGGGAAGCACCACTGATAGAGCAGGAGGCATCAACATTGAAAGTTGTAAACTGCACGTGTTGGGATTAGAATCTTAACAAATGATTAAAGTGAACATTTTTTATTTTATTGTGCACACAGTGTTGAGCTAAAACTTACTCAAAGTTTTGTACAGCTGAACAGGTGAAACCTACTGGTCCTTCTGACAAAAGATAAAATACTTCTGCTGGTTAGAGTACAACTCTGGGAAAACAGCTAATTACGAATATATTTAAAGTTGTTTTTGTTTTTTTGGATTACCCTTTGTTAAAGAGTTTTGTCATCTATTGATTCTGCAATAAGATGTTATTCTTCCCCTTCATGTAACAGACCAACAAATAATTCAGCACTGGCAATGGTCAGATTTAGTTATATTTAAATGAAAAAGAAATAATTAGCTGGAGTTCAGATTTTATTTGTCTCCTACTTTACCACCTCCCTACCGGCCACTGTATATATACGTCCTGGTAGGGAGAGGTGGTAATATTGGGATCGGAATAAATTTACAGGTGGCAGAAGGGGTCACACCCACCTCCAGCCGCATCCATTACCAGGATGTGAGCCATGTAACCGGCGGCCTCCAGGTTCGGCCTCACATTGAGGGGAACTTAATCTGTTCCTCCCACTGTGTGACGTCAGAATCAGCGAGCGTCGATTACGTTGTCACTTCTGGTCTTGGCTCTTTGACTGCTTCACGCTATGCAGCCAATAAACAATCCGACCCATCTGTGTCTGATCGGCTGCATTGGAGCCCAAGGTAGAGATAGGGGGTCTAATAGACACCCACCCATTCTTACACGCAGTAACGCATACACACATTGGTCCCGCACACGTATGTAAACAGCGAGCACACCACACGTCAAATATCACTGTGATCATCAGAGTGAGAGCAATAACCATGTACATAGGGTAGTATATAGTAATTTCTAGGCAGATAAGGTTAGAAGCATTTTTTGGAATGCAAAAAAATGGGTTCAGTGTGGACGTTCAGAGGCATTTAAAAAATGCCAAGTGCTTGAAACTGCTTGTAAACTCATGTAAAAGCTGTAACCTGAGTTTAGGCACATTTTAATTTATAAGCGTTCCTAAAGAAAACAAAATACCATCTAATAATATGAAAAGGTGTGGGCTATGGAATCATATGTGTCCTTTCTGGTTTTGTCTATTGTTAACACAATCTTCTGCAGTGGAACAGTAAGATACAGTATATTAATTAGAGGTTGACAGATATGGGTTTTTCTCTGGCCGATGCCGATATATGATGCCGATTTTTTTGGGCCGATATGTTAGGCCGATTTTATTTTATTTATTTATTTTTTTCCTTTTCTATTTATTATTTATTTTTTTTAAATCCCCCTTGATCTAACACACCTTTCCCACTGGGGCGTTTTTCAGGCGCTTTTGGGCTAAAAATAGCGCCTGTAAAGTGCCTGCAAAATGGCTCCCCTGCAGTCTGTGTGAAAGACAGAGTGCTTTCACACTGAGGCGATGCGCTGGCAGGATCTTAAAAAAAAAAGTCCTGCAAGCAGCACGTTTGGAGTGGTGTATACCGCTCCTCCACCACTCCTGCCCATTGATATGAATGGGCACCACTGCCGAAGCGCATGCAATGCGATTTGGCAGCAGTGCTTCATGGGCGCATTTAACCTCTTTCTTGGCCGCTAGCTGGGTTATATGTGCCCCACTAGCAGCCAAATAGCACCGCTAAAATGATGGTAAAGAGCCGCTAAAACTTGCGTTTTACCATCAACGCCTGCCCGCTCCAGTGTGAAAGCAGTCTTCATAAGTGATACAGAAAATTTCTTACATTTAAACATTTATTAAACAAAACAAACCTCCAATCAGTTTACTTGTATGTATGTTTTAGATTAAAAAAAAAAAAACCTATATATTAAATAAAAACAGGTAGTCAAAACTTTTGGACAAAAAAAAAAAAAAAATGGGCTAACTTTTACTGTTTTTATTTTATTTTTATTTTTTAAATAGTGTATTTTTTTCCCAAAAAAATGCATTTGAAAGACCTCTGTGCAAATGCCGTGTGACATAAAATATTGCAACAACCGCTATTTTATTCCCTAGGATCTCTGCTAAAAATATATATATAATTTTTGGGGGGGGTCTAAGTGATTTTCTGGCAGAAAATACAGGATTTTTACTTGTAAGCAACAAGTGTCAGAAAAGATTTAGTCTTTACATGGTTAAACTGAGAACTTCTACACACAGAGATGACTTCATTCATTCAAGTGTAAACATTGTATCTTTCTGTTCTTTTCTTGGCATTTTATTCCCAGGATGCTTTCACACCGCTACGCTTGATGTCATTTCTTGGCACTGCACGCTGGCGAGATTTTTCTACCTGCGTGCGGCACGAGGGAGGTTAGGCGTCTATTGAGCGCTAGTCGCTCAGACGTGGTCGCCCCCTCTCTCCCAGCATGCTTGTGTGACGTTAGAGGGGCTCTGTTCCAGTGGGCGGGCCATTCTTCACCACCATACCACTGTGGGCTATTCATCTTTGCTCCATCCTTATTTACCATATTCACCAGCTCCCGGAGGACTGTTTCTTCACCCCCCCAGCACCTCTTATCATTATTATCATGACCTACATCCTTGTAAATTATACCCATAAGATTGCTAGGACCATAGTTTTTTGTTCCCTCTCTCCCTATTTTTTAATCAATTACCATTGATTATTAATTTAATTTACAACCCATTATAGGTACCCCTTATGTATAGCTGCTCCTGATGAGTGGAGACAACACACAAAACGCATCAAGATTTATATTTGATACTATGCCAGAGCAATCATGTGAATACCATGGGTTTGATTTGTTTGAATCGTCAATCAATTATTTACATTACCCATTATGTTTTTACACATTTTTGTGTATACTGCTAAATTACCATGTACAATAATGTTTACTATTTTATTATATGATGTACTAATCCTGTTTATCTTAATTTTGTATCATCTATTTTGCTACCAATTATGCTATCTATTGCACTATACGCAATTGTGTCATTAATAAATATTGTAATTACTATTATTAAGTGATTCAATCTACCCAAGTGTTGTGTTTCATATAAAGTCCCAACTTCCCCCCAACTCCCCCCCCCCCCCTTATTAACCAATAGGGATGGAGACCTGTTTACTGGATAGTTATGGTCTCGCACAAAGTCCCAACATCTCATCTTTCTTTTTTCTTTCCTTTTCAAAGTAGATGTATTGGTTTAACCTTCAAAATTTCACACAATGGCAAATGTGAGTGAAGTCGCATACAGGCATAACGTATCCATTCTCTGGCATTCTGTAGTAGACAGACATTTTTCAGATTTTCTATCTGATCTCTTTTGTAGAAGCAAAAAGTGACAGTTGAGGAACGGTATTTTTCTACTTTGGGCATGGTGAGCCCAAACCGATAAGAAATACATTGGACAGTTTGCTACAGTATTCATATATTGGACAGTTTACCTTCGTATTTATGTAGTGAACTTTTACTTCCCAAGGCAATTAAGCACAGCATTCATGCGAAGTAGGCAGAAGGTGCCTACACTTTCCATTACATTTGTGTAACTTACAATAAAATATAGCCAATATATTCTTCCCTTTTGAAATTCAAAAATTGCCAGCACCACTATTGGCTTAGAAAATACAGTAACTACTATGATCCTGGGACATACTTCTACAATTGGAAATTTTTATCAGAAGTAGCCTTCGCTTTGTGACCAAAAACAAATTCCTCCTGTGTGCAAAACAAAGCCAGATGATTCAGCTTATGCATTCAAATACTATGCAGAGGTAAAATGGCAGCACTGGTTACATTTTGAAATTATTTTCTCTAATGAAAAGCAGTTTGTCTGTGGATAGAAGGAGAATGGTGCATGAATGAATATCTGCAAGCAATAGTGAAGCATGGTGGATATTTCTGGTAGGCTTTAGGTTAGCATTTACGTAAATTGATAGCTCCTTCGCTGCTGAGAAATAGTATCAGATTCTATTCCATCAAAGTAATATCGGGTAGGAGCCTGATTGTACCACACTTGAGTTTGGAGCCTGACAATACTGCCAGACATACAACCAGAATCCTAAAGAATTATCTGGAGTAAAAAGAACAAGGAATCATGCAGATACTGCGTCCCCCACAGAATCCTGATCTCAGTAAGAAGCCAGTCTGGGTGTACTTGCAGAGACATAAGTAAGGCATCTAATGTCCGTGATGGAAATATACCAAGATGATTTGAAAATCCTACCATCTAAGTATCTCCCGAAGACAATTGCAACTAATATTGATTGACGTTTGCTGTTTAAAGCAACACAGGAAGTTTTTGATTCCTATTCATGGTAGGGGTGCGCATCTTCACTTAACTCACGATTCGATTCGATTCCACGATGCATCACGATTAATACCCAAGTGCCCATGGTTTTTCAAATTTTCATCAAAAAATAAATGCAAGCAGTCCGAAATTTAAGAAATATATTTATTTGTATCTGCTATTTAGTATTTAAACAAATTACACCAACCTCCCTGCTTATATAGCAAAGTCTGAACATGAACAGTGCAGCAGACATTGACAACAGTATTTATTTAAAAGAGTACTGTGACATCAAAACCTGTTGTGTAGTACATTGCTGGCCTGGTAAAGTAATTTACATTTTAATATTTGTTATGCAGAAGTAAACTACTTGTAACCGTAACACTACCACCTACATCTATAAAACAGAGCACTTCCACTTCCTGACTGAGTGAGTGGCAAACACAGTGAACCTATAACACAGTCACACAGTGTGTTGCAGAACTTGCTGGTTCACCGTGATGATTGTTTGCCAATGCCACCACCACCACCACTGCCCAGTGAGTCAACAGCACAGATCACCTAGATCAGCGTTATAAGCTCTCAGAGTTGTGTCACCCAGTCACTTTACAGAAAACGTTACCAGCACTCTACCATGATATTCCTGGCTGTAACTGAAGCCAACCCAAGCCACCATTAGATCAAGCAGGAAAATCCTTGACATAATAAATTGAAGCTTAAAACCTTGATCTAAACTGTTATGGGATCAGAAATACACACTTCAGAATCAGAATCGTGTGAAAGGGTGGGCCACAGTCAGGTAGGTAATGGGGAATGGCACAGCCACTCATTGTCAGGTCAGTGAGTGTGTGGTTTCTCTCGTGTGTGTGTGTGTGTGTGTATTTGTGTAATCCAATAAAGATTACATTTCTTCCAGGTTTTAAGGTTCAGTTTATTCTCTCAAGGATTTGCCTTCCTCTGGTGGCTTGGCAGGCGTCAGTTGTCTGGAATTAAATATAATTTTAGAATTTATTTAGCTGAGGGCTAAGTTGAACTTGACCCCCCCAAAAATTGACATTAGACAATCATCATACAGTTTATTTTACACACCAAGTGTGAAAATTTAATGGACACATTTTTGAAGATTGTGTCTGACACAATCTTCAAAAATAAACCATTCTCCATCTCCCCCCAGTGCTAGAAAAGCTTGTTGACTGACACTCGAGTCGTCACTCAGTAAAATAATACCTGCACTCTACCACGATACACCTGTAACTGAAGCCAAGCCATGCCACCATTAGAGGAAGCCCAAAAATGCTTGACAGAATAAATTAAATGAAGCTTAAAACCCTGAGTTAAACCGTTATGGGATCAGAAATACACACAATACCACAAAGAAAAAAAAACACACACGTCAGGTCAGACGGTGTGTGATTTTTCTTTTTGTATTGGTGTGATCCAAGTCCAATAGAGATTTACTCCAGGTTTTAAGATTCAATTTATTCTTTCAAGGATTTGCCTTCCTCTGGTGGCTTGGCGGGCGTCAGTTGTCTGGAATTAAATATAGAATTGGTTGAAGGTTAAACCCCTAAAACAGACAGACAGTCACAGAGCACACTGTGTGACAAACATGCCATTAGTTACACGAAGCTAAAAATTTAAAATGGAGTTGGACACACAATAATAGTAGAATAGTAGAACTAGAAAACCATTCTCCATCTCCTCCAGTGCTAGAAAAGTTCTAACAAATATAATATATATCATATAATACTCCAGGTTGAGGTTCACTGTGATCAATCATCATTGTTTGTTTGCAATTGCCAGTGCCACAGCCACCTTGCTGGCAGGTCTGCTGCCAGCCTGCCACCACCAGTGAGTCTGAGTCAACAACAGTGTGACTGGCTGCGTTGACATTGACGACTCGCTAGACTAGAGTGGCATAACGGATTGGGAATAGATTAGGGACTCGGGAGGGAGAGGGGAAAAGGGGGGGTAGGTGAAGGGGGGAAAGGGGGAAAGTGAAAAGGGAAAGAGGGAGAAAGACAAAGAAAGGAGGGGGAGAGAGAGGGGGGAGAGAGAAATAGAGAGAGAGAGAGAGAGAGAGAGAGAGAGAGAGAGAAGGAAAGAAAGTGGAGAAAGGGGAAAAGGGGGAAGGGGAATAGGAAGGTGAAGGGGGGAGGGGAATAGGGAAAGGGAAAGAGGGCCTTTTAATGAAAATCTGCAAAAAAACTAAATCATTATCTCAATGGCAGACAGTGCTATAAACAAACAAATATATACAATTAACACCGCTGGTGTGGCAGACTGACAGTGGGGGCACTGGGCAGGGGCACTGGCAGGCAGATACGTAACAACAGTACAGCATCACTTCCTGGATGTGATCACTAAAAAATTACAGAAAAAAAATGAATCACTGCAAGGTGCAAGCAATGCTGCTTGCTTAGCACTTGGGAATGTGTAGATTTTTCTGTAAGAACACTAGCTGATCCACATGCTCTGGTTTGAGGGTGCTTCTTTTTGCAGTTACCACATCTCCTGCAGTGGAAAAAACCCTCTCTGCAGACACGCTTGTGCCTGGAATACACAAGTATTGCTTTGACAGCTGAGAAAGGAGGGGAAATGTGACCTCATGCTCACACCACCAGTTCAAAGGGTCCTCGGCGAGAGGCAGAAGTGGGGCTTTACAATATTTTTCCATTTCCTCTTCAGCCTTGGCATAGGGGGTCTTGGGTTCTATTGTACCTTCAGTGTCAGTGAAAGACTGTCCGAGCAAAGTCATGAGCAGCGATCTCTTTCTTTTGGAGGAGATGGAGAATGGTTGTCCTCGTTGGGTGGACTTTCTTCTTCTTCCAGAGTTTCTTTTCTTCTAGGCACTTCAACTTCATCCTCATCATCATCGTGTCCTAGATGTAATCTGTGTTTGAACAAAAAGGAATAGAAAAAATAAAAAATAAAACACATTGTCAATTGCCTATGATCCTGATGGGGTGATGAAAAAGCACAGGAAACGGACGGTGCAGTTCCCACACCACATCAGATTCAGAAGCATGGCTTACAAGTTACACCACACCACACCACACAGTTCCAGTTTGTTTCAAGAAACATGATGAAATTCAAATTAACTTTAATTACCTCCAAGGATGCAGCCTTCTCAGTCACTCCTTTGTACTTTTCCAATCTCTCCTCCTCTGTGAGGATAAAAGGCAGTCCCTTAAAGTGAGGATCAAGTGCAGAGGCTGTATGAAGGATCTTCTTCTCTGCCTCACTGTTGTACCTCTTCTGGAGATCTGTTCTGATGGCATTCTTTATCTCATGGATCATGGATGTGTCTCCCATAGTGTCTGTCATGCTCTGAAGGAGTTGTGCATTTAGAGGGGCAATGATTGCGCTCTTCTGACATCAGCATGGTTGCATCCTTCATTGGCTTTAATGCACTCACAGCGTCCTCTGCATTTGACATATCTGTTTCGTTGAGAGTGCAGAGATGGGATTCTGACTTCTGGAGACAGCAAGGTGGCACAGACTGCAGGTGGTTGTTCTAAGAACCTCTCGACCATGTCGTATGCACTGTTCCATCTTGTTGGCACATCAGTTATCAGCTTATGATTCTTCAGGCCAAGACATTTCTGTTTCTCTTTTAGACAGTGGATTGCTCTAGTGCTGCGGTGAAAGAATGTGGATATCCGTCGCACTCTACCAAGAAGCCTGGAGAGTGTGGCCACTTTCAGCGCTCGCTGGGATGCAAGGTTTAGTGCATTTCACATGGGGGGATTTCCCAACTTGAGCTGCAACTATCATGTTTGACGCGTTGTCCGTCACAAGCACTACAGATTTATCGGACAGTTGCCATTCTTCCACAACATGAGACAGTAGCTCTGCCAGATGAGCACCCGTGTGAGATTCATAAATGGCTCTCGTTTGTAGCACATGCAACATGATCTGCCAGTCCTTGCTAACGTAATGTGCTGTTATTGTAACATAAGACTCCGTCGTGACTGAAGTCCATGAATCACACGTTATTGCGGCTCGACTTGATTAGCTCATTGACGAAATTATCTGAGCTTTGGTTTCGTGGTAGAGTGCAGGTATAACGTTTTCTGTAAACTGACTTTGTGACGGGATCTTGTAACGCGGCTCTATCGTCTTCAACATGTAGCGAAACCCAGTGTTGTCCACAACAGAGTAAGGGTGCAGGTCCTTAGCTATGAAAGTTGCTACAGCTTTTGTTATTCTCTTCGCCTTTTCAGAGTTGGGTGGCAAAGTTGAGATTATTGCTGCATCAATTCTTGGCTGAGCTCGGTCTTTTTCCTTGGCACTGGTGGTGGTGGTGGCAGGTTTTAGCATCTCTGAGTGAACACGGGTAGCATGGTTTCTCAAATTAGTAGTATTCCCTAGATCTTTAATTTTTGTGTGACAGGCTTTACACACAGCGAATGACTTGTCCAATTCGTGCTTCCCACTTTGTGTTCATAAAAGCCAAAATGTGCCCAGATGTTTGCTTTTAAAAAGCTAGGCGCATTTTTTATTTCTGGTTCTTTTTGTTCTCCTTCTGCCATTTTTACTAGTCTAGCATCTTGCCATGTAATTGTGACAGGGGTGATGACAATGTCTACAAACTCTGTCAGTATTAAAACAAAAAAACAAAAACAAAAACAAAACAAGATCACCAGAAAAGTAACAAGTTTCCTCTACTAGTAGTATATGATTTATGTAATTGTATATGTCATATACAATTACATACATACATCATACTAGTAGAGTAAACTTGTCACTGATATGTTAAACAAATAGTTGACAACATCCTATTCTACCTCACGCTGTGACTGTCCCATTGTCCCTGTGTCCCATCAACATCCTCCTGCCCCCATTTCATTAAATTATGGTTTTATGTATTTAAAAAAAAAAAAACAGTAAAGTAGTTAGCCCAATTTTTTTGTATAATGTGAAAATTTTGACTTTTATATTAAATTTACACTGACGGACAGATACAGATTAGATTTTGATATTTTTATTATTTTAGATTATATATATGAATTTATCCTACTTTGGTAAGTAGTATCGTACCCTACCCTACTACCTCTTTTAGTCTAGTACTAGACTAGTGTGTGTGACAGAGACACTCAGACAGACAGTGAGTTTGGTTACCCCTACCTGTGATGATGATGATGATGACCATGAGTGAGCTGAGCGCAGTGCTGTTCTGGTGCTGGAGCAGGTCTCTCTCTCCTCCTCTCCTGCTGCTGCCTGTGAGTGAGGACTGGAATCTGAGAGGACAGGACAGAAGAATGACAAGTTTAGTGACTGTACTAGTTCTTCCACACTGTGTGTGTGTCTGTGTGTGATAGTGACACTAACATTACATGACAAAGACACAGACAGTTACCTACCTGATTCATTTGATGATAGTACTGACTGGCAGAGGCACTGGCACTCAGGTGCTCTGGACTCTGGACGGAGCTGGTCTCTCTCCTCTCCTGCTGCTTGTGAGGACAGCGCGGCCTAGCTCGGGTCTCTCTCCCAGTCCTGACTCCTGTCCCTGTGTCCTCCTGAGTCTGGTGATGATGGCGGGCCTGACGACGGCACTGACCGTTGGTCGGTCTCCCTCTCCGTCTCCCCCTGTAACAGCGGCAGCCTGTGGTGTGCTGTGCTCTGTGCTGGCCTGGGGAGGAAGGCAACCCACTGGGAGGAAAGCTCTGGGGGGGACTGGGACTCGGAGGAGGTCAGACTGCAGGGCTGGTGTCGTCTTCTCCTCTCTCTGAGCCGCGACACAGGGGGATGACGTCAGCAGGAGGCGGGAGGCAGGAGAAAACGGCGCAAAAGCTTCGGCTGCTTACGGTTCCACTCGGAGGTGCGGCGGCATGGCGCGAGGATGACGTCACCCTCCATAATCAATTACTTAAAGCTACAGCATCAATGCAGCATCGTGGATGGTCGAATGCCGATGCATCGATTCGGCGATTAATTTCAACACCCCTAATCCATGGAATAACTTTTTAAGTGTTCCTTCCTATACTACAATTTTTTTCAGTCGAATACGCTGACATACTACTATGTCTATATGCCTGTATTATTTACATGTACAGTATAACATCCATAGCAAATTACTATACATTCACTTTAATCTAGATCCATGCTTTGGACGATTGCTGAGACAAATATCTCATGGTGACTGTTAAAAAAAATATATATATTTTGGTTGAGTTGCTTCCGTTTGATTTTATGGACATTCATATCTATCATACCTCATATTTAGACTAAATGGTATCCTTCATTTATTGTTTCTTCAGTAGCAGGACTTGCAAATGTTGATCTGGTTATGCACAGCCTTTCTCTTTCCACCACTTAATTCACTAAATTTAATTTTTAACAGGGGGGATTCAATTTAAAGGGACAGTGTTGAATTTGTTTGAGGGGAGGTTAAACGTTATACATTTTATAGTATGCCAAAACCACTTGGAATTGTCTAACTCTTATTGAGAAGAATATACACGTTAAGGTAAAGATGCACTTTAATTTATATGTTTTTTGTTTGTTTTGTTTTTTATTAATGTTGCACCTTGTGTTCTCAAGTGTAACATGTTTCAGTTACGCAAAACATTTTCCTACATTTATTTTAGAGAGCAAAGTCCGTTGCAAAAAACATTGAGCACTTTAGCTGGATGTCTCGGAGATGGAAAGCAATCATAAGTCTTGGGCTATCAGTGATTTATCTTCATAAAACCTGTTCAACATATTCAGCAACTTAACATTGCATATACACAGCAGTTTGCTCCAAATTCATTCAGTGATTGATTTGGAAGGTATGTCCTTGAGGTGGCCAAAGCTATCCTTCTATTTTGACCTTGCATTAGAGCTACAAGCATAAGATCTTGTGTATGTGTACATATATATATATATATATACACACACACACACAATATAAATCTATATATATATAGAATCTTTTCAGTTTTCATCAAAGTCATTCTGAGAGTACTCATTAGGTCACTTAATATTTTTATAAACTTAAAAATGTATTCGGAAGCTGTGCATATTTGTGCAGGCAGACCTGTATTATTAAAAAGGATTAGAGTGTAGTGGAACAGGGTGATTTTTTTAGATAGAGATAAATGGTGTTTAGCCTTTTTCACGCTCTATTACACACCTTTCTTTGTTTAATGTAGTGTGGCGAAATCCATGAATATTGATGTGACTATAGTTTTGCAGAATGATAATCAGATGGGCTGTCCAAGCTCAAAAAATGACATATTTAAAACATAATGTGCCACTATGTGCATTTTGATTGGTCTACAGCTAGGCCTGTGGTGAACTACAGCTTCTTTTTATTTATTTATTTTAAAGTTTAATCATAAGGGGAGAGTCAAGAGTGCTCACAACTTAGAAAAATTGTGGATAATGTTTTTACCTATATTTTATATTCATGTTTCTTACTAAGATGTTCTGATATATATATATATATATATATATATATATATATATATATATATATATATCTATCTCTATCTAATTACACAATCAGCTGAATTAGTCAGAAGATTGACTTTTCCCCCAGCCTTCTCCTAAAAAATATGGTACTTCTCTGGATTTTTGTCTGCTGGAAAAGTCAACAAGTGCAAAGCAAGTGTTGGGTTTCTTATTATAACTCTATGCTAATGACACCCCGATCTATCTCTCTACTCTCCAGCTCCCCCTCTTAAACTCCTCATAAATCACACATTTACTGAGCGACATATCAGTATGGATGTCACACCACTTCCACAAACTCAATCTTTTGAAACTGATCTTATAGTATTTCCTCCTCCCCAATCTCCCCTCATGACTTTACAATTGAGATTAATAGAACAACAATTGGCTCCTCCGTGTCGGGGGGGGGGGGGGGGGTTTGGGTGTAATCCTAGAGTCTGAGATCTTCTCACATTCAATCACTGGCTAAATCCTTCCACCTCAACCTCTGCAACATTTCCAGAATATGCCTCTTCCTGACTAACGAAATCACAAAACTTATCCACACCTTGGTTATATCCCGCCCTGATTACTGCAACCCCTTCCTCACTAGCCTTCGTTTAAACAGGCTGTCCCCCTTCAGTCTATTATGAATGCTGCTGCTAGACTTGTACACCTTACTAACAAATCTGTGACTGCTGCCAATCCCTTCACTGGCTTCCACTAGCCCAATGCATACCATTCTAAATACTAACCACAGCATTCAAAACAATGCTACCCCCAGTTACATCACTAGCCTCATTTGCAGATATCGTCCAAATTGTCCACTTCATTCCTCGCAAGACATCTTGCACTCTAGCTTCCTTGTCACCTCCCCACATGCTCGCCTCCAGAACCTCTCCCATCCTCTGTAACTCCCTGGCCCAGTATTTAGGCGCTCTTTATAAACTCATTTATTGAGGGGAGCCTACCCCACCTCCACTAAAGAAACTATACTTGTCACCTCCATCAGATTAAACCCGCAGCTATAGCCTTTTATACCACCACCCCCTTCCTTTAGATTGTAAGCTTCTTTAGTACCTTCTGTATGAAACAGTATTGTAATTGTACTGTCCCCCTTTGTATTGTAAAGCGCTGTTCAAACTGTTGGTGCTATATAATCCCAGTATTATAATAATAATAATAATAGAGCGGCACTATTTTCCTATGATCTTAGGCCCATTTCTCACTATCGGCCGGCAAAGATCCACCTGTCTGCTTTTCAGGCAGATCTGAGCGGGCCACCCATTACCTTGTATGGGCAGGCAAATGTCAGTGGAAATGTGTCCGCTGACACCCGCCTTCCATCCAATCCTACAAGATCCACTCAAAACAGATGGTGATATGTTCGCCATCCGTTCAGCAGATTGGATGAAAATGGACATGCTGTCTGTTTTCATCAGTTCATCCCATAGAGAACAGTGGGGCTCTGACAGGTCCGTCCCTGCATAGTGAGCCAAGACAGACCTGTCAGCTTGCTCAGCTGGGATCAATGAAGCGATCCCTCGCTGAGCTAGCGGAGTCTGCTGAGTGGATCTGCTCCATGTGAAAGGGGCCTTAGAATTATCTTTAATTTTTTATTTTTTTCTGGGGTGGGGTGTGCGGAGAACAGAGAGCTGGCTTAAAAAATGGCAGCCCTCTACAGCAGCGAGCCACTCACAGGGAAGAGGTTGACAGATTATGTGTTTCCTGATGTATATTGGTTTCCTAAAAGACACATTCCCATAACTATTACAAAAGGTATATGAAATTTTATTACTTGCATATGCAAGTTTTTTTATTTGTTTAAAAATGTTTTCCCCCCTATGTGCTGCACCCTCTGACCTCTCCTTTATTGATCACCTCTGCAACTGCAGTCTCTCTATTCCAGACACATGCACTGGTCTTTCGCCCCAGCCCTGATGTAGGTTCTTATAGGGACTAAGGAAGCCTCACACAATCTGTAGCACTGTAACAGATCTTTCCTGGCCCCTGCCAGGACCATGACTGGCACGTTGTCAGGTCACCTGAGACCAGGTGACAGATGCACTCCGTAGGAGTCGGAAGTGCACCGCTAGGTAGTGGACCTTAGGACTGACTGCTGCGGATTGGACCCAGGGATATTCAGGACAAAGGTCTACAGGATCACTAACACAGATCACAATGGGAGCTGGAGCATAGATTCCCCAGGGCGCAGAGTCTAAGAGCCAGCAGGTGTTCACCAGAGCCTCCAGTGGTGAGGATGGACTTTGCTGCAGTCTCGCTCCAGGTCGCGACCCCTAGGGTCTCACAGCTCACGCTCACAGTAGACTACAGGAGATGGAAGCAGCAGGCTGGAACAACAAGGATAGTAAGGGAATACGGAAGAGGTCAGGGCAACTAGCAGACAGGAACAACAGAGTACACGCCAAAGGTTCAGGGTCACAGGCAGACAGGGATGGTCGGAGACATGCAAAAGGTCAAGGTCGCAAGCAGACAGGAATCGTAGAGAACACGCCAAGGTCGGTAACAGAGTCAAACGTAGAGCACACGGCAAGCAGGAAACGGGAAGCCAAACACGCAATGATACACACTGATTGATCAGCACAGCTGGCTTGCAGTGCACAGGTTAATATAGGGTTCCCTGATGGGGCCTGGGGTGGAGCTATGCTTAGAGGAGAGGTTATAAAAACCACCAGGTGGAAGTGGCTGGCCTCTCAGTCAGAACACATGGGGGGGGAGGTAAGCAAACAGAGGAAGATCACTGCATAACCATGACACGCGTGCCAATCAGCAGATACTTTTACCTTCAATTCTAAACCAATGATAAAACCTATTTCTCAATTAGGGCAGAGTCCAGTTCTACATACACATACAGTTCGAGGCCTGAGGATGAGGTGCTGCACTCAACCCCAGAAACATGTTGGCTATTTTGTCATCTTGTTTAAGAAATATGATCACCAGTTTGGACTTCGAAACTAGTGGTGTGGCAGTATCATTACATTCTTCGTGGTAGTACCTTAAAGCGGTTCTTCACCCTAAAGGGGAAGTTCCGCTAATCTGATCCCTCCCCCCCTCCGGTGACACAATCGGCACCTTTCGGGGGGGGGGGGGTGCAGTTACCTGGATAATCCAGGTATCTGCACCCACTTCCGGGCAGACTGCCGCAGACCCCCCGCAGATGCCCCGCCCCCCCATTGTGTTCTGGGAAACACACAGTTCCCAGGACACAGCGGGGGATCTGAAGAGACACGCAGCGCGACTCGCGCATGCGCAGTAGGAAACCGGGCAGTGAAGCCGACATGCTTCAATTCCTGATATCCTGACAGAGGATGGCGGCGGGGGCAGCAGCGAGACGAGCGATCTCTCGTCATCTGCCGCCGACATCGCTGGACCCTGGGACAGGTAAGTGTGATTTTATTAAAAGTCAGCAGCTGCAATATTAGTAGCTGCTGGCTTTTAATATTTTTTTTTTTAGGTGCAGAACCACTTTAACTGAGTGTAGGGCTAAGAGCAATTCTGTGTGTTCAGTATGTGTTGAAAGTATTGGAGGTGCTTAAAAATATCCTGTCTATTTTCAGCACAACCTGACTAAAGAATTTTCAAACACATGCAGCCTATCGTATGCTTATGTTATATCTATAGCTAGCGATGTTTATTGTGGGTTGGTGACAAGGCCACCTTAGGGTTTCTTGTTTTCTGTGCATATGTGAATTATTCTTTAAGCCAGGGTAAACTAAGATCACATGCACACTGGGCGTCCATCCCCTGTGCAGCCAATTATTTTATTTTTGCGCCCTTGGAAGGAACAGGTGTAGTGTCCAGCCCTGTTGAAGTCCATAATATATGCTATGTCTGAATGCTGCACCGACTAGTGCTCAAGGCTAGGGCCCTGTGCATTGAGGTATGTATGCTCGGGAAGCAGAATACCTGCATTCCAGGCATTTGTCCTTGAGCACATAGGGCATGAGTACTACAGTGGATATAAAAAGTCTACACACCTCTGTTAAAATTTCACGTTTTTGTGACTTAAGAAAAAGAGACAAAGATAAATGATTTCAGAAATTTTTCCACCTTTTTAATATGACCTATAAGCTGTACAAACTTGAACAGCAAACTGAAATCTTTTCAAAATCTTTAAAATAAAAAAAATAAAATAATATGGTTCCATAAGTGTGCACACCCTTAAACTAATACTTTGTTGAAGCACCTTTGGGTTTTATTACAGCACTCAGTCTTTTTAGGAGTTTATCAGCATGGCACATCTTCACTTGGCAATATTTGCCCACTCTTCTT
Organism: Lithobates pipiens; assembly: GCF_037356315.1. Classification (NCBI taxonomy): domain Eukaryota; kingdom Metazoa; phylum Chordata; class Amphibia; order Anura; family Ranidae; genus Lithobates; species Lithobates pipiens. The sequence goes on from NW_027507903.1 coordinate 185,854,691, forward strand.
TGCAAAAACACTCCAATTCTGTCAGATTGTGAGGGCATCTCCTGTGCACAGCCCTCTTCAGATCACCCCACAGATTTTTAATTGGATTCAGGTCTGGGCTCTGGCTGGGCCATTCTAAACCTTTAATCTTCTGGCGAATCCACTCTTTTGTTTGGATGTATGCTTTGGATCGTTGGGTCATGCTGAGAGGATGAAGTTCCTCTTCATGTTCAGCTTTCTAGCAAAAACCTGGAGGTTTTTTGCCAATATTTACTGGTATATGAAACTGTTCATAATTCCTTCTACCTTGACTAAGCCCTCTGTTCCAGCTGAAGAAAAACCACCCCAAAGCATGATGCTGCCACCACCAATGCTTCAATGTGGGTATGGTGTTCTTTTGGTGATGTGCATTGTATTTTTTGTGCCAAACATATCTTTTGAAGTTTTGTAAAAAGCAAAAATTTAAGCATTTAAAGTCCCTTTCCAAAAATGTAGAGGCACAAAAATGTATTGTGAACGTGTACCATAGGAGCCCATGTTAAAAATAACGTCTGGCGTTTCTGCAAAAAGCATGAAAAAAAGCATTGGTGTAAATGGAGCCTTAGCATTATCTATACTGTGTATATGGTGCCACAATTGTTATAAATACGGTAAATCTTGCTTTTTGCATGTAATTTATAGCAGTTATGAACATAAAAAAAAATAGACTCAAGTTTTTTTTGTTCACAGTTCATTAGTGCCGCATTAACTGCGTTCATATAAATTCATCAGACTGTTTCTATTAATAAAGATTTCTTTATTTTTTGATCTAACGGCCTTCTACATTTCATAAGATGGCTCGGTAGAGATGTGCTTGTTTATTTTGAGAATGGGCTTTTTATTTGAAAGTTGGCAGAACCACTGCGATGACAGAAGTGTGAAAATGTTTTCACAGCAGGGTAGCTTTCTGAATCTTTCTTTAATTGTAAACAATTCTAATTGTATATCTGATACGCAAATCAAGTTAAGGAGAAAATGGCACAATCAAACTACAAGCAACCTATAAAATAGGTAGCAAAAATTGGGGGAAGAGGAAAAGTACCTAATTTCTGAGACTTGCAGGATCCCCTTCATATACACAATCCCCAAAATTCATAAGAATAGAACAAACCCACTAGGACACCCAATTATGAATGGAATTGATTCCCTGTCCTCAAGATTGGGACAGTACATAGATTGCCACCTACAACCCCTGATACAAAATACTAAGGCATATTTGAAGGATACAAAACACATATTGCAAATTATGAAGGATATTAGTCTCTCTGATAAAACTATTATGGCATTAGCAGATGTGGCATCACTATATACAAACATAAAGGGGCCATCAATGCGGTCAGATGGGCTTTGGTGAACAAGAAAAGCATGGATAGACAACAAAATGTTTGTTGACTTTTGCTTAAATCAAATAATTATTTTTTGGTATCCGGATCATTACTACCTCCAAATCAAGGAGTTAGCCATGGGCACTCGGTTTGCCCCAAGAATAACAAACTTGTATATGGCCAAATGGGAAACAGAAGAAGCATTGTATAACTCACAAAGTCAAGATTTTACAATAGATTTATTCATGATTTGATTATATTCTAGGATGATAATGAACAGGAACTCAACACAGTCCTGATGGGAATGAATAATAACCGTAAAAGTATCAAACTGACATGGGAACTCAGCCATATGAAAATCCACTTTCTGGACCTGGAAATTATTAATGAAAATAAGATATTTACAAAAACCCATTTTAAAGCTACAGATAGGAATTTGTATATTCCACAAAACAGTTACCGCTAACCCTGGTTAATGTACCTAGAGGACAGTTCCTTAAGTGATTAAGTGAAACTGCACCACCACTAGTGATTATGAGGTACAATCATCACAGCTGGCAAACAAATTCATTACGAAAGGCTATGATCACAATTTTATTGATGAGGAGAGATAGGAGGTCGGCAACATGGAAAGAGAGGCATTACTAGCGAAAAACCAGTACAGGAAAGACGAAGTTACCAATACCATAACTATATTCAATGGAAAAGGTTTTATATGCCTGTGGCACATGCTACAGCTGTAGGGCAGCCACAAGTAATATTAAGAAAAGGGATAAGTTCAGCAACAGCCAAAATTGGAAGAAATCTACACTTAGGGACTTCATATTGTGCAATACAGAGGGGGTGGTATATTCCCCGCAATGTCCATGTGGTATGATATATGTAGGGAGGACTAAGAGGACCATGCATATAAGAATAAAAGAACATGTATACCAAATAGTCAAAGGTAAAAAAGGAGGAATACCTGTATCATCTCTTTAGAACAGTACATAACAGAAAGGTACTGGGGATGACCTTTTGGGGCTTAGAAAAATATAAAAACCACTGGAGGGGCAGTCATTGTATCAGAACACTTAGCCAAAGGGAATCATGGTGGGTATATGAATTTGGCTCTTTAGCGCCCAGGGGATTAAATAAGGAATCTGACCTCAATTGTTTCTTGGCAAATTTTTAATCATTCTTTTTTGTATTTTTTATTTTTTTTTTCAAAACAATAATATTCATTTATGTATACATTCTACCTACAATACTGAGTTTTATATTATTGCAATTCTTAATATTCATGTTCAATTTTCAATTTAGTTTACATTTAATCTTCTATATCTGTGTGTGTATAATAAATAAATATATATATATATATATATATATATATATATATATATATATATATATATATATATATATATATATATATATATATATATATATATATATATATATATATATATATATATATATATAGATAGATAGATAGATAGATAGATATAGTATGTATGTGTGTGTCACTTTCACACTGATGGTGACAGCATGCATCACCACCATACACACAAGAAGATTACCATAATAAAATAATTAGTGGTAAACACAATTTCTTTATCGTACATCACAGGACACAGAGCAGCTATAGTAATTACTATGTGGGTTATACACCACCTATAGGTGAGAAACACCGAAAGACAGGAATCCCCCCTCTATATAACCCCTCCTATACAGGAATTACCTCATTTGTTTCGCCATTGTCTGTAAGGTGGTGGTCATTGATATGAGACATGCTCTTAGCGCATACTTGACCTGGATGGTTCTTGGGAATCACGGACTTCAATTGGATCCATTCAAAAAAGCTGTCAGCCAAAATGGATGGTACCCGAGCCCCATTGGAAGGAGAGAAGATTCCTCGGTTTGCCTGTAATGCAGCCTAACAGCACTGGAGCCTGCTCAATGGAACCCTATGCTGTGTTTATTCTGAGCAAGGTGCTTTCCTGCGGGGAGCTATACAGGTCCAGGGGAGTGGACTCAAGATTAATCTGGGGCCCAGCCTCTGAAGGTCTTTTATGACAAAGCTCGCCGTGCTGGGTGAAGATTGGACTCCTGTTATGTTCAGAGTCCTGCAGCAGGAATGGTAAATCTGCACTTGTTTGCAGTTTCACTTTTTTTTGAGAGAAAAAAGAGTTCTGACTGTCCTCCTGGTGGCCACTGGGAGCAGTGTGCTGTTTAATCTTGTGGGCTGCTGTTTCTCCTCCAGCCACTAGAGGGTGCAGGCTTGCTCAGTATGGCCTATTTGTATATAGGCAGGAAGGGCGGCCATGCCATGTGGCAACAGGTTCAGTAGGCCTCTGGAGTAAGGATGAGCCCAGGCATGTTTGCAACTAGCACGTGCAGAGCCCGCCAGGAAGTTGGCACTGCACAGTGCTAATCACAGGCAGTGAGACTTTTCCCGATGTGCGACTGCAGAGATCAAGGAATGTCTCACTGCTTGTGATAAGCACTGTGCAGTGTCAAATTCCTGGCGGGATCTGCACGTGCTAGTTGGGAACACGCCTGAGCTCATCCTTACTCTGGAGACATTTCAGCAGCCCACAACAAAGTGTGAGTACTAACTATGGGAATACTGTGTGACAGACAAGTCATGATTATATGCTGCACATGTACTGCTTATCAGGGGGACTGTACAACTTTAAGTTGATACACATCTGGATGGTTAGCAGTTCACTTTAGCAGTGTAGTATACATGCTTGCAAACTTGTTGCTTAAATTTGTGCTGCCAAAAGAGCCCAGGAAGGGCAGGCGGCATCCAGGTTGAATATTTAGCAGTGCATCTGCCAATAAAGGCTATGGTTTAAATGGCAAAAAATATATAGATTTTTTTTTTCTGGGTAGAGATTCTTTACTAGGTGTTGGAGTATCTTGGGCCATCTATCATTGGATGTCAGTGGCGTAGGTGAATAAGACCACTATTTGGTCTTTTGTTTATACATATACACGGTTTTTTGCTAGGTCAATGCCAATCACGTAGAAGATGGTGCTTTTGGCCTCAGCATATTACAAATGGAAGAGTAGGTCCTCATTTTGGTGGCAATTTCTATGATGTGTCTCCCCTCCCTCAGGGCCATTGCTTTGGGACATCCCAGATAGTAATTACTTTAGCTGCTCTGTGTCCCGTGATGTACGAAAAAGAAAATATGATTTTTCCTACAGCTTACCTGTAAAATCCTTTTCTTGGAGTACATCACGGAACACAGAAACCCCTCCCCTCTTTTGGGAATTGCTTGCTACAAAATTGAGGTGCTTCCTGTATAGGAGAGGTTATATATAGGGGGGGCTCCCTGTCTTTTGGGTGTGCCAGTGTCCATTCACCTATAGGTGGTGTATTACCTAGAGAGTAATTATTATAGCTGCTCTGTGTCCCGTGATGTACTCAAAGAAAAAGATTTTACAGGTAAGCTGTAGGAAAAAATCTATTATCACAAAATATGACTGCAATTCAGATTCATGTTGGCATAAGAAAAATTTAGATTTTCAATGCATAACACATGAATTACCACTAGGGGTCATTTGGAACTATGGTTGAACAGGCTTGCATATTGGAATTTAACAAACTGCCCACTAGAGACCAAATGTTTAATATACCCGCCATACGAGCAGCAGATATTTACCAGCTAAGTGTCATAATTTAATAAATATACGGCAGTCATTAGAAACTGGCAGTGTATAAGCTAGATAGTGTCTACATAAAGTATCTATTAGGAAATTCGCCACAAACTAATTATAATTATGGGCTACGAGAAAATGGCAGTGATCGCACGTCAGCCAATCACAATTCCCAGAGGAAGTCACAAGATTGTGACAAAACCAGTAGGAGTAGCTTGATCAGCTGATGAGGAAGTAAGCAAGGAGTCTCTTGCCGCACAGGCTTAGGACAGGTCAACGCCGGCATCCGAGGCTGCAGATTTGGTCTCCAGGTGATGGTATCACCCATTTGTCTATAAGCATACCAAGGCGTGTTTTTACTATGCAAAATGTGAGTGTAAATATATGTGGATTTTAAGTTGCAATAAACCTGTTTTAAACATTATCCCACCATTGCAAGCTTCTATTGTTTTCCACGTGTGTTATATATGAGGAGGAGACTGCTTATAGCCAGGAGGAAGCAGTTTGTTTTGATCTGCACTTTAATCAGAAGGAAGGAGTGATCCTTGTATCAGCATTTAAGCCAAAGTTAGCCACCACAGCAAAGAGGAAACACAGGAGGATCTTTTCATGCTGATATTTATCACAGGCTTTTATATAAAGCCCTTAAGGTGAGGGTACATCTGGTGGAGGGTGTGTGCACACTGCATGGAGATATCATCACCATCATCACATTTTAAGTTTTCATAATGGATTTTTGAAATAATATTAAGGATTTTTTGTGCAATACATAGAGCACATGCACTTTATATATTTTTTGGACACTTTACTTTTGTATCACAGGATACTACATTATTAAGGATCTTTGTGCAATACATGGAACACAAACACTTTAATAAATGTCCAAAAAAAATAATAATAATATAATAATTACCTTTGCATCACAGAATATATTTTCTGGTGATTTGTTGTATTTGTGCTACACATGTACATGGGTGGATTAGCCTTGTTTTATAGCAAAAATGTCAGGTAAGGGCAATCCTTTTTCAAGTTGTTATATTGAATGGTTAGCTATTTTTGAGTAGCTGACTAGTATGTCATGTTTATAAGCCTTTATTTTCCTCTAGAGTCGTTTTCATGTAAAAATCTACATATCACTATGACATCCATGCTGGATTTGTAAGGCAGGATAATTCATGGGTGCTTTTGGCTTATAGGGGAAGAGATCACCATAGGTAATTGAAGTGATTTTTTCCATCAATACTCTATCACATATCTGGGAATCAATTTACTTAACTGGGGTTATAAAATATACAGTACCGTGCAGAAGTCTCAGGTACATTAAATATTTATGTTTGTTTTATATGGTTGTTTTAGGCCTTCTGGATTAGTATGTCATTAGAAAAGAATGTTATTAGAAGGGACAATCATTACTTTTTGCAGTAAATGTTCATTAAGGTTGTAAAATAGTAATAGACCATTTGAGATTTTGTAGGCATAAAACTCAGTGATTGATTAACTAAAGCATTATTAAAGCCAAAAACAAAAATGTATTCAATTGCAGCTTATCATTTCTTAGATGTGCTGGCTGCATTCGTTACCTTTTGTAGGCTTTTTTTCTTTTTCACCTAGTGATCCTGCTAGTGAGTCTGTTATCTTTTCAACTTACTTTAAGCCCAGGTTCACATTGAGGGGTGGGTTTGAAATCGCGCAAGTTCAGCTGAATTGACTTTTCATGTCAAAACAGCCCAATGTGAACATGAGCTAACAGACCAAGCTGTTCAGACTAAGTAGCAGTTGGAGGTTGGGACAAACCATTTAACACTGACAAGGGTACTTACAATGATAACATTTTATTCATTTATGTAAAGCCTTTATGCCAAAAAAGAAACAGTTTTGTTTGCTGTAACTGCTTATAAAGTTTTAACAGAAATTTAGCTTTAATTTGTTGTTCAAGTCCCTCTAACTCTGCTAATCTTTCAGTACCCTCTCCCCAGACTGGCAGTGCTGCTGTCCAAAGGTGTCTGCATTACTAAGGGCTCTTTCAGACAGGCAGACTCTGCCAACGGATCCGCCTGCTCTCAGTGGGGGATTTGTCTGCTAATCTCCACAGAGCAGGCCGATGACAGGTTCGTGTCATAAGACAAAGCCCGCTCATCTGTTTACATCCAACTGCCATCCGATCCACTAGATGGATGGGCAACGAATCCTCCATGCATCAGTTTTTGGTTTGGATGTCGATGGGTGCAAACATACAGATGTGTCTATTTACATCCGCCACTCCATGGAGCGCAATGGATGGTCCGATCAGGTCCATTAAAAAAAACTGACAGGTGGACCCGATTGGTCCACCTGTGTGAAAGGAGCCTAAAGCCTCATACACACGATCGGACTTTGTACAAACTTTCCCGTGGACTTTTGTACAAAGGGCGTAGTCCACAAGTTTGTATTGCATACACACGATCAGACTTTTTAGGCAACAAACATGAACGTAGTTGTTCAATTGTTCAATTCCTCCAGCGCCACCTTTGGTCAACTTCTGTATTGTTGTCTGATCTTTTGCATTGGTTCTGAGCATGCATGTTTGTACCTTGTACAAAAGTCCGATGGTTTTGCGTACACACGATCAGGCTTTGCTCCATCGGACTCATGTTGTCAAAAAGTTTGTCCGTTCGCACAGCCAACAAAAGTCTGATGAAAACGGAAAAAGTTTGTCCAATGGAGCGTACACACAGTCTATTTTGCATGTTTGTTGTCAAAAAGTCCGATCGTGTGTACGGGCCTTAAGTCACCCAGAATGGAGACATCCTAAGACAGGAAGTGTATCACTGGCCAGAGCACCAGGTGAAATTAAGAAAAAATAAAAACAATCGATAAATATAAGTATTGAAAAACTGCAGTATGTTACACTTTTGTTTTTGGGTTTTATACCACTTTAAACTTAATTAAATGTTCTTGTGAACAATGATGCGATGGGATTGGACTTAAGGGACTAAAGGCAAATTGTCTTTTAATTTTGAATGGAAATTTTCCCTTCGCTTAGTGAATGTGATGAAAATACACTTTGCAAAAAATACCCAATCAAATACAGTACAATAGTATTTTTGCTTGCAAATAATTGGATAATGGAAGTCAGCAGAGCTTTGCCTCATTCACTGAATACAAAAATTCCCTTGCAAAGCGTAAAGCCTATTTGCCTTTAGTAAATGTATCCCCCCAGTGTGTAGTGTGAACCAAATTGGTTCACTGAATTCAAAACGGCTTTGTATAGAAAATAAAACTGGGAATGTGACGACCATACCAAAAAGTTGAGGTTGCTATAAATATGCTACATTTTTCACCATGACAATAATGAGTACAGCACTAAGACACAACGTATTCATCCTGTATCACCAAGGTCTCTGCAAAGCAAACATTTTGTGGCGGACTGGTTTTTCCACATGTGGTCTCTGAACCAAATGGGCAATGCATTGGTTTGCTACACAAAAGTGCAACAAACAAGAAATCAAGCTTGCTTAGAACTGTCAGAAACCATTGTGACCTTTGTAAACCATCCTCATTCTAGAGAAGTCTTATCAGACGTCTTCATGATAGAGTTGTGACCAAAAATGTATTCTTCCAAGGTTAAAACAAGGCCTGCAGAAAAATTGCAGCAGGTACTCTGGACTGAGTCAAAATTTGGGCTTTAACCAAAGAAAGTTTGTCCGTTGAAGGACTGAAAAACACTAAATGGAAGATTGTCTGCAGACATCAGTAAAGCACAGTGGAGGTTCCCTGCAAGTTTGGAGCTGTATTTCCACTGATGGAGTTGATGATTTGATCACAAAACATGGCTTCCTCACTGCTAAGTACAGACCGATTCTTATGCATCATGTAATGAAGGCTGCTCTAAGTCCTAATGTTATTCTGCAGCATGACAGTGAGGCCAGAAAAACATTCAAAATCCTTAATTTTTTTTTTTTATCTACAGTGAGCAGAGGGATTAGGACTTCTGCAAGACATAGTATGGCCCAAATAATGCCTTTTATCTCAGCATTTTTAAGTCAGTCTGGGATATTTGCAGAATCGGAAGAAAAATTAAGCCAAAAGTCTCTTTTGGACCTGATGCAGCTTCTCCAAACAGCTTGGAACAACCTATCAGTTGAAATTCCAGTTTCTTTTGAGGAGACCCTGCTGCTAGGCCATTAAGTTCAACAACAACTTCCATATGCATTACCATATTTAGGCCTGTTTTTTCTAACCGTGGAAGGCTCTTTTGTGTTGACATCAAAAAAGGCTTAAGACTGCTACTCAAATTCCGATCTGTCACCCAAACTACACTTTATAATATTCCCCTTCTCTCCATTTATGGTAGCTTTATAAAAGATTATGTAAGGAGATGAGGGGCGGGGGAGCTGGGGCAACACAGAAAGTAATTAGACACTCCAAGAAGAGTAGAATGCTATGACATACAAAGAGAGAGGCATCTGTGCTACCAAATTGACTATTTTTGAAGTAGTAATATTTTATAGCAACTTCAGGGTCATGTTGCAAGTTAAAATAACAAACAAAAAACCTCTGTGGAAAGCAGAATCACTACAAGTAAGCATTTAAAGTGATTCTAAAGGTTACTATTTATTTATTAATAATCCACATTATACTTACCTGCTCTATGCAAGAGAGCAGAAGCCCCAATCATCTTCTTTTTGTGGTTCTGTCCCCTGCTCAGTTCCCCCCAATAGAAACCCTCTTACTATGCGGGCACTCGAGCAGGCTTTCTCCCAAGCCTTGCTGCTGATTGCGAGCAGCTGAAGCCAGTGGCTCCCGCTGCTGTGTGAGCCAGTGAGGCGAGGGAGACACCAGAGAGCTGCTGCTCTCATGCACATTGTTGTATCGAGATGGGACTCGGGTAAGTATGGGGGGGGGGCTGGGGGGTAGCTGCACGCAGAAGTAGTACCTTTAAAGTTGTTGTAATCCCTCACGTATAACAAGTTAATTTGACAGCCTCACATGATACAGAGATGAAACAAACACTCCTTCATAGGTTTTACTTGTTTATCTGCCATCTTCTCCTCTCTACACCCCTTCACAAGGGCAGATCTTGTTATACTTTTCCTTACTTTTTTTCATCTGTCAGAAGCATGGAGGAGGTGACAGAGAGACTACAGTACAGTGTGTGAGAGCTGATTGGAGAAAGGAACACCCCCTCCCTTCACACAGCAGAAGAACTGTTCTGAATAGACAAGCTGTCTGCCGAGCGCCACCCCCCCCCCCTTTCCAACCACAAATGTATCTCATGTGTTGGGAAAACTTCTCAGAAGTGACCCGTGCTGATAATAGAGAAACAAAGCACCAAAGAGAAAAGGTGCTTAGAGCGTTGGAGAGAGACTAGTAAGCACTACAGATCTATGTATTTTGCTCAGATTCCATGACTGAGGTTTACATCCACTTTAATGCATTTGGGTAAAAACAAAACAAAAAAAAACCTTCTGCCTTCAGAACCACTTTAAAATACTTGCTTTTGTAACCATGCCTAAAACATAGGGGTTGTGAAATCAAGGATTGCATTTATAGTCATGCCATTATTTTATGAAAGTATGTAGCGCCAAAAGTAAATGAACATCGATGAGAATACTATGTTTTAAATAGGCAGCACATTAAAATAAAGTCCAAAAAAGTGTTAAAGTGAAAAAAAAAAAGTCCAATCTTGTGGATGGAAATCAATAATAAAAAAAACAATGTTTAAAAATGTAGATTTAAATGCACAGTCCAATGATAGGATCAGCAATATAAACTTATTGGTGAAAACACAATAGTTCAGTGCAAAGATGTGCACAAAGTTTTGGTGGGGAAGAGGTGATGCAGTACAGTGCTCCAGAATACTCCACCGCACCCCTGGGAAATGGACACTTACAGGAAAAGCTGGCTACTGTTACAGCAGTAAACACACACTCAGTGTAGATCTGCCATCTATTGTGGGGAAGGCTGTTCAGCAACTCATACCATCCAGATGTAGCTGTAGTAAATAAATCTCACGGGGAGCCAGATGAAGTCTCCATAGTGCAAGATTTATTAGAATTGTATGTTAAAAGCCAAAATAAAATTAATCATAAAAACATATGAAAATGGGTGCCACTGCTGACCCGGTATCGGCACCAGTGTCTCCTCCCCAAAGCTTTTCGTCCAATAGGACGTTATCAAGGGGTCCTGAGGACTAACACTTTTTTGGACTTTATTTCAATGTGCTGTCCATTTATAACAGTATTCTCATCTCATCGCTGTTCATTTACTTTTGGCGTGACACACTTTTTCTTAAGATTATTTATAAATTTGGTATATTACTTATTTGTGTCAGCTGTCACCCCACCACAGCGCAGAGATGCATCTTTTTTTTTTTTATTAGCATTATTTGTGAAAGCATTCCTCAGATTTTTGTTTTGTTTTGAGTGGTGAAGTTTTACCAGAAAATTCTACCAGGGTGATGTATGTTCCAAAACATTAAATATTTTGAGGCTTTAAGCACAAGATTAATTTTTACATGGGGACAGTGCATCTGAATTATAAAATAATGGAAAAAGGAAAAATGGCTATGTTGGTTATAACTAGACATTTGCATTAGTTTTCGTTTGAATGCATTTTCATCCGAATTTTGGGTATTTTCGTTATTGTTTTAACAAACGGGCAGAATCCAAAAACCAAAAGATCAAACATAAACAAATGATTTATTTACATTTTTGTTGCGATAACAGTTCGATATAGATAGGAAATTTGACATGATGCTGACAATAGCAATCTGTGTCCATCAAACCTGTGGTCGAATGTGCCTATCCTTAGCTCTATTATTCCAAGATTATTCTACTATTCCAAGATTATTCTACTATTCCAAGATTATTCTACATAGAGAGAAAAGATTCGACATAGAAAAGATTCGACATTATAGAGACAATAGCAAAAAAGATTGAATGTGCCTAACCTAACTCTATCAGTCCAAGGTTATTCAATATAGAGAGAATTTGACACGAAGATTTGACAAAGCAGCCGCCGCGAGTGGACATTTATGGTCAAATGCTCCGCCCATAGGCTATAGAAAAATTCTAATGTTGGTTGAACAGTACTAATAAATATAATTATTACTAGTGCCATACAACATTAGAATTCTACTATAGCTTGTAGGCGGAACATTCGTCCAGAAATGTACGATTGCGGAGTCGTACAGTTTAGCTGCTCCGTCGAATCTTAGAACATTCGACAGACACCATATGCCTTCAATGACAGATTCAACCTTAATTATTTCAGATTTTTGGACAAATGCATTTTTTAACGAAACAAAATAAAAACGAATTTCGGGAGTAACTAAATAAATTTTTCGGACGAAAACGAAATTCCGAAACAAAATATTTCAGTGTGCACATGTCTAGTTATAACAATCAGGTTATAGCTCTTTTTGCATGTTGCAATGAAAATGTAAATCTGAATACTTTGGGCTTCGCAAGCACATTTTAAATAAAAAACAGTAAATATAAATGTTATTTTTTTTTTTTATTTGATACTATGGTAAATGCAAATTAATCAATTTTTTGAACATGTTATTTTAAAATGTTATTTGTTCTTGCACCTTTGGTTAAGGCTATCTGAACAGCTGTAGCACAGTTCATTCCTGCACTAAGGAAAAAGTCATTGAGTACATGCAGCATGGGAATGAGGCCTGACTGAGTTGTTTATTGTAACATTAGCGTGTTCTTGAACCTAAGCTCCTTGGTTCAAAGCCTATGAGCTGGTGAACGGAATTGTGCTTTCTTTAGGGCTATTTGAGTATAAGGGCATTATTGACCCAGTATAATATTATTTGCAAGACAAAATGACTATATAATTGCCTATTTTACAGCATAATGCTCGCTCTTAAAGTCCTGCAGTTAGTTGATAAGGATGTGTTGCCAATGACTAGGGTTCTCAATTAATGCAAATAATTTGAACTGTAAATATGGGAACTTTATTTATAGAAGCATGCAGGTAAATGTAGTAAAAGTCATACTGCTGCTGAAGGAGAATCATAGAACATAAATAAGAGCAGTTTGCACAATGCACTATAAAATATGTTGCCTTCTAGCGGCTATGAAAATATAAATAAGGCCTGCAATGCCGTTTAGGATATAGCTGAGCATAGAGCGTTTTTCTTTTCTTTTTTTTTTCTTTTCTGCCTGCTATTAAACTGCTTTAGCATATTGAACTCGGCTCTTTCTCTTCTACATCCATTTTGCAGCATTTTCATGAAATTTTATATCTTTGGAAACTCTTACGGAGGTATGATTGTAAATATTTTTTTCCTGTAATTGTAGCCATTTTTTGAATCGTTGGGCAGTTGTATTAGGATTTCTGTAGACTCTAAAATCATTGCCAGGAAATGAAAAGCATTTAGGAATTAAGCTGTGTCAGATAAACTTCTGGATATAAACATAGATTTGTAATTTAAAAGGAAGCATCTCTCAAAAATATTTGATATACACTGTAAGTATATAAATTATACTGCAGGTATTCAACTTATTGATCAAACTGGCATTGCAGTAGGTTTGTGGGGTAACCAGATTGTTATAAACCATATGTTCTTTCATTTGTTGATTTTTTTTTATTTTATTCATTTTGCTGTGTTTGTCCCCGAAAAGGAAATTACTCCTCACTTTGATAGATATGATAATCCTTTAGTGCACCTCCATTAACGTCTATTCTGTTGAATTCTGTTTCTGTTTTGTGCGGTCCAGCATACATAAGCTGGGGTTTAGATTGTCCTAATTAGTAGAGACTGTTTACCGTATATACTCGAGTATAGGCCGACCCGAGTATAAGCCGAGGCCCCCAATTTACCCCCAAAAAACTGGGAAACCTATTGACTCGTGTATAAGCCGAGGGTGAGATATGCCTGTCCATCCCTGTGTGTGTCCGTCCATCCCTCTGTGTCCGTCCATCCCTGTGTGTCCGTCCATCCCTGTGTGTGTGTCCATCCATCCATCCCTGTGTGTGTGTCCATCCATCCATCCCTGTGTGTGTGTCCATCCATCCATCCCTGTGTGTGTGCGTCCATCCATCCATCCATCCCTGTGTGTGTGTGTGTGTGTGTGTGTGTGTGTGTCCATCCATCCATCCATCCCTGTGTGTGTGTGTGTGTCCATCCATCCATCCGTGTGTGTGTGTGTCCGTGCAGCCTTGTGTGTCCAGCCTACCTGTGTCCCGAGCCTCCGTCCGGTCCCGTCCCGAGCCTCCGTGTCGTCCCGTCCCGAGCCTCCGTGACGTCCCGTCCCGAGCCTCCGTGACGTCCCGTCCCGAGCCTCCGTGTCGTCCCGTCCCGAGCCTCCGTGTCGTCCCGTCCCGAGCCTCCGTGTCGTCCCGTCCCGAGCCTCCGTGTCGTCCCATGCCAGGATCGCCGCTCTTCGTCGGTGCCCTGGCGGCCATTCCCCTGTTCAAAAGCCGCGCCTCCGCCTCCGCCTGTGATAGGCGGAACACTCAATTTCCCAGCAGTCAGTGTTCCGCCTATCACGGACATCGGCTCATCCGAGGATGAGCCGATGTCCGTGATAGGCGGAACACTGACTGCTGGGAAATTGAGTGTTCCGCCTATCACAGGCGGAGGCGGAGGCGCGGCTTTTGAAAGGTAGAATGGCCGCTGTCTGTCTGCTCGACACGCTGTTCGGGCAGTCAGACAGCGGTGACTCGAGTATAAGCCGAGGGGGGGCACTTTCAGCCTCAAAAAAGAGGCTGAAAATCTCGGCTTATACTCGAGTATATACGGTACTTATCAAAGTGAATGTTCTCTTTACAGAAAGGTGGTAAATAATGTGAACCTGTGTTAAATTGTTAAAACCCATTGTGCCAGGAAAATGAGATGCCAAGCCTTAAAACATTAAAAGTACTATATACCATAAAATATAATTCAAAAAATAATTCAGTATACATAGACATGAAGTAAAAGAGAGATAATCTGGCGCACCAAGATTATATGGTCCAATTGGCAATAAATTGTTTGCGACCATAGACGAGGGTAAGGGGTAGTTCAAGGTAGTCTTTAATCCTGTAGGACAAGATGTAAAGGCAGAGGGGGAGGCTCGGGGGCCATCTGCAGCTGCTATCCTCAGAGTTGTTTACTGGTCTGTGTGATTCAGTGGGAGAAAAGAACAAAGGGAAGGAAGCACCATCTAAGTGTAGTATCTTGGTTAAAATCCGTTTATAACATTGGATTAATAAAACTCACAAGATTGTAAAGATAAAAATGCTCATCTGGTGCTGAGTAGAGGTCTCTAGAAGGAGCTTGGAACCCTCCGAACACATAGCTTTGTCTTCTCATCTGGTCCTCTATGCTTCTTGTGACGTCACTTCTGGTGTCCATTGCACACTGCTAAGTGTGGCTTCCCGGGGCTCCTCCAAGCTCCTGCAGCTGGGACACCTCACAGCGGTCCTGCAGGTTAGATACATGAGGAAAATATCTACATACTCGGCACCAGATGAGCGTTTGAATCTTTTCAATCTTGTGAGTGTTATTAATCCATTGTTATTAAAGCATTTTAACCAGGATACTACACTTAGCTGTTGCTTCCATCCCTTTGTTCTTTTCTCCTAATTAAAACAGTGGTATTCCTCTATGCATCTTTAGGACTATACATCTTATTGACACATATATAAATCTTATAGGTTGCCCCATTTGTTGCATTTTCACAAGAAACTTGTCCAATGAGTATCTTTAAAATTCTTTATGAATTTCACAAAATGCATATACAGTGCGTATAGAAAAGAACTACCCTCCTTTTAAAAAAATAACATTTTGTTTCTTTGCAGCCTGAAATGAAAACGAACACAGTTGCATTTACAACTGGATAAAACAAAAACTGTGTCTGTCTCCATTTCAGGCTGCAAACCAACAAAATGTGATTATTTAAAAGGGGGGTGTTTCTTTTCTATACCCACTGTATGTGTATGTGTTATACCCACTGTATGTGTTTCACATTGGGGACATAGACATGTGCATGAACAGTTTGTGTGCCTTGAGGTGCTCTCCTGGGACATGCAGAAGATTGGCAGCAATGGCTTCAGTTGTGTCACTATTAGACCAACTAGTTGTGATAGAATACAGCAGAGGCTTGCCGATCTATGGTATGAATTTGATAGTGAGTACCTTCCTTCAGATAAATTCATTTTATAGTGTGTACAGATAAATATTTTTTGGCAAAGAAACAGGCAAATCTATTTAAATCGGAACTCCAGAAATTGCAAATTTTTTAAAAATGGGCTAAAATAGGGGCTAGGCCTTATGTACATGGGTGCAATGGCCTGCACAGCTTGAGTGAGCTGTTTGTTAGTATGTCTTGCTTGCAACTTCCACCACCTCCAGCCTCATAAACAAACAGCTCATTCAAATCGCATGGGCAACATGGCGTGAGCCCTTTAATGTTGGAGCTCTGGAAGTATAGCGATAGCTATAGTCCCGGTGCTCAGCAAAAATGAAAATATTAAATAAGAGTAACATCCACAAAGTGACATACACCTTGTTGGATTTAACCCCTTATAAGCCAGATCTTTTTTTAAAGTATTTCAATTCTCAAAGCTAAACGAACAGTTGAAATGCTTATGTGAGAACTGTCTAACCTGCCTAAGGATTTTTAATTCTGTGTAGCCGATATAGTTAATTAGGCACCCCTGTCTAACACAGGCAGTTTCTGAACCTCTCTGCAGACTACTATGCAATTGAGTAATACAGCCTAGTCTCCTCTTTTGCCAGAAAAAAAAAAAAAACGCTTATTTAAGCAGCATTGTTCAATACAGCAGAACTCTGTTTGCTGGCCCTCATTTAACCACTTGACCTCCGAAAGATTTACCATGACCACACCATTTTTTTTGCAATATGGCACTACACTACTTTAACCACTTCGGCCCTGGACCATTTTGCTGGCTTAAGACCAGACCACTTTTTGCAATTCGGCACTGCATCACTTTAACTGACAATTGCGTGGTCATGCGAAGTGGCTCCCAAACAAAATTGACGTCCTTTTTTTTCCCCCCACAAATAGAGCTTTCTTTTGGTGGTATTTGATCACCCCTGCGGTTTTTATTTTTTGCTCTATAAACAAAAATAGTGACAATTTAAAAAAAAACTCAATATTTTTCACTTTTTGTTATAATAAATATCTCCCAAAAATATATAAAACAAAACATTTTTTCCCTCAGTTTAGGCCGATTCCTCTACATATTTTTGGTAAAAATCGCAATAAGCGATTGTTTGCGCTAAAGTTATAGGGTTTACAAAATAGGGGATAGTTTTATGTCATTTTTATTAATCATTTTTTTTTTTACTAGTAATGGCGGTGATCAGCAATTTTTATTGTGACTGCAACATTATGGTGGACACATCGGACATTTTTGACACATTTTTGGGAGCATTGTCATTTATACAGCAATCACTGCTATACAAATGCAGTGATTCCTGTGTAAATGTCACTGGCAGTGAAGGGGTTAACCAGTGGGTGCCAGTGTAGGGGTTAAGTGTTCCTAAGGGCGTGTTACTAACTGTTGGGGACTGGGCTTTCTTTTAGTGAACTCTGGTCTCTGCTTCAATCACATGGAGCAGAGATCAGCGTCACTTGTTGGTAGGCATAACTGGGAGATGCTGTTTACAATGGCATCTCCTAGTTCAGCCGCCCAGTGAGACGATCGCGGGTATGCCCGCTGCGATCGAGTCCGCGGGACCCGCGACCGGACTCACGGGGATCCCAACCGCCACGCGAGCGAGCTGCCGGCGGCGCGCTCACATTGGCAGGGCAGCAAATTTAAAGGGACATACAGGTGCGCCCATTTGCCTGCCCGTGCCATTCTGCCAACGTACATCGGCGTGTGCCGGTCGAGAAGTGGTTAACTGACAATTGCATGTTCGTGCGACACTGTACACAAACAAAATTTATGTACTTTTTTTTTTCCCCCACAAAGAGAGCTTGCTTTTGGTGGTATTTGATCACCTATGCAGTTTTTATTGTTTTAAGCTATAAATGAAAAATGCAGGCACAAAAATAAAACAATTTTTTTACTTTCTGCTATAAAACACATCCAATAAAAAGAGTGAAAAAAATTCATCAAAATCCCAATAAGCATATATTGATTGGTTTTCACAAAAAATATAGCATCTACAAACTATGGGATGTATTTATTTATTTTTACTAGTAATGGCAGTGATCGGTGACTTATAGCGGGACTATGATATTGCGTTGGACAAATTCACACTGACACTTTTGACTCTTTTTGAGGACCAGTGATGCTAATACAGTGATCAGTGCTAAAAAATATGTACCGTCACTGTACTAATGGCTGGGGAAGGGTTAACATCAGGGCCAATCAAAGGTTTACATGTGTGTCTAGCTGGTGTTTTTCTTACTGTGGGTGAGGTGTTTGTACTAGGGGAAGACATAGATCCATGTACCGAAGGATCGGAAAGTTCCGGGGCACATCCAGTCTGCGTTTCTCGCTGTGTTTAATTGGAGCGGGCTGACGGTGGCGTGCATGTGCGCCCCAGACCTGGAAGTGTCAGATCATGTGCTGGGTACGGCCACTTTGCCGCCGTATATCAGAGTTATTTTGTCGGCATGTGGTTAAACGATCCTGTGCTGAATTTCAGAAGAGACTACTATCAAGATGGTGTCAAGTACTTATGCTACTTGTATGTAAAGATGAAGTTTGCAGATCATATTCAACATTATTTTGTCTTGATACACAAGTATCAATTGGGCAATCCTCTTTTTTTTTTTTTTTTTTTTTTTTTTTAATGATACAGGACCGCAAGATGCAGTCATTTTGTCCTTATGTGTAGAATTGATGATCTGATGTATAAATGTCCAGTCAGAATGACGGACAAGCAGCCCAGTAAGCCTTATGCCGCGTACACACGATCAAACAATCGGGTGGAAAAGTCTGGCAAACTCGAGTCCGCCAGACAATCCCACCGTGTGTAGCCTCCAGCATACTTTTTTGACCCGAAAGTACGGCGGACTTAGAAAGTAGTTTTGCACTCCAATCTTCCCGCCGGACTCGCATTTCGGCGGACAATCCGGCCGTGTGTATGCCAGTCCGCCGTACTTTTGAAATGAAGGGACTTTTCCCGCCCGGAGAAAAGTCCGCTCATTTCGAGCGGGTCTCCAGGTAGGCTGGGCCCGCGAAGGAGACGTCGCTGGCCCCGCCACCTGGTATGGACTTAAAGGGGAACCCCTACGCTGAAAAAAATCAGCGTGGGGGTCCCCCCAGGTCCACATCAGACCCTTGTCCGAGCGCGCTACCCGGCTGGCCAGAAAAGGGGGGACGAGCGAGCGCCCCCCTCCTGAGCCGTAACAGGCCACGTGCCCTCAACATGGGGGTTGCCTTGGGGAAGGGGGGGCCGCGCGGCCCCCCCCACCCCAAAGCACCATGTCCCCATGTCGATGAGGACAAGGGCCTCTTCCCGACAACCCTGGCCGTTGGTTGTCGGGGTCTGCGGGCGGGGGGCTTATCGGAATCCGGGAGCCCCCTTTAATAAGGGGGCCCCTGGATACCGGCCCCCCCACCCTATGTGAATGAGTATGGGGTACAATGTACCCCTACCCATTCACCTGTAAAAGTACAAAAAAAACACAACACACAAGATAAAATAGTTTATTGCACAGCTCCGGGGGTCTTCCGTCTTCGGGGGGTCTTCTCGCCAGACTCCTCCGCTATCTTCTTCTAGCTCTTTTGCTAGCGGAGGAGACTGGCTTTCTTCCTCGCCACCGGCCTCTTCTTCCGACTTCGGGGGTCTTGTCCCCCTCTTCGGTTCTTCTGCCGGGCCACCGCGCCTTCTTATAGCTCTTTTACAGTCGGTGGCCCGGTCTTCTATCGTCACCGTTGCCGCCAAGGCCTTCCGTTCTTCTTCTTCTTCTTCTCCTTCTCCTGGAGATGTTGACTCAACGTTCTCTCCGGCCGCAATGCCAGGGACACGCTGCGCGTTGACTTATATAGGGACAAGGGGCGGGGTCATCGGTTGATGTCACATGGGTTGATGTCACATGGTGACAGTCCCAGCATCTTCCGGGACTTTGACATCGTCAGGGGGCGGGGTCACCATGTGACATCAACCCATGTGACATCAACTGATGACCCCGCCCCTTGTCCCTATATAAGTCGCCGCGCAGCGCGTCCCTGGCATTGCGGCCGGAGAGAGCGTCGAGTCAACATCTCCAGGAGAAGAAGAAGAAGAAGAAGAACGGAAGGCGGCGGCGACGACAGAAGACGGGGCCACCGCCTGTAAAAGAGCTATAAGAAGGCGCAGTGGACTGGCAGAAGAACCGAAGAGGGGGACAAAACCCTCGAAGTCGGAAGAAGAGGCCGGCGGCGAGGAAGAAAGCCGGGCTCCTCCGCTAGCAAAAGAGCTAGAAGAAGATAGAAGACGGAAGACCCCCGGAGCTGTGCAATAAACTATTTTATCTTGTGTGTTGTGTTTTTTTTGTACTTTATTTTACAGGTGAATGGGTAGGGGTACATTGTACCCCATACTCATTCACATAGGGTGGGGGGCCGGTATCCGGGGGCCCCTTATTAAAGGGGGCTCCCGGATTCCGATAAGCCCCCTGCCCGCAGAGCCCGACAACCAACGGCCAGGGCAAGAGGCCCTTGTCCTCATCAACATGGGGACAAGGTGCTTTGGGGTGGGGGGGGCGCGCGGCCACCCCTTCCCCAAGGCACCCCCCATGTTGAGGGCACGCGGCCTGGTACGGCTCAGGAGGGGGGGCGCTCGCTCATCCCCCCTTTCCTGGCCGGCCGGGTTGCGTACTCGGACAAGGGTCTGATGTGGACCTGGGGGGGACCCCCACGCCGATTTTTTTCGGCGTTTGAGTTCCCCTTTAAGTCCATACCAGGTGGCGGAGCCAGCGACGTCTCTTTCGCGGGCCCCGCCTACCTGCAGACGCGCTCAAAATGAGCGGACTTTCCTCTGCGTGTGTGGGCGAGTCCGTTCATTTCAAAAGTAGGATGGATAGTACGGCGGACTTAGTACGCCGTATTAGTCCGCTGAAAAAGTGCTGTGTGTGGGCAAGTAGCCCGTTCGGACGGTCCGACGGACAGTCTGGCGGGAAGTCCGCCAGACTAAGTCCGTCGGATAGACGGCTACGTGTGTACGCGGCATTAGCCAGCCCTGCCACTGCTATGTGGTTATTCATTTTTTTTTTTTTTTTTTTTTTTTTTTTTTTTTTACGAGAACTGATGATCTGGACGAGTGGTGTGCACCTATTGGCAAGGTTTGTAAGATTCTGCTGGGCAATGATATGAATTTTTGAGGGTGCATGCAAGCTATTAGTGTTTGTGAACCAAAAGAAGTATGTGTGAAATGCAGCATGTCTACCGATTCAACTTTATTAATTTCTTATTAACTTCCTTATTGTTTATACAAGAACATATTTTATTTTATTGGTCGATTAGTAATGTAAACCCTTGATTTTATGTTTTAATTTAAACTTGTACAGCATTCTGTAGGAACATAGTCTGATTCTGATGCATGTATGAAACTGTACTAAATATGTATTTTCTTCTAGATGAGTTACGAAAATTAAGTTGGTCGGGAATTCCAAAACCTGTCAGGTCTATAACATGGAAGCTTCTCTCGGTAAGTTAATGTGCCTTGCTGTTGTGAGCTTCTTTTGAGACGCACCTTGCAAAAAAAAAGGGGATATAATTATAGTTACATAGTAGGTGAGGTTGAAAAAGACACAAGTCCATCAAGTCCAACCCATATGTGTGATTATATGTCAGTATTACATTGTATATCCCTGTATGTTGTGGTCATTCAGGTGCTTATCTAATAGTTTCTTGAAACTATCAATGCCCCCCCACTGAGACCACCGCCTGTGGAAGGGAATTCCACAACCTTGCCGCTCTTACAGTAAGAACCCTCTACGTAGTTTAAAGAGGAGGGCCATCTTAAAAAAATATATATTAAAAGTCGGCCTCTACAAATACTGCAGCTGCTGACTTTTAATAAATGGACACTTCCTGTCCAGGGTGCACGTGATGTCAGCAGCAGATGACCAGCAATTGCTCATCTCTTGGCTGCCCCCCGCCGCCATACTCTGTCAGGGAATCAGGAATTGAAGCGGTGCGGCTGCACTGCCCGGTTCCCTACTGCACATACGCGAGCTCGCTGCGCATCTTCACTGGTCGCTGTTGTGTTCTGGGAACTGTGTGTTTCCAAGAACACAATGGGGGGGGGGGGGTGCCCATCTGCCGCTCGCTATTCCCGGAAGTGGGTGCAGATACTTGAATTATACATCTGCACCCACTCCCCCCTGAAAGGTGCCAGTTGTGGCACCGGAGGGGGGGGATCCGATGAGCGGAAGTTGCACTTTAAGGTGGAACTCCGCTTTAAGGTTAAATCTCTTTTCTTCTAATTTTAAAGAGTGGCCATATAAAATATTTTACTGGCATTGTCTGTCTTGCATAACAAACTGCAAGATAGAATTTTTCTCCTTTTCCATTTTTCAATATTCTATTCTATTAAAATAAAATCATTATAGCTATTCATGTCATTATGTTGTAATGTAATTGTTAATTTATATTTGATTATCATCTCTTTTGCCATTGTACAAAGTATTTGTTGCAATAGGTCTAAGTTTGTCTTGAATAAATTATTTTAATAGAAGACATGCAGGAGAATATGCCGGAGACAGTTGGCAAAATGTATTAATTGTCAGTTTTCATCTTCTTTAATAGTAATGGTTTCTAACTAGTTCATGTTTTATCTGCCAGTTTCAACAGCTGTAGAACTCTGGACTGATTCACTTAGACTGTTTTCTCCAGAGAATGTTAAAGAGACTTTATCAGTGGATCTCGATGCACTTAACCTCTGTTTAACATTCTGTGTTGTGCACATCAGTGTTTAGCTCTTTTTTTTTTTTTTTTTTTTTTTTGGGCTTTTTTCCCTCTTTCCCTAGAAAGATGCTTTAGACAGCTTTTCTTCTTTGGCATAAAATCAAGTGGGAAAACAAAGTGTTTACATCAGATGGAGTTTAATTTCCAATTTTTTCTCACTAATGAGTGCTAATATGTTTGCAGCTTAGTGGATTTTCAAATTGAGAAAAAAACATAGATGTTAACTAAGAGTAAAGAGGAGCCCAGCATAAACAGCTTGCTGCTCTGGTTTCATTGTTAAATAACTTGCCATCCATTTAAAAGCCAATGCGTTTTTTAACATTTCTCAAATGCCAAATGCATTTTGCTTTGGATTTTCTTAGAGCCATGGCATTTTTGGTGGTCTGTATTGCCTTACGTGTGATTTTTTGCTTACATCGTTTGCATTTATCATTTTGTTTTAGATTGCTGACACAGACTGCCATGCTTTAGCATATGTTTTGCTTTGTATCTTAGAGGTTTACTTTACAGTAAAAGAAAATAAGCATAAACCTCAGTAGTATATTAATGTGCGTTACTAAACAAGAATGCAGTACATACAAACAACTTACAATTGTAGGAAAACGGTGCAGGACTTAAACCGTATTACAGATATACATTCAAAACAGGCACACACTACCAAACCTTCCTAGTGCATGAGCATGAGCAATGGTCTGTGTACAATTGGGGTGCACTAAAAGTCACCTTGGCTATACTCCAGAAGCCTTTGCAGGAAATCAGGCACTAGCATCATCCCCAGGTGATGTTCCTTCTGGCACAAACTTTCCTTCTTAGTTCTTGTGTTGTAATGGAGCTCCTCTAAATTAGTCTTTTTGTGGACGTTGTCATAAACTCAATTTTACGCATACATTTTGACCAAAATGTATTCAGGCACATGTCTTTGATTTAAAAAAAAATGTCAGTAAGCGTATATATATTGGTTTGCGCAAAAGTTATAGCGTGTACAAACTAGGGTACATTTTCTGGAATTTGCACAGCTTTTAGTTTGGCTGCCTATCTCATTTCTTGAGGGGCTAAAATGGTAGGGCAGTACTAACCCCCCCCCCCCCCCCCCCCAAATTACCCCATTTTGGATGATTTAGTGATTGAAAACTTACCAAAAAATAGAAAAATACACAAAGTTGTCACTAAATGATATATTGCTCACACATGCCATGGTTATATGTGGAATTACTCCCCTAAATGCATTCTGCTGCTTCTCTTGAGTATAAGAATACCACATGTGTAAGACTTTTTGGGAGCCTAGCCATGTACAGGACCCGAAAACCGATCTCGGCCTTCAGGCTTTTTAAGGGCGTAAAAGGGTGATTTTCACTTCCTCACTAACTATCACGGTTTTGAAGGCCATGAAATGTCACCTCCTACAGCTTTACGTATCGTGGGAGCAAACGCTGTTGGTGTCAGAATAAATAAACCCATGCTGCAGCTGAAGGGCCTAACTGCTAAGCAAATGATGGTTAACAATAAAAATAACATTACAAGACATACCATACCTGCAAAATACAGTAACAATAAAGAGTGAACATAAGAGAGAGAACAATAGAGAGGGAAGAAAAATAAAACCACAACTATTTTTGGCTTTTTTATTTGTAATTTTTTTTTTGGTTTTGTGTTTATTTTTAATTTTTTTACACTTTTATATAAACTGTAAATGTTCCAGATTAGGGTCTCATCTTTCAAGACCCTGTGTAAAGCGTTATACACACAATTGGATTTTCAGCAGGAAATTGTGTGATGCCATACTGTTTGCCTAAAATCCGACCATTAGTATGCTCTTTCAGACAATTGTTGTCCAACTTTTGGCCAACAAATGTTGGTTAGCTAGTAAATTTTTGGTGGACAACGTTCTGTGGTCAGATTTTCGTATCGTGTGTACATAAGTCCGTCACACAAAAGTCCAAAGTACAAACACGCATGCTTGGAATCGGTGCTCACCAAACATAACATTATCAGAAGGTGCCCAAAGGGTGGCGCTCAAGAGCTGAAATTCAACGTAATATGTCACTGTGTTCGTGTTTGTTGGCTGACAATTGTGTGCCGTTAATAAGCAAGACAAAATCCAGGGACACACCCTTTGTACAAAAGTCTGCCGATTTGCCGAATATCCGATTGTGTGTACGAGGCGTAAGTGTGCCCTAGGACTGCAATGCTGTACCCTACACTAATACTCCACTAGCTTGTGGTAGCATTCAAAACATTCACCAATGCAAAGACCAGGTTTGGTCAGGACAGGAGAGACAATAAAAGTGGGTTTCACGCCTATATCCGCATTTTCTCTAGACACCACATCTTCTCTGGGGATTTCTTTGGGTAGTGGTACTAGGAAGGATATACAGAAAATACCTCTCATGCAGCCGGCTCACTGCATTTGGATTAGGAAGTTGGGCCACAGCACTGTCTGGAAACAGAAGGGCTGTGGTGATATCTTCCTGGAATTTAAGGAAGGATCCAATTTGCCCTGAAGCTTTATATAGCAAATAAGCATTCAGCATAGCCAATTGGAATAAATATACAGACACTTTTTTAATACCAGCATCTGGCCTTACGAGCAACTAGATACGGCTCCAAAAACTGGTCATTGAGGTCAATGGACCATGATAAGGTGTCTGCATGAAGGGAGGGCAGAGGAGGTTTGTATTCTGAGCCTGAATCTGACAGATGGGTGAGTTCCTCTTCACTCTCATCTGTCATGCTCAGAAATGTGTAGGCCTCTTCATTATTGTACCTTTGATTGGACATTTTGGCCTCTAAATTTACTGGTACAACTAGTGAGATTCAAAGGAAAAAAGAGCACCTTGCCTCACCAAGCCTGTCTCTGCGAATGCTGCAGTTATGTGTTTAGTAAATGACAGTGATCAATTGATACTGCACTTGGGTGGGCTGGGCTGGGTGGAGGGGCTAAATGCAGGTGCTAGCAGGTATCTGGGCTGATCCCGCTAATGCTGCATTTTTGGGAACCCTAATTATTATTGGGGACACTAATAAATAGTTGTGATCAGATCAACCATCGATTAGATATCAATCTGTTCAGACTCTATACTACTCAGGGAGGCGTGTCGTGTGTGGGTGTTAGTGCTACTGAAATGAACACTGCACTGGGTGACACAGTGAGAGGGAGTGGAGGGGTTAACTGGGGAGGGGTTTATTGGGGGGTGAAATGTGTGCCTACGTGTACTGTGTCAGTGTAGTGTTGGTGCAACTCACGTTTTGAATGTCCTCTCTCCGGAATGTAAAATAATTCCAGAGAGGGAGATGACATCACTTCTCCTTCCTGTGTTTACACTTGCAGGCAGTGGAAGCATTTCATTCGTCATAACCGATCAACAGGTTCAGGCCAGAAATTATTGGCCTGGAGACTGATTGTTTCTGAAACAAATCTGATCGTCGTGGCTGACGTAAGGTAACATCGTTTCGCCCAAGCGTGCCATTCTGCCGCAGTAAAATTGCGGCAACTGGTTGGGATGCGGTTAATAATCCCCGTCCCACACACCCTTTTCTCCTCGATCCAAAAGCTCTTTACCCAGTTTATCTGGAACCATGAACTGCCTAGGTGCTCCCTTTCAATTACGTTGAAGCACAGAAAAATGGAGGAATAGGAGTGCCCAATGTCTTGGCTTACTACAAAGCCTGTGTGCTAGACCCACTTAGATATTGGTGGATTCCTCATGAAGACAAATCTTTGTCAAATATGGAGCGTGTAAATATCCCCTTTAACGATCCTATATCGACCCTTATTGCTATTAAATTGAGAGCTCCAACTCCTACAATACAGATCTCTACTAAAGTGTGGTCAGAATTCTCCATCCCCTCTACACCTCGAAACTCGCTATGTAAGATCAACACCCCATCTCGGTGCTCCAACACTTCATCCCTCATATTTTCCTAAACCTTTGGAGGTCCAGAGGACTTACATTCCTAAAGGAACTATACCTTGGCACTTCTCCAAAACTTCGGATATCTATACCCACACTTCAATCTCCCTCCCTACACTAACTTTACCTATATGCTAGGGGTGCAACGAATCAAAAACTCATGGATCGGATCAGAGTCATAGATTGGATCATTTTTTGGATCAGCAAATAATAATAGAATTTGCAAAAACCTGTGAAAATTCAACCACCATATAGTCCCCACTGTAATATCCTGCAATCTCCCCCACTGTAACAGCCACAATCTCCCCCACTATAATATCCACGTCATCTCCCCCACTGTAATGGACATCTCCCCCACTGTAACATTGGCTGGGTATCGCCGAGTATTGGCAGGGTATTTCAGAGTATGGAGGGATGGCTGTGACTGCAATTGTCACAAAGCAGTGCTGTGGGCACTACAGATCCAGCCCACAGCGCTGCTGCCATCCGATCTCTCCCCTCCACTGTACAGATCAGGATCACAGAGGGGAGAGAGGAACCGGCGTCATGACATGATGCCGGTTTATTTACAAGTGATGGCTCCATCATTTGATGGAGCAATCGCATTGTAAACGGCCGCCGCTCTGGAGCTAGCCCAAGGGTATGGCCTTTCCTAAGGCCGCGGAGCGTGGCGAGTGCCGATCCGAACAGGGTGACCCGTTCGGATCATGGATTGGTGACGATCCGTTGCACCCCTACTATATGCAAATTCGGTCATTTCTCTTGAAACACCCCTTGCCCCTATATTTGGAGCTACCAGCCTCGATATTTAAGTTTTTTGAAGGCATAAAGTGCCCATTAATCACTTGCCGACCGCCTCACGACTATATATGTCAGCAGAATGGCTCTGGTAGGCAAAGTAACGTACCCATGCGTTACTTGCCTCCCGCGGACGGGGGTGCATGATGTCGTCCTCGTGGAGCCTTTTCGTTCTGGCTCCCATGGAGAGAAGACATCCAAAGTGAGTTGCACCAACACACCATTTACAGTAGAAAAAAGAGGCACACATTTGACCCCCCAATCACCCCCGATCACCCCCTGTCACAGTGACACCAATAGCATTTTTTCCCCTGATTACTGCATTGGTGCACTGTGACTGCAATAACTGTTATAGTTAGCCCCCTTTAGGTCTAGGGTACCCACCAACCCCCTCCTAATAAAGGTTTAACCCCCCTGATTGCCCCTCATCACCAGTGTCACTAAGCGATAATTATTCTGATTGCGTTATTAGTGTCACAGGTGACGCTAGTTAGGGAGGTAAGTATTTAGGTTTGCTGCAGCTTTTTATAGGTACCCCCATATACTACGTAATAAAGGGCACCCGTAGTTTATTACCTAATAAAGTTTTAACCCCCTGATCACCCGGCTGGTGATATAAGTTAGGTTTTAGGGTCTGCATCGCCCCAGGCAGCGTCAGGTTGGTGCCAGTACCGCTAACACCCATGCACGCAGCATACACCTCCCTTAGTGGTATAGTGGTATAGTATCTGAATGGATCGATATCTGATCGGATCTATACTAGCGTCCCGAGCAGTTTAGGGTTCCCAAAAATGCAGTGTTAGTGGGATCAGCCCAGATACCTGCTAGCACCTGCGTTTTGCCCCTCCGCCCAGCCCACCTAAGTGCAGTATCGATCGATCGTTCACTGTCACTTACAAAACGCTAAACACATAACTGCAGCATTCGCAGAGTCAGGCCTGATCCCTGCGTTCGCTAACAGTTTTTTTTTGTTAGTGTTTTGATACAGTCGCTGACAGCCTAGGAGCTTTTTTTAGCTGTGAGACTACTAAATTTATAATGGCAAATCGAAAGTGCACTAGTGAAGAGGGCTACACGTTTCTGAGCATGACAGATAAGGAAGAGGAAGTCTCTCATATGTCAGATTCAGGCTCAGAATACGATCCTGTACACCACAGCGGCTCTATGGCAGATAGCTCTGACGGAGTTGTGGTCCCTGCTAAGGTCAGGCGTACCAGACCCCAATCTTCTTCTGTCGTTGAGGTGCAAGATCCGCAGATCCCTTGTATGGAGCAGAGCAGTACTTCTGGTGAACTGGCAAGCACCAGCGGCCTAGTACACCCTGGTCGTACATTCAGCACTGCAGTAACACTTGGTGACGTGGCGAGTCCCATAAGTGCAGTTCAAGCTGGTGAGGTGGCAAGCACAAGTAGTGTCCTGCTGCCAGCAAGAAGATGAACACAGGCCCGTCGTGCCCATTGTGCCCTTCCTGCTGCATTCGCCAATCATAATTGGGAACCCACCTCTTCTGCAGCAGCCATACTTCCCCCATTCACTGGCCAACCCGGCATTCAGGTGGAAACAATTGATTTTATGCCACTTGATTTTTATTTGCTGTTTTTCACTGAAGATCTCTATAGATTTATTGTGGACTAAAGCAATTTGTACGCTGGTCAACACATCGCCACTATTCCCCAGTCCTCCCTTGCCAGAGATTGGAACCCAATTACGGTTTCCGAATTTAAGCTCTTTCTGGGCCTTTCCCTCAACAAGGGGCATAACCAAAAAGAGTGAGTTGCGGTCATATTGGTCCACTGACCCAATACACCATATGGCCTTGTTCTCTCCCTCCATGACCAGGGTATGATACGAGCAGATCTTGTGGTTCATGCATTTCAATGACAATAAACTCTGTTGTCCTCATGAAGACCCTTGCTACGATCGGCTCTACAAAATTCGGCCCCTCGTAAACCACTTCATCCAACGTTTTGCAGACTTGTTTAGTCCCCATCAAGTTGTCTGCGTTGATGAGTCCCTGATTACGTTTTCTGGCCGCTTGTCATTCAAACAGTACCTTCCAAGCAACCGTGCCAGATACAGGGTCAAGATGTATAATCTCTGTGACAGGGCCACAGGCTATACATGTAGTTTTATAGTTTGAGGACAAACTGCCCTGACTACATAGGAAGTGCTGGCAATATTGTGTTGGTCTTGGTGTCACCCTTATGCGGAAAGGGGTACCACTTGTACGTGGACAATTATTACACGAGCGTGCCACTGTTTAGTCAATTGTTTGATCGGCAGATTGGAGCATGTGGCATTGTGCGACCTAGGCTGGGGGAGAGCCTGCTTGCAGTGTAATAACTCGCTCTCTATGAAGTGGAGGGATAATAAGAATGTTTTCGTTCTTACCTCCCTTTATGCAGACACGACGGTCCAAATTACTACGGCAACTGGTGTTGTGGAGAAACCCCTCTGTGTCCATGATTATAACCAAAATATGGGAGGGGTGGACCTCAACACCAGTTTTTTGCACCGTAACTAGTTGCCCATGGCATGTGTAAGCAATATATAATTTAGTGACAACTTTTTGTAATTTTTCTTTTTTGTTGTCATTATTCAATCACTTGGGACAAAAAAATTCAATATTCAATTGGCTCAACATGCCTCTCAGCAATTTCCTTTGGGTGTCTACTTTCCAAAATGGGGTAATTTGTGGGGGGGGGGGGGGGTTGTACTGCCCAGCCATTTTAGCACCAAGAATTGAGAGGGGCAGTCATAAACTAAAAGCTGAGTAAATTCCAGAAAATGTACCCTAGTTGTAAATGCTATAACTTTTGTGCAAACCAATAAGTATACTCTTATTGACATTTTTTTTTTTTTTACCAAAGTCATGTGTCTGAATACATTTTGGCTAAATGTATGACTAAAATTTAGTTTATTGGATTTTTCCGTTTATAGTGCAAAAAATAAGGAAAAAAAGGTGATCAAATACCATCAAAAGAAAGCTCTATTTGTGGGAAAAAAATACGCAAATTTTGTTTGGGTACAGCATTGCATGACCGTGCAATTAACAGTTAAAGTGACGAGGTGCCAAATAATAATAAAAAAAAAATGCTCTGGTCAGGAAGGGGGTAAATCCTTCCGGGCTGAAGTGGTTAAGAGGCATTTCCCTATTCTACAACATTTGTAATGCCCAAGAATCCTTTTCAAAATCCACAGCTATTGTTAAATGGGAAGGAGCCTTGGGCATGGTATTTCCAGATAATAGTTGTCAGAAAGCCTTCACTACCACATATGCCGCATCCAAATGTATGAACCATTGGGAACAATTTAAAATAACTGTCCACATGGTACCTTACTCCGTACAAGCTCTCTAAGGCCGCGTACACACGCGCGGACTGTTCGCCCAACTTTGTCCGTCCAACAGTTTCGGCAAACAGTCCGCTCAAACTTAGCATGGACGGACATGGCCACACACGACGGACGAACAGTTTGCTGAAACCGTGCGCGATGACGTGAACGGCACGTACGACGGGACGAAAAATACGACGTCCTATACACTGCATTATAGCTTTCGGCGTGAAAATCCTTTATGAGCATGCGCGCAACTTTGTTTGACGAACAAGCCTACACACGAGCGGACTGTTCGCTGAAACAAGGTTTCAGCGGACAGTTTTACGGAATTTCCGAAAAACCTTGTCCGTCAAACTGTCCGCTGAAACTGTCCGCTGAAAGCCCACACACGAGCGGACTGTCCGCCCAAACACTGTTCAGCGGACAAAGTTGGACGAACAGTCCGCCCGTGTGTACGCGGCCTAAGTCCTAGCCTTCCCAGTCAGCTCTTTGCTGGCGAAATTGTGGATAAACTGGTACACTCTATCACACACTGTGGTCAGGCATATCAATATGTTCATTTTCAAATAAAATTTTCTCTATCCTATCAGATATTTGTGACTAAAACATTCAGTCTAACCCTGAGCCATCCTACACCTAAGCGTCCACAAATTTTCACCCAAAATGAGAGTAGTGATATTACAATTTCTCTTGGTGTTGAAGCTCACTAATACATGACTATGGAAAACATCCAACTCCCCATCTCCCTCTGATGCCATCACTACTGTCAACCATCAGTGTGAGAGAAACTGCTGATGATCACTCAATCCACTGTAGAAATGTTGGTCCTAATCCTATGCCCTTCCCCTTTTCTTTATTTTCTTTCCCACAGATTGTTCCTTTAAAGCTACAGTGAATACACCTCATCAGTGTACATATGGCGCCTTGCATGTTTGTGTTGTTCTCTCCTATATTTTTATTAGCTTGATATATTCTGGCCAGTTATGAGGTTTTATGTATTAACGGTATATCCCTTAACAGCTATTGTTAGGAGTGCACCGAATGGGTTTCTTGGTCGAAACCAATACCGAAAATTAAAAATACACTAGGCCGAAACCGATACCGAAATGAAAACAATACTGAAAATGGCTTTTTTTCCTATATTAAACAAAAAAAAATACTTGATATATAAAATTATGTTATTCATTATATTGTTCATATTTATTAATATATTATTCATATTTAACTTAATCATTAATTTTATGAATAAAAGAATAATAAAATCCAGTACAAGGTCCAATAAATAAGTACTTTGATAAAAAGCAACCCAAATAAATTGGACAGTGGACACAGAAGATAAAATCAAATAAAATACAAAATTATAATAAATTAAAGTAACTACAGCATATCCTGCAGTGCAGACTGCAGTCATTGCACACTGAACCATAACAATAAAATAAAAATAAAAAAAGGCATAAAAATAATAAATATAAAAATGCCTAAGACTAATTCTAAGAAGACTTTATTTATTTTTTGTTCAGTTTTAAATTAAATCAGTACTAGTAATTCAGTTCTCTCTCCCTAAGGTGCCAGTGGCTGCACGTGCAATAAAAGTGCATGTGCAATAAAAGTGTATGTATGTAGCTGTGGGTTACATACATAGTTGTACAGTAGACTGCACTGTGTTCCGGGCCCTGGCTATGAGCGGAGACATCCTGGAACACAGACTAGTTTACAGCAGCGATGCTCAGCCAATCACAGCAAGCAATGTAGACTAGTCTGTGTTTCTGTAAGTCTCTGCCTATACCTGGAACACAGTGCATTTATAGTGTATAGTACTGGTGTATGTAGACAGCCACAGATACAGAACATACCGTTTTGCATTTGCACATGCAGCGGGCTGACAGCTTATGGAGAGACATAGTTTGGCGCAACAGCAACAAACTATGTATGTACAGTAGTTCAGGAGAGACGGTTTCTCTTCTCATCAAGAATATGAGATGCTAGACTGAATAGGCTCTCACTCTCTGTACTGATGCTTGGGGCAGGTAAATATCTGCACGCAAGCAAAAGAAAATGTCAATGCGCCAGTACTCAAGGGGATTGTCGCTTCTGGCGATAGGCTGTTCAGCTAAATAAATGTCCAGCTGTTGGGTAGCTACACTTGTTGTGGCACTGCTATGGATCGGGATGCATTCATGTAAAATTTCTTCAAACATATCAGATATGGAGGGAGCGTGTTTCTCTTCACTTGTATGCAACCGTTTCTTCTCACTTTCCTCTGCTACACCTCAAAACTCCTTCATCAGATGCTTCCACCACCTCCATTTGTGCCTGTATCATTTCCCGTGCACGCTACTTTTTCTCAACATTAAAATAATGCACTTTCAATCGAGGATCTAGAACTGTTGCAATGCAGTACAGAGGGTTGGACTCGGTGTCTTGAAACCGGTTGGTAACGGCCTCCAGTAGAGTGGTGTTATCAGTTTTTATGCCATGGTCTGTTTCTATCTCTTTTCCTTGCAGACGCTTCAATGCAGCAATCAAGGGAATAACTTCACAAATGGAAGCATTAGTTGAGCTTATTTCTTTTGTTAACTGTTCAAATGGAGATAGAAGAGATAAACTATTTTCAGCTAACATCCACTGATGTGCGCTCAGTGTTGCCGGGAGGCCCAGGAGGCAGCTTAAAAAATAAAAAACAAACCAATCTCTCTTTTTTTTTTTTTTTTTTTTAAACGGTGCAGCTCTTGCCATGCAAGGTAGTTATGTCTGCACTGCAGTACATCTGACTTGTACCAAAAAGATAATTGCACTGATTAAATTTCTATTGCAATGGAATAGATTGCAAAATTATTATTTTTTAGCTATTCTGTAGTATACTATAATATATACTTCATCGTCATACTTCAAACTTGTCGTTGAATTTGTCAGTGTAGTATTATAAGTTACACAGTTATACTACACTGACATGACAGCAAACACATGCTTTTTTTTTTTAAACATGACAGTACACAATAAATATATATATTTATTAAATATATATTTTATTTGTGTACTGTCATGTTTAAAAAATTCATGTGCTTGCTGTCATGGCAGTGTGTAGTATAACTATACTATGCTGACAAAATGACAAATTCAATGACAACAAGGGCAAACAATTTATAGTATACTACAGAATAGCTCCAAAAAATAAATAGCATGCCATTCCATTTCAAATCATATTTAATCAGTTCAGTTATATAAAATATTTTTGCTACAAGTCAGATGTGCTGCAGTGCAGACAGACAATAGTCTAATTTAAATACTATTGCATGGCAAGAGTGGCTTGTTGTTTAACAAAGGCCAAATAGTAAGTAATACATGTTGTTTGACTGCTATAGACAGATCATCATTTCAGTTTCAGTACTATAGTAAAATAAACTACTAGTTGGATTGTTTGTCAGTTTAAGGCAATGCTCTCCGGCGAATAATAGTATTGGTAGCCATCCAGGAGGGACAGTGCCCACTCTTGCATTTGAGTATTCTATGTGCAGCCCTCTATGAAGCTGTCTCTCGGGTCCCAGCAGCATCTCACAAGCACGAGGAGCGTCCGCTGGAAAGATGCCAGCGTCTCAGCAGGGAATGTGCTTATGAGTGAGGTGTCTTAACTGCGAGGAAAAAGTGCACGCCGCCCACACAACGAGTGGCATCACCCGCTAGTTCTCCCACCGCTACTGTGCATACACGATTTTCGGTGCCATTATCAGCATGAATTCTCTTTCGCCAAAATGACGAAAAGGCCATTTCGGTGCATACCTAGCTATTGTATGCTTTGTGATTGTGCCACTTTATTCTGCTTCAATAAAAACCACATTGACAAAAAAAAATGTGCCCCCTGCAAATAACACATACTCGCCTCTCCTGCAGCCATGGTGCTGATCTTTGCATCAGTAAATTGTCAAAGTCGGTGGAAGTGTCTACAGAATCCAGTTCTTCCAGGAATGTCAGATTTCTGGTCTCCTTCTGTGCCCAGTGATTCAACAATCTGCTGGCCCCTATGCCTCTGCTATTTACCCTTTTAACCTTCTGGAAATGTTAGAATCTTCAAGATTTCAGCTTATGATTTCTCTTCATTACTGAAGAGATCGACAGCATGGGCACCAAGAGAGGTTGAGCATTCAATGTCTTTTTTTTGCAGGGGGTAAATGAATGCCAAGCTTTGTTTTAATGGTAGAGTTGCTTTATGGTGGAAGTTGCATTTGGCTGCTTCCATTTCTGTGCGAGACCTGAAGAGTGCCCTCTTTAGTCTTGTTAAGTAGGTGTTCGCATATCTGTACCGTAAGGTTTGGAGTAGAAATGAATATGAATGTCTTTATTCTCTTCCTTTAATTTTTTGTGGATCTCTCTTTTCTCTTTTGATTGCATGTCTGGATTAGATGTATGACTTTTAACTAACAAATTGAACATACAATCAGGAAGTTATCTATCTTGCATGACGTAGCAACAATTAAAATACGTTTCTGTGATCACGCCTGATATAAATTAGCATTTTTCCGGGGCAAGTAGATCAATGAGGGCTGAAATTAAATAATGTGCTGATAGATTATTTTCTGAATAGAACAGTGAAAAAAAAGAAAATAAACTTTACTGATAAAACTGTCCTTTTTTGACATTTTCTAACATTTTAAGGGATCTGAAATGTTACATTAAGCGATCCATGACATACCCCATAATGATACCATCCTAAACCTGTGCCATCTGCTGATTTAATTTGAATAAGTGCTTGTCATTTTATGTGCTATCATTTAAATTACAACTCCTTTCATGCTTTCTGGACAAGCAAAGATCACTGCGAGTGTAAGAAAACCTTGTAGCTCATAAACTTAAGGACAGACTAAAACCTGCATAAGTATTACATCATAAAATTTTAAATATCTCTACATTGACACATGACTTCATTTAATAATGATCAGCACACCATTACTTTGATTATGTTGAGTATAAAAGCAATCCTCCCATGGCAGTAAAAAAAAATAAATAAATACACGACACAATAGATAAAAAAAAAAAAAAAAAAAAAATATATATATATATATATATATATATATATATATATATATATATATATATATATATATATATATATATATATATATATATATATATATAGTATATCGTGTATGTATTGCATAACTGATTTACATTAGATTAAAAAAAAAAAAATCAAAAGCAGTCCGCATTCTAGGAAAGTAGTGACTCAATTCTTGAAAATTAGTGTTTAGCATTTTTATAGCTGGTTATGTCTTACTTGGAGAGCTTTTTCCCACAACTTTTTGTCCCGTTGACCACATAGTGACAGGGATCTCCCTATGTATATATATCACAAAGTTTGAATCACTTACCATTCTGTAAGTGCAGTAACTGCTGCCTTTATACCCATTGGGGAAGCATTCCCCTCCTTTGCCAAGTAATGTCTCATAAACGCGTCCTCTGCCTTCTTCACATCACACCCCATCCACTGTAGTGTCCTCTCACCCCATAGCAGTGTCCCCTACCTCTCCGCACCCCCCTATCACTGTGTCCTCTGCCCCCTTTACATCACCCCTCCACCACAGTGGTGTCCTCTTCCATCCTTCACATACCCCCCCCCCCCCTCAATGTACTGTTCCCCCCCCCAAAGCAGTTGATCTATCGATTGACTTAAACCAGCCCATCAGGCTAGCTTAAGTAGCTCTGTTTGTCCTTTTGCAAGCTTCAAATAAGATAAGGGGTGAAGGTCTGAAGTAAGTATTCATATCTAGATTGCATGTGGGCTAGAAAGCCTACACACAGCATTTTTCAACAGGCTGTAAATTGAAATGCCAATGTTAAAAGGAGCTGCCGTTGGCTAAAGCAAAACCATATTATATTATAAAATATTTCAGATTACTCGACTTAAAAATATACAGTTGTATTTTTTATTTATTTTTTTAGTCCTGCTCAATTTGTAAAAAAATACTATACATTCCCTTTAAAACTAAATAGAAAAAAATAAAGAAAACATTTTTAGCAGATTTATATAAATCCAGAAATAGATTTTTGTATCCTGTAAACTAAGTACTCTTCTTAAGGACTTGAACACAGCCAGAAATAACCCAGCACTTGGAAAAAATAAACACCTTTGGCGCTGTTAATTGGAGAGAGGCCTTTTTGCTCCAAGATAATCTTCCAGGTTCATTAAAGGCCAGCATCATCCAGCTAGTTCCTGTGA
This sequence comes from Lithobates pipiens, assembly GCF_037356315.1. Lineage (NCBI taxonomy): Eukaryota > Metazoa > Chordata > Amphibia > Anura > Ranidae > Lithobates > Lithobates pipiens. Next base: position 185,891,791 of record NW_027507903.1, read on the forward strand.
GCCCAGGCTGTTATGGACACACCACTTGGGGTGCCTCATCACACTGTTGTGGGGGTCACAGTTCTGCACTAAACATTGCACATTATTAGTTGAATGATGTTTAGTTCTGCATTAACTACTTTTCACTGCCATTGGCTGATATGAAGAGAAATGACTCGTTAAGTTACTGTGTTGGCTAGAAGAAATTAAGGTATATGTTTTGGGGCATTTAAAAAAAAATACTTGTGGGGTGGTATCAGGAAGCTGGCAATGGGCTTCAGGGGAAATGTATCAACTAAGTCACAGACACTGTTTGTACTCTGCTTTAGTTGTTGAGGAAAGATTACTATTGGTTTGTATTTTCTTTTCCAATCCTTCCTGTAATATTTACAAATATTTTTCCTTTTTAACCACTTGACCACTGGGCACTTAAACCCCCTTCCTAACCAGACCAATTTTCAGCTTTCGGTGCTCTCACATTTTGAATGACAATTACTCAGTCATGCAACACTGTACCCAAATTGGTTTATGTTATTTGGTCTTTGTGAAAGTTAGAATCCACAAGCTATGGTGCCAATCTCTGAAAATGTATCACACCTGAAGTACTGATGGCCTATCTTATTTCTTGAGACCCTAACCTGCCAGGGAAGTACAAATACCCCCAAATTACCCCCTTTTGGAAAGTAGACATTCCAAGGCATTTGGTAAGAGGCATGGTGATTTTTCTTTAAGTTGGAATTTTTTTCCCACAATTCTTCGCAAAATCAAAAAATTGGCATATCAGGTTATTTCTCCTACACACAGCATATGTATACTGCACATTACAACCCAAAACACATTCTGCTATTGCTCCCGAGTATGTCGATACCACATGTGACACTTTTACACAGCGTGGCCACATAGAGGCCCGACATGCAGGAAGCGCCTTGAGGCTTTCTGTAGCATAAATGACACATCTAATTCCCTGATTATCTCTTACACTTTTGAAGGCCCTGGAGCACCAAGACAATGGAAAAGCCCCAAAAATGACCCCATTTTGGAAAGAAAATACCCCAACGTATAATCTGAGGCATAATGAGTCTTTTGAACATGTCATTTTTTTCTTCAACTTTTTGGAAAATGTGGAAAGAAAACGAAAACACATTTTCTTTAAGCACAAATTTGTATATTCATACAATATTTCTAACACATAGCTTGTACATACCAAAAATTACACCCCAAAATAGATTCTCCTACTCCTCCTGAGTACGGAGATACCACATGTGTGAGACTTCCACAGCCTGGCCACATACAGAGGCTGAGTATGGCTGGGGGTGGATGGGATGGCTGAGCATGGATGGATGAGTATTACTGAGTATGAGTGGATAAGTATGACAGAAGGATGGATGAGTATTGATGGCTGAGTATGGATGGTGGGATGGCTGAGTATTGAGGGCCGTGTATGGATGGCGGGATTGATGGCGGGATTGATGGAGGGATGGGCGGTGGTCATGGATGCTCCCCTGTGTGCACCCCAGGGGGGCGCGCGGGAGCGCAGTTCTGAGAGGATGTCAATGTACGCCCTCCCAGAGTTATCGAACCGCCCTGTAGCTTTCATTCAGCTATGGGCCAGTTGTTAAGTGGTTAAAAAGAAAATTATATTGATCAGCTATTAGATGTTTTTCCCTCCTTTGGAAAAAAGGGGCATTGATAATTTCTGTAGGTGCATTCAGACATGTTTTATAAACTTTCAGATTAAAAATTGTATGATATTACAATTCTAAGCACTAGGTTCCTTGGTTCCAATCCCAGCCATAGCATTTCCTGCATGGAGTTTGCATGTTCTCCCTGTGCCTGCATGCATTTCCTCCCATACTCCAAAGACATGCTGGTAGGTTTAAGGTATCAATGCCGCTCCAAGCATGTTGGTGTCTCTCATAACTGCCCTCCCCATTCACAACTTCAGGTGCAGGCTCTGCAATGTTGTAGAAAATTGAAGAAAACAGCTGAACGGCTGCAATCTGAATAACACCTTTTATTCGTGGAAAAACAGTGTAGAAGATCCAATATCTGTTACATCATGGTGATGAAAGATACAGACAGGCTAAGGTGTTTCACATCAATATAGATGCTTAATCAAGCCATTTTAGTAGAATGACTGGCCGGATCACTAGATGAAAACAGAAAAAAGCCTTTTGTTATTCTGGAGAAATCCAAGTGTGTTTGTCTGTGCCTCATGCTACTTTGAACATTTTGAGAGGATTTGGTCTAACAGGATGGCTGCTTCGGAGGACTGCTTCTCTGTGACATCTCTTGACCAATTTTGAACTAAAATTGAACTATCTTCCATCTTGAATTGGAGCCCAGACGTGGAGGTCCCATACTTTGGTGTTTACGCCATGTACCTCGTTGACTCACTGTGCATATGCCCATTTGCGTCCTTTTGTTACTGTAAGCCTCCTCACTAACCAGTGGTGGTTCTATTGTCTGTGTCTTCACTTGAACATGGATGTCACGTGGAATTCCACTTCTGACTACATAATCTATTTTCACTGTTTATCCAAGGACTTTTATATTTATTGTTTAAAAAAACTTTACATGATGGCACATGGACTTTAGTTTGGGTGTGAATTTCACATCACTTTTCAAAGTTTTTTTTTAATGGTCATTGCACAGTATATACTAGTTTGTATATTAATTTTTATCATCATGAGTTTTTGAGCGTTGATCTTTTGATTTACGCTTGTCTTAGCGCTGTGCTGACTGCTATTTGATATATGTCAGCGCGATATACACCAATTTTTCCTGTAATAAATAAATATTCATTGAGTAGTCTTATTAATGAAATCCAATGTATTTCTTCCACCATGCTGAATTAACCTTTTTCAAGCCACCTGTTATAATTTTATCCGTTTCCTCCTGAATAATATATGTAGAAAGGTTGTATTATTTTTGTTAGATATTTACATGCATGGCAGGTATTCTTCAGACTGGAAACATTTTATTTGTGCTTTTAGAAAATGTCACTGACACAGTCTGCTGACGGCCGTACTTAACCAAACTCCAAGCGTAAATGACATGTTAAGTAGAATCAAACATACTCGGCTACAGAAAAAGTACCCCAAGAAATGTAAAAGGTCACAAAAAAGTATAATGAATGCACTCATCAAGCAGTAGTTTCTTGCTGTCTTGTGTTATTTATTGTGAAATTGGTTTTATACAGCGAACATCTGTTCAACATTTTTAAAGGCTAATTAAGTTTAACATAGTAACAGTATGCCTTAAATATGCTCAGCTACAGCAAATATAAAAATGCATTTTTGGAGTTGGTGCATCCACTTCATTTACTAAAACAATATCCCATGTCGGAGCTTTGCTGCTTTTTATATGAGCCATAGAAAATGTTCTTTTGCAATTTAAACAAGGCAGGCTTGTAATAAATGAGTGCTGCTACATGGCTAGATTGGAGTGTGTTGATATCTACTCTCTGCGGTGGTTGTTGTCATTAAAGAAATGTTTTCCTCTGAAGAAAATACCGTCTTTCAAAAGAGATGTGATCAGAATATCGTTCTTTCAGGAGAACCCGTATCATCATACTACTTCAAGCAAACCTTTCCTTCTGTCTAACTTGGCGAAGCTTTTGCACAATTAATTATGACGGGTTACAAAGCCCGATGAGTGGTAATGGTATTTAGGCTACTGCTTACATATTCAAGCCAAACATTACGACATGCCTCTTAAAGTACAGGCGTTGCAGCTGTGTATGGCCTGCAGAGTGTCTTCGCTTGCTGAAAGAGAATTTTACCATCATCGTAACAAAACATGCTGAGCATCTCTAAATTTTGTATTCCTTAAATGGTTAATAATGCAAAGAGCATGAATACAAAATGAAACATTTACTCAAACTGTAAACGAAATCAAAGCACATCCATTAAATTTGCTTCTCCTCATTCTGAGTTATCCAAGTCATAGGTCGGCACAGATACAAAATTCTGTGTTTTTTTTTTTCTAACACAGCCTTTTTATGTATTTTGAAATAATGCCAGTGATTCCACTGAATGCACTTGGATTCCAAACAGGACATTAGTAATCTTTTTGTGGAAAGTAGATGGCACAATCAATTTTACTATATTTATAGCTTTTTGGAGTTATTTCCTATGGATCTTTTCCTAATGGGAAACTTAAAGTGTATCTAAACCCCAAACCAATATGTTATTAGTGGGACTGCTTTAGCAGTCCCACTATTATTATTCGTTTCTTTATTTATTAATCATCATCATCATCTTTTTATTATTATTCCGTATGTTTTTTGGCTTTGGGTAACTTCTGCATACTTTCAGCTATTAAAGCCATTCAACTTTTAAAACGTTCAGCTCTTTCAGCTGATGTGTGCTCTCCTTCAACTTTTTTTCTACTATTTATACTTTTTAAAATATTACGCTTTTTAACACTTTTTTAACGTTGAAGTCAATGAGAGCATGCTTAAAATCCATAAAATCTTCTTCCGCTGCCAAAAGTTTCAGCTCCTTCATATTTTCACCTACAGACGCCAAACAAACTTTAAAATGTTCACAAAATATTCAGCTATCAGGCTATATCTTTTCAGTTTGGTATCTTTTACAGTTTTTGTGATAAAGCTGTTTAAGTTTAGTGATAATTTCAGAAAATTTCATTAAATTTAGGGCAGCCAGGCTTTTGTTGTCTGTTTTGTTTCCATGGTTACCAACACTTCTTCTTATACACACTGATGGGTGATGGGGGAGAGCACAGACACACCATGTACTGATTTATAATAGAGGAATATGATGGGCAGTTTTGATGGAGGCAATATGTGGGGCAGTTTTGATGCTATTCAGCATTCCCACGCATTTTCTCCAGGAAATGCATTTTCTAGTTATAAATGCAACACAATTTCTGTCTCTGGGTGCCTACTTTACTTCTCCACTGTATCTCTATGAAGGGACAAGGGTTTTCACTTAGGGCTGCTCTCCTGATATGGGCCACATACATGTCCGAATCTCTTCATCTCCATTACATGATGGGCAGAGCAAGTGGTAGTTTACAGAAGATGGCTAGGAAAGAAGATATTCTTCAGTGCAGCTCATAGAAATGACCAAGTACACTGCATTTCTGACAAGATTATGTGTTTTATATATTTGCTGAAAATGTACTTTCCCTGAAAAAAACAAACAAAAAGAAAAAGAAAAGCAACCACCACATCTGAGCTACAATATATAACATTTTTATTATTGGTTTAGTTATCCTTTAAAAGAAAAAAAAATCACCAAAATGTTAATATATAGTAATCCCCTCTGCATGTCTCGTGGTGCACCATTGTAAATGCCTCATTCCACTTTTCATGCAGTTTCTGACTATACTGTGCCTATATGTTAGGAGATACTGCAAGATACACTATATTATCAAACGTATTTGGATGCCTGCCTTTGCATACATGCTAAGTTTAAGGGCATCCCAGTCTTGGTTCGTAGGGTTCAACATTGAGTTGGCCCAACCTTTTCAGCTTTTCCACGAGGTTTAGGAGTATGTCTATGGGAATGTTTGACCATTCTTCCAGAAGCATATTTGTGAGGTCAGGCACTGATGTGAACGAGAAGACCTGGCTTGCAGTCTCTGCTCGAATTCATCCCAAAGGTGTTTTATCGGTCGAGGTCAGAACTCTGTGCAGGCCAGTCAAGTTCATCCACCCCAAACTCGCTCATCCATTTCTTTATGGACTTTGCTTTATATGCTGGTGCGCAGTCATGTTGGGACAGGAAGGGGCTATCCCCAAAATGTTCCCACAAAGTTGGGAATATGAAATTGTCCAAAATGTCTTGGTATGCGGACACCTTAAGAGTTCCCTTCACTGGAACTTAGGGGCCAAGCCCAGCCCCTGGAAAAACAACCCCACAGCATAATCCCCCCCCCTCCACCAAATGATTTGGACCAGTGCATAAAGCAAGGTCCATAAAGATATGGATGAGCGAGTTTGGGGTAGAGGAACTGACTGGCCTGCACAGAGTCCTGACCTCAATCAGGTAAAACACCTTTGGTATTAATTAGATTGGAGACTGTGAGCCAGGCCTTCTCGTCCACATCCATGCCTAACCTCACAAATACACTTCTGGAAGAATGGTCAATCATTCCTATAGACACACTCCTAAACCTTTTGTATAGCCATCCCAGAAGAGTTGAAGCTGTTATAGCTGCAAAGGGTGGGCCAACTTGATACTGACCCCTACGGTCTAAGACTGGGATACCATTTTGAAGTTCATGTTTTGTAAAGGCAGACGTCCCAATACTTTTGGTAATATAGTGTATGTGGAAATTCTTTATTTAGACACTTAAGGCCTGATCTATCAGTTTGTATTAAGATATGGATTTGGAGTTCAGTATATTTTTATTAAAGTGGAACTTTACACTCCATATCCCCCCCCCCCCCCCCCTTTTTTAACCCCCACTTACCTGGTTGCTGGTCCTGCACATTTAAGATACTCTCCCACCCAGTAGATCCAGCATTGTCTTGCTGAGATCTCTGGACCCCCCCCCCCCCACGTTCCCATGCCAACATCTTCTGTGACGTCCTCAGTAAGCTTCCAGCTCTTTTGGATCAACCCAATGGCTTATCTGATGACGCGCCACCTGGCTCCACCCCTTCCTTCTTTCCCAATGAAGACTAGGCCTCCTGGAATATGAGAGGTACATATCCCAGGAGGCGATGTGTGCAAAGTGCACATCATTCGTTTAGAATAATGACGTCCACGGGGCGGGGATTTCAGGGAATAAAATGGTTGTTCTTATTGGGAGCAAATTGTCCATAGCTCTGCAGAAGTAAAAAGTTTGATTTCTTACAGAACACATTTCCAGCTGTTCGGTGTGCACTATATCAAGATTATGCAAGTAAAATGTCAATAATATAAAGATTATTTACATACACTTATGCAATATAATGTAATTTAAATGCCAATACGATAAAGATAATTTACATAAAAGGATCAGTAATCACACTGTTTTCTTTTCAGTGTGAGTAATTAATTAAAATCATAGAAAACCATTTCTTGATTAAGACCTTGCCAGACGATATGATGACATAAATAAAACTACTTCATTTTGGTCATTGTCTGTTTAGCAGTTTTATATGGCTGAAAATGTATAAATTATTCTACTGGGTTCTAGGATTGAATAGGATCACTGCAAATAATGTCTTGCAGAAATCTGCTATAAACTGTGTGCTGTAGATTTTTCTTCCCCCATTAGAACTTACAGTATTTACTCAATTATCTCGGCATCCTATAAATTCTACACCAATACAAAAGTGCTACAGTTGTTTAGGCTTTCAGCTATGGTAAAGGCTTCTCATGCCCTTAGCTAATACAAACTAGTAATTTCCTCAATAACAGTTCCCCAAAATGTTGTGGGAAATTCCTGGGGATCACTGAGGGACAGCGATATGGATCTTAATGTGGTTATTAAGGCTCAAGTTTTTTGCATTTATGCTTGAAGGTAAACTTTTTCTGTGCAGCAGCCCCTCTAATACTTACCAGAGCCCCATCTCTATCCAGTGATGTGGGTTTCTTCCATTGGCAGCCAGTGAGCCAATGAGGAAAAAGCGGGAGAGTGGCTGAACAACATTCCATGTGTGAATAGACACACAGAGCAGTGGTTTGGGAGCGAGCTGCTTACTGTGGGGGCACTTGGCAGGATGGAGGTTCCAGGAGCACCAGTGGGGGAGCCGCAAAGAGGAGGATTGGGGCTGCTCTGTACAAAACCACTACACAGATCAGATGAAGTATAACCTAACCTAACCTGAGGTTTGCTATTAAAAAGTAAAATCTGCCTTTATTATCACTTTCAGGGTAAGTTGCCATGCTTACCCTAATGGAGTGGCATGACTGTCTTGTCCTTTAGACTATTGTACGTTACAATGTTGTAAAGCAGGTGTGTTGTAAAGGTCAAATCTCTGAGGCTTCCTGCTAATGTCGAAGCTTGATACCCCCTCCTGACCTCCATATTTACCTATTGATCCATTACTATTATGAGCTGCCTTGCTGTCCAATAGGATTAAGAATAAGGAATTGGGAATAAGATTTTTTTTTATTTATTTTTTATTGTCTTGTGCTGAAGTATCCTCCTGATGTAGCTACCCGTAGCAGAAAGGATTATGAGCATACATCACTCTAGCAGTGGGGGTCCTTCTTAATATAAGTTTGTTAGCGATTTTGAGTATATTACTATTTTAAGTGATACGTTTTTGAAAAATATATGAAATACATGACTGTTATAATGTAATTAGTGTTAGTCTCTGAAGGTTACAGGGCAGAAGACAGAGAGAGGTCATTTTGCTGTGTAGGTACTTCTATTCTGAGTTACTATGTCAGGACAATGGGTGGAGTTAGGTAACTTAACTTTAGACTGAAGCCATAGAAACTTATATGCAAGAATGGGTTTTACTCTAGGATATGCTGACATTAACATTATGAAACAGCATAAGAATTTAGAGTTGAATGGCTAGTTAGGAAGAGAGGTGGGAAGAGAGGGAAGGAACCTTACTTTGGACAATGTAACATCTGATATCTCTTCGTCCTGAAGCCATCACCATACCATATGTTACCAGATGTAAATATGCAACTCTTGTCTCTGCTTATCTTTCTGATTGAACAACTTTCCTTGAAGTTTTTTATGAACCAAGGATTCTACAATTTCTATTATGAAACAAGTTCCTTACATTTTGGTGTCGATGAGGCCTTGGATAAAGACAGACGCACTTCTCATTCACACACCCTCTAGGAGAGAGGACACAGACATATTTACACAAAGAATTTGCTATTCATCCAGAAACGCCTCTGAAATACAAGAATATTAGATATTAATATATTCTTCAAAAGTTAACAGTTTTAACACACTGACCGCTATTATCAGTGGGGAGATGTTTCTTTTAAAATTAAAAAAAAAAGAAAAGAAAAGTTGGTTTGTAGGAGCAGATTGATGACCTGTTGGCAGCAATAATTTTCAATTATTCGCTCATCTGTGCCGATAACCTGCTCATTTGTCTTTCTGTAAATTAACTTTGTGAATTCACATTTTCCCTCCTTTCTTTTTTTTAATGTAGGGTTATCTGCCAGCAAATGTGGAAAGAAGAGAGGGGACACTAAAGAGAAAGCAAAAAGAGTACTTTGCCTTCATAGAACAGTACTACAATTCCAGAAATGATGAAACAAATCAAAGCACATACAGACAGGTATTGCAATGTTTCCCATTAAAGCACTTTCTACTTCCGTTCCTTAATATTTTATTAATGAAATTAGATGCTACCATGGAAGTTTGTCATAAGCAGTTTATATTTTCCTGGAGCTCCATTTTAGAAGTGTGCAAACGTTAGTTTGAAGAATTGTGATTCAGGCAAAAAACATCTTGTTTAACAAACAGTAGTAGTCCTCTTTTAACAATGTTAATATGTTTTATTGTACTGAGCTGTTATGAGAACTACAAATAAACCTCCCTAGCCCCTCAAAATGCCCATGAGGAGAACATCTTATTCACAAGTCCTTTTCAAAATCTGCATGCATAAATTCCTGACATATTACAATATGCAACAACAGTACCATCTTTCTGAAAAACTACTCATTTTATCATTTACCACTTCAGCCCCGGAAGGTTTATCCCCCTTTTTTGCAGTATGGCGCTGCGTTACTTTGACAATTACGTGGTCATGTGATGCTGTACACAAATAGAGCTTTATTTTGGTAGTATTTGATCACCTCTGCGGTTTTTATTTTTTGCTCTATAAACAAAAAAAAACACCAATAATTTAGAAAAAAAAATGTTTTTTTACTTTCTGCTATAAAACGTATCCAATGAAGAATTTTTTTTAAAAAAAGTCTTCATCAATTTAGGCCAATATGCATTCTACTACATATATATTTGGTAATAAATATCCCAAATAGCATATATTGATTGGTTTGTGCAAAAGTTATAGTGCCTACAAACTAGGGGATATTTTTATGGAAATTTCTATTTTTTACTAGTAACGGTGGTGGTCAGCAATTTTTAGTGGGACTGCTACATTGAGGTGGGCAAATCAGACACCTAACTAATACTTTTGACACTATTTTGGGGACCAGTGACACTAACAAAGTGATCAATGCTAAATAATTTGCGCTGTAACTGTACTAATGACACTGGCAGGGAAGGGGTTAACATCAAGGACGATCAAAGGGTTAAGTGTGCTCCTAGAGAGTACTTTCTTACTTGGGGGGGGGGGGGGGGGGGATGCTGTGACTGGAGAAATCCAGAGATCCTTGTTTCTGCTTATCAGAAATACAAGACCTTCATCTTCCTCCTTCACAGAACAGTGGTCTATAGGCAGTCCACTGTTATGCCTCTCCTCTCCCGCCTCACGGATATCCTCCCAGAATAAGCTGACCGCGCTGTAGCCGTCTTTCGGCTATGAACCAGTCAGCAAGTGGTTAATGACTAACTGGTGACCTTAATGTGCAGTAGAACGACACAGTATAGAATAAAGAGAAGTCATAGAAGTTGGACCACCAGGGTGTGTGGTAAGGAGAAATACAGCCCCAAGATCTTCTCAAATAGTTTAAAGTTGCCTCTGAGATCTTACATTAACTGCTAAATGATTTTAAATGTAGCTTTTCTAACCTGAAATTCCAACAACTCTGCTGCTGATGACTTTGGAAGCTTTGAAGACACCTTCAGGACCATCCATATATATATACCTATAGAAAACCGAAGAAAGAGGATTATGTGTTTTCTACAAAATCTTTGCGCATCCAAGATTAACTACTTCCTACCCGGCCAATGTATATAAATGGTCGGGTGGGCGCTCCCTCCTTCTGAGTGGATGTTCAGGAACGTCCCTCAGAAGGAGGGGGATTGCGTGGGTCTGCGCAGCGGTGCTATCCCGATGCACTCGTGTCACCCGGACACACCGCATCTCCGAACGGCAGGAGATTTGTGATTGGCCCTCCTGATCACATGATGGCTGTGTCCAATCACAGCATCATGTGATGTGAACACATAGCCAGTTGCTAGGCAATTGGCTCTCCTCTCCTCACACAGAAGTTGTCATTGAGGAGAGGGGATTGCTGCAGCTGGCTGGTGATCAGTGAGTATGAGCTTTTTTTTTTTTTTTTACAGATTTTTACTCACTGATCACCAACCTAGTGTCACCACACAATGTAAAACACATGTCCCCAAATAACACCTCTCCCCCACATATATCCCAAAATCACATGTCCTAATGATTATCTGCACACATATGTCCGTGATCACCTGTGCACAACTGTACATGATCATTTGCGTACATTTGTCCGTGCTCACACAAACCAATTATTATACACTTAACGGAATTTTTCTTACCAAAAACGTGTAGCAGAATACATTTTGGCTTAAATGTATGACAAAATTAGATTTTATTGGATTTCTTTTAAAACAGAGAGAAGAAAATATTGTTTTTTTTTCCCCCAAACTTCCTCTCTTTAAAAAGAAGAAAAAAAAAAAAAAAAAAAAGCAGAGTAGTGAATAAATACCACCAAAAGAAAGCTCTATTTGTGCGAACACAATTATAAAAATGTAATTTGGGTACAGCGTAGTATGACCACACAATTGTCATTGAAAGTGCGAGAGCGCTGAAAGCTGAAAATTGGTCTGGGAAGGAAGGGGGCGAAAGTGGCCATTATTGATGTGGTTAAAAAGGATCCTGAAAATCAGTAAATGGTACATGCAACTATTTATGTACAATGAAGCAGAATAGTGATCCTAAGTGGTTTCACATTATTCAAATTTGATGATGATTGCAAATTACACAAATTTAAAGAAATTCCCCTGATAAATTGGCAGTAAAAATGCTCACCAACCTTAATTTCTACAGTGAATGCGCAATAAAGCATTAGGGCTGGTTCACATCAGAATCACAAAGGAATGCATACAAACTTCCTGTGTGATTCCTGTGCATTCTCTAAAGTGGGATTTGGCAGCAAATGAATGGGCTGCAAGTGGGACAGGATCATACAAAAAGTAGTGCATGCATCTCTTTTGAAATGTGCTCCGCACCAAATCAGATACTGCTGCAGTACCATGCAATCTGGTGCCCGCAAACACACTGCATGTGTGATCTGCTTTTTGGGTGCAGTTAGCCAGGTATTTCCACCCACAGCAGATAGCAAGTGCATTTGAATACTGTGCAGGAAACGCGCACGGAGCACGCCTTTCCTTAACCATGTTCTGGCGAGAACCAGCCCTAAATATTTTGTTGCAAATTCAGCCATAGGCTATGTTTATTGTTTATTCTAATTATTTTAATCACAGAACTTCAGTTGCCCTTCAAATCATTCTCCTCTTTGAATCACCAGCTAGCAGAGAACTCGTAAATATGCAAATATATTACAGTGACATTAGAGGAAAGCAGCAATGTTTCACATTGTCTAAATAAATCGTTCATAGAATATGTAAGGCAGAATACGATTAAGAGCATATCAATTCGTTGCATAGCCAAGCTGAAAAAAATGTTTGCCAAACTTGAAGCTTGACTTTGGAAAATGAAAGAACGTTTAAAATATATTTATTTTTTTCATTACAGATTCAGATAGATGTTCCTAGAATGAGTCCTGAGACATTAATTCTTCAACCAGTAGTTACAGAGGTAAGTGTGTATCTTTGAGTTAAGAGGTCTGGCAACCTATATTGTTCCACTTCATACATTTGTAACTGACACCTCCCATGGACATGTTCATATGGAGTAAATATCCCCCCGAAACCGCCAGAGTTGGAAGTATTGTTTTCCCTTCTCCTGACAACACTAGACCAATTATTAAGACTGCCCCCCTCCCCCTCATCTGGGAATACCTATGGACTGAGTGTGAGTTTCTCTACATTTAATGCTCCCAATGCCCGCTGGGGAAGACATTGCCCGCGGCATCCTACATGAGTGGGTGCTTTCCTGGCCTCTGATACATGTGCTCTCTATTCCCGAAGAAGCAGAAATAAAACCGCAAAACATGTCGGAAAGAATTCAGATATGACTTATGTGTTTGGCTATATCATCATATTTATCCGATTTATTAGAGAGCTTTTTTAGTGCCGATGAATTGCTATGTGTTTGTATATCTGTCTTTTTTAATAGTTTTGTAATAAATACATTTTTATAATCGATTAGTGGTGTCCAAAGCACTACCATTAAAATCCATACAAGCCTCTACAAAAATCCTTAATATAGAACTTCTGGACATAGGCATAGGTACTTATTACAATCTTTATAGTAAATGGCACAATCTTACAATAATAACATGACATGAGTAGATTTTTTATCAGTTCTACAGGCCCCTCTAGCCTGTGCCTTAGAATAAGAGGGAAGTGAAGCCTCCATCAGTTTACATGTATTTTCCACCCCCCCCCCCCCACCATTGTGCTTTGCTGGTTAGTGAGCATAGAGAAGGGAAGGGAGTGAGCTATCATTTACCACTGTGCATGCTCCCACATGTGTCACATGGGCTGCTCAGATGTGATAGGGAGGAAATGCTCAGCATAGAAACTCACTGAACACAGAGCGTGTGCATGTGCAGAGTTGCCAACACTGCTCTGCAAATCCCCAACTGCAGTGGGGACATAGACAGAAGATGGAGAACAGCAGAATTAACCAGACTTTTTGCAGAATACAGAAAACAAATCTTTGTAACTGAGTATGAACAACATATAATACAGCATCTATTAGTAGTTTTTTATGCTATAAGTTTAGTGACGCTTTACGTGTAAAAGTATATGGCACTTTAGGAACATAGCACAACTGTGCTGATTACATGGGTAAAGAGCCGCGTCATCGGCTCTTTATCGAGATTGTGGTCACAATCACTGCACTGCGTGCCTGAACGGCGGTTCTGTGGCGCCGTCGTATGATGGTGTCCCAGAACGAGAGTGCATTCCTCCTGCCATCATTTTACTTGCCTACTGGGCAGTTTTACCTCCTTACTGCCCAGGCCAATTTTCAGCTGTCAGTGCTGTCACACTTTGACTGACAAATGCGTAGTCATGTAATACTACCAATATGAATTTTTTATCATTTTTTTTTTTTTCACAGAGATTTCTTTTCGTGTTATTTAATCATTACTGGGTTTTCTATTTTTTGATAAATAAACTTAAAAAGACTGGGAAAAAACTCCCCAAAAACCTCATAGTTATAAAATTTTGCAAACAGGTAATCTTTCTCCGTCACTGGTATGCTCTGATGAGGCAGTACTGATGGGCACTGATAGGTGGCACTGCTAAGGCACTATTGATCAGAACTGGTGGCACTGATGAGGATCCACTGATTGTTAGCACTGGTGGGCACTGATTATCAGCACTGGTGGGACTGCATTAATAATCGGAACACTTAACCAGTGTAGATGTTCCTTTCACAAAAGCTGGCTATCAGCTCTCCTCTCCTTGCGCTGTCAGCCTTAGGAAAGTAATGCCAATAACCGGCTTTTGTTTTTATTTTGATCAGCTGTGATTGAACACAGCTGATCATGTGGCTAAAGGGCTGCTGTTACTGGCCCTTTACCCTGATCTGTGATCAGCTGTGCCTTAAGGACACAGCGATCACACTGCATTCCGCAGCGGGCACACTCATGGGAGGACGTCATAAGACACCCTCCAAAACATTCGGCTATGGCACAGTTAGCAAGTGGGATTTCAGTCAAATACTAACTAGGCCTACACCTAATCCCACCCCTATGCTAAGCCTATCCTAATTGCCCTGTAAAGGAAAGAAGTCTACACTTACCAATTCTGAAGGTGCTGTGGTCCAATCACAGGATCGGCTCTCAGTGGCGTCAGTGTAGAGGAGGGACAGCTGACAATGGCTGCCCAGAGTAAACCTATGGATGACATCATCACTTAGACTCTGCAGCTGTTGACAATCTCTTCCATACACCGAAGCCGACTGCTGGACCGATTATGTGACCTGACCAGATTGCCCTCAGCATAGGTAAGTATATACTTATTTTCTTTACATGGTAGTTAGAATAGACTTACAATGGGAGTGGGAGTAGGCTTACTATTTTACTATACTTCCACTTATATGAGCAAAACCCTTTTATCCAAATATGTAGAGGCTAGCATGATACATAATGTAAATATGAATTTATAAAGCTTTTCAAATGCGTGGGGACTTCCCTTTAAGATATAATATAGCATTTTTATCTATTTAATTTCTGTTACTTTGCCAGTTACCAAGTTAACTTTTCCAGCTCCAGTTTGACCATCAAACAAGAAAAGTGAAAAATTGTAATCCTCCTCGGGTGTTAATAGATGCATGAGGGAAGTAATTATCAGAATTTGCACTTCACACAAGAGAGCTCTCATTCAAAATATTTATCATTGCAAAGGAATATAAATATTATCTTTTCGGCTGATGATTGACAGATACATCAGCTTTTGTCATGGTTGATCAAAACCCTAACCAATCTCTTTATTGAAATGTGCATGTATTTTATTATCCAGTGCTCCGTTTCTTGGGAAACAATGGGCTTCTCTCTTACCTAATAATGTGGGTCTTGAACTTTTTTTGTGAATTGCATTTTTCACTTTTTTGTAGTTTGTGGCACAAAGTAAGGATACAATTTTATTGAACTTTTTTAAACTGTATCCAACCATAGAATGTGAAGCCATCTAGAATAATGTGCTGTTCGGGTATAATTATCTGTTGATATATGAGAATATGACCAATGGATCAGCAGAGTCTCTGCCATATTTAAATAAAACATACTATGATATCATGTAGCATCTCTTACTTGTACATATAAGTCAAATTATTAAAAAGTATTAGTACTTTGGTACCATGCGATCTGGTGCCCACAAATGCAGTGCATTTGTGATCTGTGTCTGGGGTGTCGTTAATGTGTATTGGCAACTGCAGAAGATTGCAAAGGCAATGTTTTTTGAACGTGGTGTCAGAAAAGCACATGAAACATGCCTTTCCTACACCACGATCTGGTGTAAACCAAACCAAAAACCCTATAAGCAGTGGTAATTAATACAGTGGTGGGTGAAGGTGTTGTAAATGCAGGTACATTTAGGAACGTCATCCTCATCACCAGTTTGGGCATTCTTTCACAGAGACTGTAGTCTTCATTTCCATTTCAACCGCTCACGGACACAGGAATTCAGAGACTGGTTAGGACACAAACCCCCCCCCCCCCCAAAAAAAAAAAAAAAAAAAAAAACGGGGAGTGGACAGCCTGGTAAAATCCTTTCTACTCCAGTGCCATTTCTCTGCTTTGATGGAAGAAGTCTGCTTTTTATATTTGAGAAAATCTCTGTTCATTTTTTTCAATCAAGATTCCTGCTATTTTGCTTCTAGAGCTGGGCTCTATATGCAGTTATCTGGGCTGGAACCTTCCAGACCTAAGTGTACTGTATTAATTGGTCCAGAGCCGTGGCACAGCTACAGGTGTGACCCTGTCTTTGAAGATTGATAGCCACTTTGTTATTAGGACCACTGGGTATCATTTAAAATCCCTATTTTCATTCTTACTGCAGAAGGTATTTACGAGAAGGGACTGACCGCTGACAGAAATGAGCTGGGTGATGTTCCACACAGATGTTAAACCCCCGCCCCACCTGTTATGCCAGCTTAATACTTAAAGTGGAAGTCCATGCAAAAACTAAAATCCCTGCATCTATATACTCCACCGATCTAACGCTTAACCTCTCTAGCCCTGTAAAGAAAAAAATGAATATACATACTTTTTTTGAACCCGATCTCCAGCGGAGGAATTTCTGCAGAGGACATGGCTGACAATACCTGTGAAATGAATGGCAAGTGATGTTATCCATAGATTTACTGTGGGACTTCCATCCTCATCCGTGTCCTCTGCATCCACCTCCAAAGTGAAGCCGCGGCTGGCAGCTCCATGTGGGATCCAGTCGGAGCAGCTTCAAAAAAGGTATGTGTACTGTTTTTTTTTCTTTACAGGGCTAAAGAGGTTAGTGTTAGAATGCTGGTGGCTATAGATGCAGGAATTTAAGTTTTTGCATGGACTTCCACTTGAAGGTTCTTAGGCAGCTCTTTGTGCTGCAGGCAGTCCCAAGTTTATTTATTTTTATTATGGGGCTGTGCCACCCCTAAGACTGGTTTTGGACTTCCCATCTGCCTAGGCGGGGGTGTAGAAAGCATTACCGTGCCTTGAAAAAGTATTCATACCCCTTGAGATTTTCCACATTTTATCATGCTACAATCAAAAACATAAATGTATTTGATTGGGATTTTATGTGATCAACCAACACAAAGTGGTACATAATTGTGAAGTGGAAGGAAAATTTTATAAATGCTTTTCAAACTTTTTTTTTTTTTTTTTTTTTTTTTTACAAATATCTGAATAGTGTGGCGTGCATTTCAGCCCCCCTAAGTCAGTACTTTGTAGAACCTCCTTTTTGTTGAAATTACAGCTGCAAGTCTTTTTGGGGATGTCTCTACCACAGTGTTTCTCAACTGCGTTCCTCAAGGTGCCCCCACAAGTCATGTTTTCAGGCTTCCCATGAATTTGCACAGGTGATTTGATCAGTTTCACTGCCTTTGTAATTACCACAGTCATTTCATCTGAGGGAAATCCTGAACAAATGACCTGTTGGGTTGCCTTGAGGACTGGAGTTGAGAAACACTGCTCTACTAGCTTTGCACAACTAAAGAGTGAAATTTTTGCCCGTGCTTCTTTGCCAGATAGCTCAAGCTCTGTCAAATTGGATGGAGAGCATCTGTGCACAGCAATTTTCAAGTCTTACCTCAGATTCTCAATTGGATTTAGGTCTGGACTTTGACTGGGTCATTCGAACACATCACTATGCTTTGATCTAAACCATTCCATTTTAGCTTTGGCTGTATGTTTAGAGTTGTTTCCCTGCGGAAAGTTGAACCTTCACACCAGTTTCAAGTCTTTTGCAGACTTGAACAGGATTTCTTCTAAAATTGCCCTGTATTTGGCTCCATCCATCTTCCCATCAACTCTGACCCATCCCTGCTGATGAAAAGCATTTCCCACAACATGATGCTGCCACCACCATGTTTCATGGTAGGAATGGTGTGTTCAGGGTGATGTGCAGTGTTCTTTCTCTGCCACACATAGCATTTAGCTTTTAGACCAAAAAGTAAAATTTTGGTCTCATCTGACCACAGCACCTTTTACATGTTTGCTGTGTCCCCCAAACTGCAAATAAGACTTCTTATGGCATTCTTTCAACAATGGCTTTCTTTTTGCAACTCATTCATAAAGGCATGGTTTGTGGAATGCATGACTGATATTTGTCCTGTGGACAGATTCTCTCACCTGAGCTGTGGATCTCTGCAGCTCCTCCCGTTACTACGGGCATCTTGGCTGCTTCTCTGATTAATCCTGTCCTTGCCTGACCATGTCTTGGTAGGTTTGCAGTTGTGCCATGCTTTTTCCATTTTCGAATGATGAATTAAACAGTGCTCCGTGAGATGTTCGATGCTTGGGGTGTTTTTTTTTTTTTTTTTAAATAACCTAACCCTGCTTTAAACCTCTCCACAACTTAATTCCTGATCTGTCTGGTGTTTTTCTTGGCCTTCCTGATGCTTTTTGTTCACGAAGGTTCTCTAACAAACCTTTGAGGGCTTCACAGAGCAGCTGTATTTATATTGATATTTAATTACACACAGGTGGACTCTAGTTACTTATTAGGTGACTTTTGAAGGAAATTGGTTTTACTGGATTTTAGTTAGGGTTATCAGCGTAAAGGGGGCTGAATACAAATGCATGCCATGCTTTTCAGATATTTACTTGTAAATAAAAATTTAAAACCATTCATCATTTCCCTCCCACTTCACAATTATATCACTTTGTGTTGGTCTATCACTGAAAATCAAAATAAAATACATTTACATTTTTGGTTGTAACATGACAAAATGTGGAAATGTTTAAGGGGAATGAATACCTTTTCAAGACACTGTATATTGAACTAGCCCAAAATACTTTTGTAGGTGGCAGTATAACTTCTCTAAAGTCTCTAATTTCATTTGTCCCTCAATGAACTCCAAGTAATAGCTGTTTTGGCTATACTTCTATAGGTAACAGACGTGCAGTTGAGCGCTGGAGGGGCAGAGCAGAGAGACAGTGACTGAGTCACAGCTCTCTGCTTAGAGCGGAGGGGAGAGCTGAGCAATCTGTTCCTCCTGCAGAAACGTCAGGGTGTTTTTTTTTTGGTAAGTCCATAGTTGTCTTTTAAGTACCAAGGTCCCATTATTAGTTTGTAGCTACCTTTTCTAGAGATCTGGTAACTTGCTCATGGTTTGAGAAGTACCTGTAGCCTAATCCACTAGGATTTATATGTTTGGTTGTCGGTTAAAGTGGAAATAAACCCATCGATTTAAACATTTAAAAAAAAAAAAGGCATGCCGGAAATGCTAACTGCACATTGGCTGTGCTCTCAGCCAAACTATCAAACCATCCAATGGCTGGTGTCATAATGAATCACATGTGCAGCACCATAGCAGTTGAAGATTAAACAGAGGGTAAGATGGCAGCTTCCTTGGCTGAAAACTATAGAGGAGTTTACTTCCACTTTAAATACTATATCTGCTGTTCAAAATAAGCTAGTTAATTCAGTTTAATTTACATTTGCGGAAAACCTAGTTATAGAAACTGAACTTGCCTAAAAGCGAAAGAAAGGGGTAGCGGTGGTTTAAATGACTATTGATCTAGAGTAAGGACAGTATGGGAATCACAAGCCTACCAATCTCCCACTTAGATATCCACTTGTCATTTTATCAGGAGCTAAGAAATGATTCTGCTGTCACTGATTTTCCACTGATTTTTTATTTTATTTTTTTCAGCATTTCCCTTTCCAATTAAAACTTTCTAAAATACTTTTAATATGCCATTTTAAAGATCAATCGTGTATAGTACAGGATGTCCGATTTGTTGTATTCAGTGTTCCATAAGCTGAAACCTTGTGACCATTCAAATGTAATTACCTCTATGTTGCATCATGTTCTGCGATTCTTGTAGAATTCATGTACCACAGACTGGTTTAATGGGATAGCTCATTCTTATTACATTTACCTAACCTTTTTCTAGACATGCCAATTTGTCTTTGCTTCCATCTGCCCTCTTCCTTTTCTCATCAGTCAGTAGTGTGACACTTTTTATGTAACATAAGCTTTAGGAATTGAAATGGAATGTATCCTTCTGTTCTGTGTTCAACTCCAGTGCTTTGTCCAACTCAGCGGAGTTTGCTGACTATTGGGATGACCTTTGGGTTGCCCCGAGTGTAAAAGAGGTATTTTATGTTGCAGATCCTTTGTAACATGACATCTATCACTTTTATATCAAACATGTGGAAAGAATGCATTTGAAGCATCTCATTTCTCTTTTATGTTACATGTCCTCTGAACTCCAAACCTGTTACACCTCCATCTAGTCCTGCTTCCTTATACCGTAGTCTCCTGTTGTAGGCTTTTATTGTTTGCTCAGCACTGGGTAACATGTAGTTGGCAGGCTGATATTAAAAAGTAGTGACTGGTGCTAAATTCCTGTTTTTTTTTCTTTATTTTTTTGCCACAAGTGGAGACAGTCATTAATCCCATTCCTAATTATTACTTGCTGGCTATCATATGTATATATATTTTATCTATTTATTAACATTAATGTACAAAATGGTGCTTAATACAAATAGTGTATTAAAATATATATATATATATATATATATATATATATATATATATATATAAAATTATCTCTATCCTTCTGCAAGGCAATGCTATAATATGCTAGCATGGGTTGCATACTAGCCCCTTATGTGAAACTTGTCTTAAAATGAAGCCCTTCGGCGGCATAATGTCGCAGGGCTTCCATCTTCACCCTGTCTTCTTTCTGGGTTCGCAGGCTCCGGTCCTTTGAATGGACAAGCCACGATGATGGCACTCCCACGTATGCATGTGGGAGTCACTGTTCAGAGCACAGTGCTCTGAAGCAATGGTACAGGTATGTCATTCCTTCAGAGTGCATGAACAGGTGAAGTCACCCTTGGCTTCACAAGTAAACAGCACACATTTAGGAGATATTTATTGGACCTATAGGTAAGCCTTATTATAGACTTATCTGTAGGTAAAAATCAACCAAGGGAGTTTACTCCCACTTTAACCTTACATTTATTGTGAGGAGCTGATCATGTGATCAAAGCTGCTTATAGAGGGACCAGTTGCATGGATTGAGGAAGTCTGCCAGAACTAAGAATAAGATAAGTAAGACGCCTTACCCCTGCACCCCTGCTATAGGAACCTTCAGCCACTTCAGTGTGAGGAGGGTACGCTTCAAAGGTAGATTTTGTCTCATTCTCAGAGACACAGCTGCAGAAACTCAGCAGTTGGGTTATTGCAGTATCTTCATACTGGACATGCTGAACCTCCTCAGTCCACATCCAATTCTGTAAGTTCCCCGCAGGGGACAGATCCCAATTTAGCAATGGCACCTTACAGGCACTTGGGAGCAAGAACACATGGGACAGACAGTAGGAATTCTGCTGCAGGCCCTCAGGAAAATGTCCTTGCAGGTCGGAGCAAGGCTTTACACTGACATCACTCCACCCCTCTCGTTTGGGCTCTCCCACAGCCACAGCCTGTCTGACTATAGCCAAATTCTCTGCCACTATGTCTGATCTATTCCAATGGTTATCACCACTTCTGGAATCGGTGGGTGCTAACAGCAGTAAATGCTCTTTTGCCTCTTCTTTTCTTGACTATTTTCATGAGTTACAGCATGAACTGCCTGATACACTTCCATTTGCAAAAGGCAAAAGGGACACTGGCATTTTAGTGGAGGTTATTGAAGATTTTTCATCTACAGAATTTCATAAAGTTACTTCTTCAACCTCTTGACACATACTGGCTACTGCAGTCCTAGATGTGCTCATCCCCTACATATATCTATTGGCACAACAAAGAAGACTAAATGTGAAGTATAGCAAAATCTTTTTTAGCTAAATTTCTCCTATGGATCACAGGAGGGCAGTTCGTTCTGCACTTAAAGCCTGCTGTTGGCTGATGTCACAAACTTGGTCCAGGCTCAGAAATGATCCCCACCCTATGGTCGGGATCTGCCCAGAAGCCTGGAGTGGCAGCTGGCTCATCCTCTCAGCGAGCCACTAAGAGGATAAGCCAGCTGCAACCCCTCCGGCTTAGCCCAGTGCTCCAGTGAGTGCTGGAGGGGAAGAGCAGAGAGCCTGCGATCGACAGTCTGCAGGCTCAAGACTGAGAGCTGAGCGATCAGTGGTCTTTGATCGCTCAGTCCTTGGTTTTAGAGGCGGCAGGGTATAGGCAAGTATGATTTGCAATTTTTTTTTCTGTGCCCATATTTCTCTCTTAACCCATTTTGGATGAGCATTAAAACGTGATTTGCCTAACTCCAAGAACTTATTCTCTCCTCTTGACAGTTTTGATGCCTTGTACCCAATGGAAGAAAAGATCATTTTTAAGGATTCAATTGATAGGCATTTGGGGAACCTTTTGAATGCCTCTAGCTGTATCACACCCATCCCTATAAATGGCTGTTGCCCAGGCTAATGCAAACTTGATTGGAGAACTCAGTAACGCTTTTTCTTCTGGTATATATAATCCTGTTGTTGCTGCAGTTCATGCCCTTAGCGCTACTACTACTCGGTGTGGATGACATGGAGAGTGTGATTCATCAAAATGTCAAAATCTTACTTTCTCTGCATATGCCCAGAATTTTATGGATTAAAGCTGGGTCGTTTAACCTGTGTTCTTAACCTACTACCCACTATCCACACTCAAAACTCCATTTTGAATGGGCCTTCCCTACCTTACATGTGGGATCTGATTTTTGTAAATTCTTTATTTTGAACAAATACTTACACTTGACATTGAGGTTCAGCAGGAACACAAAAACATAATCTCGTCTAACAAAAATCGTATTCCATGTACAGTCTTTAGAAAGAAGTGAGTCTCCACATATTAGCAAAAGCAACATGGACAGAAGAGAATAACTTATGAGTCCAAATTGTCATTGTGCAACCACCTTCATTTTATACCAGGGTATGCAAACCTAAAAATACCAGTAGACACAGGTAGGTCTAGCAGAACAAAAAGAAAAGCAGAAGCGTAGAATTGATATGGAAAAATGAATTAATGAGCTAAAAGAAAGAGGGTGGAGGTGGTGGAAGAAGGGGGAGCTGAATGGTGTTTGTTGTTGTTTCCAATAATCTGATAGACATCTCCTGGCAGTGTTGACCAAGAGTAGTATAATTAATTGTTTTTAGACAGGTCTAGGTATAACCCCAATTCCAAAAAAAGTTGTGACGCTTCGTAAAAAAAACAGAATGCAATGATTAGCAAACTTCACATACCCACTTTTTATTTACAATATAAAATTTTGATATTGATGGCGGCGGCAACACGTCTCAAAGTTGGGGCAGGGCCATGTTTACCACAATATAGCATCCCCTCTTCTGTTAACCAGTTCCAGACCGTTGCACGCCAAAGTACGCCTCTACTTTGGGGATGGATATCGTTGTTATGGCAGCAACTAGCTGCCATAACCCCGGTATCCCTGCGTTCGGCCGGTGGTCCAGTACAAGATAAAAGTGGTGTCTGTGGTGGGTTCGCCGCAAGATCACTTTTATCTATGGCGAGAGAGGGCTCCCCCTCCCGCTGCGATCCAGTACCCTCTGCTGCTTACCAGAGCCGTTGGAAGTGGCGGAGGCGATCGCGTCTTTCCCCTGGGCTGACATGGAGATGAGTGAGGGGAAGATGGCCCCCACACATCTCCAAGACACTGCAGGGCAGAAGCGACGTCATAACGTTACTTCCGCCCATAGTTCTTAAAGGGGCATTTTTTTTAAATGACAATTTTTTTTTTATTGCATTTTTGTGTAAATATGAGATCTGAGGTCTTTTTGACCCCAGATCTCATATTTAAGAGGTCCTGTCATGCTTTTTTTTCTATTGCAAGGGATGTTTAAATTCCTTGTAATAGGAAAAAGTAAAAGGTAAAATAAATTAGAAAAAAAAAATTAAATGCGCCTCGGCCCACCGAGCCTGCATGCAGAAGCGAACGCATAAGTGAGTAGTGCCCACATATGAAAATGGTATTCAAACCACACATGTGAAGTATCGCTGCGATTGGTAGAGCGAAAGCAATAATTCTAGCCCTAGACCTCCTCTGTAACGCAAAACATGCAACCGGTAGAATTTTTTAAATGTCTCCTTTGGAGATTTTAAAGGGTAAAAGTTTGTCCCCATTCCACGTGTGGGCACAATTTTGAAGCATGACATTTTTGGTGTCAATTTACGCGGCATAACATTATCTTTCACAATATAAAAAAAATGGGCTAACTTTACTGTTGTCTTATTTTTATTTTTTTAAACAAGTGTATTTAAAAAAAAAACAAATTGCGCTTCTAAGACCGCTGCACAAATACGATGTGACAGAAAGTATTGCAGCGACCACCATTTTATTCTCTAGGATTTTAGGGGGGAAAAAAAAAATATAATGTTTGGGGGTTCTAAGTAATTTTCTAGCAAAAACAAAACTGTTTTTAACTTGTAAACACCACATCTAAAAAAAGAGGCCCAGTCTTAAAGTGGTTAACAACACTTTGTAAACATCTGGGAGTTGTTGGAGTTTGGGAGATGAATTTTGTCCTATTCTTGCCTGATAAAAGATTCTAACTGCTCAACAGTCATGGGTCGTTTTTGTGTCAAGATGCACCAAATATTTTTAGTTTGTGAAAGGTCTGGACTGTAGGCAGGCCAGTTAAGCACCCAAACAGATGCAGTATGCAGTTTATCATTGTCCTGCTGAAAATTTGCATGGCCTTTCCTGATAAAGATGTCATCTGGATGGGAGCATATGCTGCTTTAAAATGTGGATATATCTTTTAGCATTAATAGTGCCTTTCCAGATGTGCAGGCTGGCCATGCCATACACACTAATGCTCCCCCATATAAACAGATGCTGGCTTTTGGTCTGAGTGCTGATAAGACAGAAGCCTGGAGGACACAACAACCGCGATTGCCAAGAAGAATATCACATTTCAATTTGTCTGACCACAGAACAGTTTTACTCTTTGCAACAGACAATTTTAAATAAGCTTTGGCCCAAAGAAAATGGTGGCAATTCTGGATCATATTCAGATATGGCTTCTTCCTGTATGATAGAACTTTGGAATAGTAACCAATTGAAATCCTGTTTTCACAGATTTAGGTTGTGCAGTAGTGGCTGAATGACGAAGCAATAAAAGTATCAATGCAAGCAGATAATTTTTATTTTTTGTGATAACAAGGGTTATAATCTCTCTTTGCATGTAAACCTTGTGGGTATACAAAGTTGGTTCATCCTGTATTAAATATTGCAAATAAGTTTGGGAAAGAAAAACCTTATTTAGTCACCAGCAAGATTGGTTGAAGAATTACATGGTCTGACTGTGTGCAGTAAATTGATTTGCATTTTAATGAGTGAAATAAGTATTTGACCCCTTCGCAAAAGATGACTTAGTACTTGGTGTTTGTTCTAGTTAGTCACAAGGTTTTGCACCCATCTCGGGAGGGATTTTTTTTTCCACTCCTCTTTGCAGATCCTCTCCAAGTCATTAAGGTTTCAAGGCTGACTTTTGGTAACTCGAACCTTCAGCTCCCTCCACATATTTTCTATTAGATTAAGGTCTACAGATTGACTAGGCCTCTCCAAGACGTTATTGTGCTTCTTTTTGAGCCACTCCTTTTGTTGCCTTGGCCTTGTGTTTGGGCCATTGTCATGCTGGAATACCCAGGGAAGGAGGTACTCATCCAAGATTTGACGGTGCATGGCTCCGTCCATAGTCCCTTTGATGTGGTAAAGTTGTCCTTTCCCCTTAGCAGAAAAACCGTGAGCTCTTGCATGGAGCCCCAGACCGATGGAAATTGACAGTTATTTTTTGTTAATTCCATTTACGAATTATGGCACCAGCTGTTGTCTTGGCTGCTTGGTGATGGTCTTGTAGCCCATTCCAGTCTTATGTAGAACTACAATCTTGTCCCTGATATCCTTGGACAAATCTTTGATCTTGGCCATGCAGGAGAGATTGGAATCTGATTGCTTCTGTGGGCAGGTGTCTTCTATACAGATAGCAAGCTGAGGTTAGGAGCACTCCCTTTAAGAGAGTGCCCCTAATCTTGTTTTTTTTTTTTTTTTTCTTTAGGGGAATGTTCATTATGCCATATCTGTAATGACCATCATTACACATATGGCATAATGAACATTCCCCTAAAATATATATAAAATACAGTGGGGGGATTTAGTATTTGATCCCCTGCTGTTTTTGTACATTTTGCCCTCTGACAAAGAAATGATCAGTCTACAAGGTGGAAATTATCTTTCCCACTAATCCACCTTGCCCAAACAGAGGACACCTTATATTCACTGATAAAAATACATGGTTCTTCCACTACTGGAAACATGATGATAGATGCTGGTACAGCACCTTGACCATTCAGGAAGCACCTTGTATTTATATTTTTGAATGCAAGGCATTCTCGGATTTATCAAGGTGGAGGTTATCTGGCCCACTTCTCCACCTTGGCCAATCAGAGAAAACCTTATATACATTTATAATTAATACATGGTTCTTCCTGAATTGCCAAGGTGCTGTATAAGCAACTTGCATATTACTGTGGCACAGTGTTGACTGGCTTGTGGAGAAATCACTTTATCCATGCTGGCCTACAGCAAGTATTAAAAGCGACATAATTCTGGAGTTCATCAGTGGTGCTGGTCTTCAGCTTATTGACTATTGGTAGTATTTTGGTTGTTATGTAAAAGTTCTAATTTCCTTGCATTAATTGGAAATGTAACATTTGTGTATAGAAAAAAAGTTTGTGTTGCTATTCCCCTTTTAATGATATAAATATCCAACTCAAATAAACACTGTGCTTTAATACTTTATTGCAGTATTTATTTTGAGAACATTTCTGTATTGTGGGCCACAAAATGATTACACTAAATAGTAGCTTTGCATCATAATATGGCATACGTTTGCCATGTTACTCTGCACGCAAAACAAAACAACACCACTCTAAACACCACCATGATGTGTAGAATGTTGTTTTTCTTTTTTTTTTCTTTTTTTTTTCTTTTTTTTTTTCTTTTGAGTGCAAATGTATGCCATATTATATTGCATCTGATAAATGTAAAGGTGCCATGTTTTTGTAGTAAATACCATATAGGCATAGTTATTTAAACAAAATGTATGATTACCAACAGAATATCTGCATTTACAAGTAATGCTGTTTTATACATTATGACTTGCATAAAAAAAAAAAAAAATCATCAAAATTTGGCAAGATCACTTTACAATGTGTGTATGTAGCCAGTCATTTGTTGTTCACATTTTTTCTGGATAAGTGTTGAACTGACCTGACATTTCAAACAGAATGCTAATGCAAATCAGTCTGAGTGGTTCATTACAGTATCATTCACATAAGAAATGCCCATGCAAGTCACAGGACACTTTCAAAAATGTAATACAGAAAGAAAGTGTTATCTCCTTTTCACACACCACAGGAAACTAGACATAAAAACATAAATATATATTCTATGAATAATGCATGAATATATGCAGTTTATACTGAAATCATTGTGACTTAGCATATTTAGCTCAATAATACATTTGAAGGTGAGAAATCATTTTAGATGCTTATTATGATTCTTCAAGTGTAAAATACTAAGTTAAATGATACAGCTTGAGTATTGTGTGAGCTGTGGCTGAACTGCGGTGTCAGTTTATGTAGAACATTACAAGTGCCTACACTGTTTGGGTTTATATGTATTTAGCTATTGCACTCTCTCCCCTATTCATTTCTGGTTATCATTCTGAATAACAAATGTGTTGTGACACAAAATAAATATTTTCTTGTTATTGTAACGGAGAAACTATGATGCTTAGAAATAAAACTAATATCAGGTAGTTTAAAGAAGAACTCCATACATTATATCACTTAAAAAAAACAACTTACCGGTTAAAGTGAATGTTCCAGCTTCATTCAGTAAGCTTTTTGCTCATCTGGAGAGGTACATCCAATTTCCCCTCCAATACTGGAGACATGCTGATAGATGCTGGTACAACACCTTGAACATTCAGGAAGTGCCTTGTATTTTTATCTTTGAATGCAAAGAATTCTCAGATTGATTAAGGTGGAAGTTATCTGGCCCACTAATCCACCTTGCCCAGAGAAAAAGTGAGCGGTCTGGATACTGCCTCTTAATATGACACAACTCCATCCCTAATTACATAAAGTACGAGTTTGCAGAGAGAGGGAGGACGCCACTCAGACCCACATCACCTTATAGATTTGATGCAGATATGGAGAACAGGGTGCATTGGGTGTTATTTTGGAGCTTCATTGAAGGCTTTGGCTAACTCCCCTTTCTTGTCCTTCGGGAGAAGATATACTGTGCATGCTCCAGTTTTGGAACCCAACAGCTGCTGCCTATCTACCATCAAACAGAGTGGGTATCGATTGTCTCAAATTTAAATTGTGCTGGCGTTTGTCTGCACCCCCCCCCCCCCCCCCCCCGACAGTTGCCCCATTTGGCCCTCCACATTGAACCATCATTTGCGTTAAACTATTTTTGACCGTAGTTATTTCTACTCTCTACCCCTGACAAAAGTGTTGAACTGGACATGCGTTGGGTACCAGGGATTGCCATCCACTTGAGAGTACTAGTGTTAATTTCAGATGTACTGTCCATTTGTTTTATGTTTTTTGTTATTTTGGTCACATGTATACAATAATAGATGCTAGACATCTTTTAATGTTTGATAATTTGTAGTGATCTGTTACCATTCTTTTTATGTAATAATTTTTTTTTCTACACACAGCAGTGTCTGTGGCCTTCAAAGTCCCAAACATAAGGGGTACATACTTTTGTTTCATGAAGCATATAGCTTACAACCATAAATATAAATATGTTTGGTACAATGCTGAAAATACATAATATACATATACATACTCAGCACATTTTGCAAGATCTACTTGCTTGATGCATGTGCAATTTGTCCAAAAAATAAATATCAGTAAGATATAACATTCAATGATGGCTAAGACTAGACAAGAAGCAGGAGGCCTGTGTAAGGCACCCCATACTTTACTTACATTATGGTCAATTGGTCCCAAGGACTGATACTCAATGATGACAATGGAGAATGCTCCAGCATTGTACCAACCATGTTTATGGTTTTAAGCTATATACTTTATGGTGTTTTTATGCTCCTGCTCATTTATGAGGATGTATTTGGAATTTCAATAACTTCTTAATGTATTCCATCTCCTTGTTATTATCTCTATGATCAACTCATTCAAAGTCCCAGGGAATAAACTTCTTGTACTACTTCCCCAAACAGAGGACACCTTATATTCACTGATAAAAATGCATGTTTTTTCCACTACCAGAAACAATGATGATAGATGCTGGTACAGTACCTTGACCATTCAGGAAGCACTTTGTATTTTTATCTTTGAATGCAAGAAATTCTCTGATCAAGGTGGAGGTTATCTGGCCCACTTGTCCACCTTTGTCGATCAGAGGACACCTTATATTCACTGATAATAATACATGATTCTTCCTCTATTGCCATGGTGCTGTATAAGTAACTTGCATATTACCTGTGGCACAGTGTTTTGCAATGTCTCCAGAGACCATACTGGCATGTGGAGAAATCACTTTATCCAAGCAACGTTATGTTACAGTGGTAGCGACGATCGGATCATTTTCAGAACTGATCAGTCTCCAGGCCGAGGCCAATGATTTCTGGCCTGGACCTGCGGATTGGTCCTGATGAATGTCATCTCCTCTCATGGAACTCTTTTCTGTTCCAGAGAGAGGAGAAAGGACATCCAAATGTGAGTTACACCAACACTACACTGACACAGTACACATAGGCACATATTTCACCCCCTGATTCCTTCCCACCCGTTATCCCCTTCACTCCCTGTCACTGTGTCACCCAGTGCAGTGTTCATATTTTTCTTTGATCGCTGTACTGGTGTCATTTGTGACATTAATGAGCATTAGGGTACTTAGTAGGCATTAGGGACCCCCCTAATAAAGGTTTAACCCCTTGATCACCCCCTGTCACCAGTGATCGCTGTATTAGTGTCACAGGTGACACCGGTCAGCAAGTTATTTTTTTATAGCATCAGGGCAATTGAGAGCCCACCACTTCTGCAGCACCCGTACTTCCCCAATTCACTGGCCAACCTGGAATTCAGGTGGAAACAATTGATTTTACATCACTTGATTTTTATTTGCTGTTTTTCATGGAAGATCTCTATAGATCTATTGTGGACCAAAGCAATTTGTATGCTGGTCAATTCATTGCCACTAATCCCCATTTGACCCTTGGCAGAGATTGGAAACCTATTAAGATTTCCGAATTTAAAACAGTCCTGGACCTATCCCTTCTCATGGGCATAACTAAAAAAAGTGGGTTGTGGTCATATTGGTCCACTAACCCAATTCACCATATGCCCGTGTTCTCAGCCTCCAAGAACAGGACATGATACAAGCAGATCTTGCGCTTCATGCATTTCAATGACCATGTACTCTGTCGTCCTCGGGGTGACCTTGAATACAATCAGCTCTACAAAATTCAGCCCCTTGTAAACCACTTCAACCAGCAGTTTGCTGCCTTGTTTACTCCCGATCAAGTTGTCTGCGTTGATGAGTCTCTGATTACGTTTTCTGGCCACTTGTCATTCAAGCAGTATCTTTCTAGTAAGCATGCCAGGTATAGGGTCAAGCTGTATAAGCTCCTGGGACTATCCCTCCTCATGGGCATAACTAAAAAAAATGAGTTGTGGTCATATTGGTCCACTGACTCAATTCACCATATGCCCCGTGTTCTCTGCCTCCATGACCAGGACAAGATATGAGAAGATTTTGCGGTTCACGCATTTCAATGACCATGAACTCTGTCGGCCTCGGAGTGACCCTGAATACGATCAGCTCTACAAAATTCGGTCTCTCATAAACCACCTCAACCAGCAGTTTCCAGCCTTGTTTACTCTCCATCAAGTTGACTGCATTGCTAAGTTGCTGATTACGTTTTCTGGCTGCTTGTCATTCAAACAGTATCTTCCCAGCAAGTGTGCCAGATATGGGGTCAAGCTGTATAAGTTCCGTGACAGAAACAGGCTATATATCTATCTATATCTATATATATATATCTTTATGGTTTACGAGGGAAGAGATAGTTACGTATAGCCAGAGAACTGCCCAGACTACATAGGGAGTGCTGGTAAGATTGTGTGGGACTTGGTGTCACCCATATTCGGAAAGGGGTACCACTTGTATGTGGACAGTTATTACACAAGCGTGCCACTTTTTAGTCACTTGTTTGCTCATGGTATTGGCGCATGTGGCACTGTGTGATGTAATCGCCGGGGCTTACCCCAGTGGTTTGTAGGTTCACATCTTAGTCTGGGGGAGAGAGCCTGCTTGAGATGTAATAATTTACTCGCTGTTAAGTGGAGGGATAAGAATGTTTTTTTTTTTTCTGTCCTCCCTTCATGCAGACACGACGGTCCAAATTCCTATGGCAACTGGTGTTGTGAAGAAACCCCTCTGTGTTCATGAAATATAACTTAATATGGGAGGGGTGGACCTCATTGACCAGTTGTTGGCGCCATACCTAATTGCCCATAAGGCCAGACTCTGGTATAAAAAAGTGTCTGCATACTTATTCCAATTGGCTCTGCTGAATGCTTATGTGCTATACATAGTAAGGAAGGGGGGGATTTGGATATATACATAAATTGCAACAAAAACAACAAAGTAGTCTGCCCCTATCTGGTGAGGCGCATGCTCGCCACCAGAGGGAGAATAAACTCCTCAAGCCGCTGATGTTACTGGTGGGTCCTGCTGTTAATGAAAAACATATAAAGCAATGTAAATAACAAAATTATCAAGCGGCCAGTGCACCAAGGTGGCTGGAAGATGGTGAGAAGCAGTGCCTAGCCTCCAGAATGGGACAAGACAGTGTGATCAATACAAAAGTGGTTATATAAAATTACAAAGATTGTTCTTAAAACATACAGCAACTGTCAAAAAATGTAACAGTATTAAAAGTGACTCTGAAAGAACAGAGAGCACAAATAAAGTGGATACATATTTCTATAGTGTTTAAAACACTTTCGTGCAAGTTCATGAAGAGATCATCACAGCTCTTCTGTTTCCAGACGGTGCTGTGGCCCAACTTCCCCACACAAATGGAGTGAGCTGGCTGCATGAGAGGTATTTTCCGCGTGCCCTCCCTGGTACCCCTACCCAAAGAAATCCCCAAAGAAGATGTGTCTAGAAAACGCGGATATAGGTGTGAACCCGCTTTTATTGTCCCCCCTGTCCTGACCAAGCTAGTCTTTGCATTGGTGACTGTTTTGAACGCTACCACACACTAGTGGAATATTAGTGTAGGGTACAGCATTGCACAATCCTAGATACTTACACAGGCTCTCGAAAGATAAGATGGCCATCACATTTTGAGAGACCCTAATCTGGAACGTTTAAAGTTTATATAATAAATGCAAAAAAAACCCCCCACAAAAATAAATACATTAAAAAGCCAAAAATAGTTTTATTTTTCTTCTCTTTTGTTTGCTCTCTATTGTTTGTTCTCTATTGTTTGCTCTCTATTGTTTGCTCTCTATTGTTTGCTCTCTATTGTTCTGTATTTGAACTGTAATGTTTTATTTTTACTATGCTTTATTGTATTTGTTTTGCAGGTATAGTACATCTTACTGTTATACTATAATGTTAATTTGTTTTATTGTTAACCATCATTTGCTTAGCAGGTACGCCATTCAGCTGCAGAGCAGGTTTATTCTGACAGCAAAAGCGTTTGCCACCATGATACATAAAGTCGTGACTCCAGCGCTGTAGGAGGTGATTTCACCACCACAGTTAAAACAAAGCATAGGGGCAGGGGTGGAGGCGAGATTTGCTCCTAGCATTAGGGGTGGATTGCCCCCATGCTTCGGCATATATTTTTTTAAGCGCAGATTGTGTTAACAAATCAAGTTGTTTTATTGAGTTAATGTTTTATCGTTATCATTGTTTGCTTTTCAGGTATGCCATTCAGCTAGAGCACTGATTTATTTATCTTGACAGCAACAGTGTTTGCTCTCACGAAACGAAAATCAGTGACTCCAGCGCTGTAGGAGGTTATTTCACCCCCCACCGCCTTCCATGGTTTTCTCGGGCTCTCCTGTCCCAACAGGGAACCCAAGATTGCGGCCGGTGGTTCAGCCAGCTGACCATAGAACCGATCAGAGACCAAAACGGCTTCAATCATCTCTATGGCCTAAGAAACCAGAAGCTACTAGCATTTCATGACTTAGGTTTTTACCGGATATAAACAGTGCCATTGGGGAGGCATTTTATTATGCCAATGGTGTGGTCAGTTGCTTTGAGGGCAGAAGAGAGGTCTAGTAGACCCCAATTTATTTTTTTTTTTAAAAGAGTACCTGTCACTAACTATTGCTAACAGGGCATAGTTATATTCCCTAAGATAACAATAAAAAAAATAAAAGGGACAATTTAAAAATAAAACAACAAAGCAAAATAAAAAAAATAAAAAAAAGCACCCCTGTCCCCCCATGCTTGCACGCAAAGGTGAACGCAAGTGTCGGTCTGGTGTCATATGTAAACCACAATTGCAACATGCATATGAGGTATCACCGCAAAGGACAGATCAAGGGCAGTGATTTTAGCAGTAGACTGCCTCTGTAAATCTAAAGTGGTATTCTATAAAGATTTTTAAAGGCTTTTAAAAATGTGTATAGTTTGTTGCTTCTGCACGTTTGTGCGCAATTTTAAAGCATGTCATGTTTGATATCCATGCAATTAGCATAAGAACATCTTTTTTATTTCATCAAACATTTGGGCAATATAGTGTGTTTTAGTGCATTAATATATTATAAGAAGTTTTTTTTGTTTTTTTCCAAAAAAAAAAATTGCTTTTGAAAAATCGCTGCACAAATACTGTGTGAATGTTTTTTTGTTTTGCTGATGGGCATGTTGAGTTGAGTTTTGCCACAAGTTTTGGGAAAATGTATTTATTTTTTTACATACATGCAAAGTTGTCACTAAGTGTTATTGTGTTCAAAATTGTCATGGTTATATGTGGAATTACACCCAAAATACATTCTGCTGCTTCTCCTGAGTATGGGGATACCACAAGCGTGACACTTTTTGGGAGCCTAGCCGCATATAGTACCCAAAAACCAAGCACTGCCTTCAGACTTTCTAAAGGCATAAAATTGTGATTATACTCCTCACTACCTATCACAGTTGCAGAGGCCCTGAAATGTCCAGATAGCACAAGCCCCCCCAAATGACCTAATTTTTTAAAGGTGTTTGCTAAGAGGCATGGTGAGTATTTTGCAGCTCTCATTTATTTTTGAAAATAAATAAAGAAAAGAAAACAACAATTTCTTTCTTCAATTTTCAAAACTTTGTAACAAAAAACGGGATCTGCAAAATACTCAACATGCTTCTCAGAAAATATCTTGAGGTGTCTACTTTACAAAATGTGGTCATTTGGGGGGTTATACTGCCCTGCCATCTTAGCACCTCAAGAAATGAGACAGTTATACACTAAAAGCTGCATAAATTTATAGAAACTTTTAAGTATGCACTTATTGACATTTATTTTTTGTATTTAGCCAAAGATGTGGCTGAATACATTTTGGTCTAAATGTGTGACTAAAATTTCGTTTATTGGATTTTTTTTATAACAAAAAGTAAAACATATATTTTTCCCAAATTTTTGGTCTTTTTCCATTTTTATCGTCAGTTTTTTTTAGACAGACCCAATTGGACCATCTATTGCCCTTTATGGGAGCGGTGGAAAAGTGTCCGTTGACACCCGCTGGCATCCAATCCGCTCAGCGGGGATCAGGGGACAGATTCCCTGCTGAGCAGGCAGACTCCTGGTGGAGTTCCGCCCCATGTGAAAGGGGCCTTAGACTTGCAACAGCCCACTTTGTGCCTTTAAATTAATGGGCTTGTCTCTTCACCAGTTGTCGGGAGCTCAGGTCGGTTTGTTTTTAATATAACATATAATTATAGAATTTAATATTCAATATAAAAAAACAAAAAAAAGCAGCTCTGGCAGCAAAAGGGTTAAAGTGAGTCCCTGGTGCTTGAAGGTGCATGGTAAAATAACCTTGCAGGAAAAATCTGATTTATGTGGGTTATAGCGCACAATTTTTGCCGAATAGTATTTTTAAATGTGCCAGAAGATGCTTGCGGTTTAACTTTTCTTTTATATTCTGTCACCCTGTCCCCTGTCAGGGGAGTAGAGGTAAACAATATGATGTAAATACAAGCCGTTGAGAAGCTTAGATGATACCTGGGTAACGGTTGGTTGCTTATGGACAACATTTTTCTTGTTTTCACGGGATACGTACTTTCTTTGTTTGGCACACTTTTATCTTGTACACATATGGTTATGCATACTGACTGTTAAAATTAACAATATCAAAGAATGGCGTCCTGAGAAATTAATTTGTTATATGGCTGCCTCTTTAAATGATGAATAAATCACTTACAAACATAAAATAAACAAAATAAAGCATTGCGCTCACAATGCTGAATGTATAAAGTGAATAAGTGTCATTCACATAATCATATGACTTCATGTAACCATGAAGATAAACAGTGTTGACATATTTTGGGGATAAATACAAATATGTAAACAAATAGCCAAAGCAATATAAATAGTTTAATGTGACAAATCCCAACACCAAAATGCTTCAATATGGAGATATCTTCTATTCTTTCACAGTTGGTCAGCAGTGGATTGCTTTAAAATGGCCTGGATTCTTTCCTAAATGTACATAATATAACTGGGTACTAACATTTATAGGTAAAGTTTATCCAGGGAAAATCTGATTGCCCCTTGGGGGGGATCAGGATGGAAATTGGATCATGCTGTGCTGGGGTTTTTTGCCTTCCTCTGGCTCAACTGTGGGTGAAGGATTATGTATATGGGATTGTATTTTATTTTATTTTTTTGGTTGAACTAGATGGATTTGTGTTTTTTTTTTTCAACCTGCCTGACTATGTAACTATGTAAATGTATATTTGTATACATTGATTCACAGATATAAAGATTATATATAAAAAAAAAAATAAAAATAAAAAAAAACGGAGGATGCAGTTTCCTTTACGATTAACTGCAGTTTGAACAAAATGGCAGCTTCCAAAACAGAATCAAATAAGTCATTATGGTATCTGACCCGCAGGTTGCTTGTATAACTTGTTCTGGACAGCTGCCATAATAAGTTGTTGCAATAATAAAACAAAGGCTTTCTTTTTCTAAGGCTTCTGACCAGCGGGTTGCAGATTTGTTGTGGAAAGCTGCCATAATAAGTTGTAGCGATAATAAAAGAGCGTTTCCATTTTTTCGGACACTGGCTTACATTAATTAAAGATTTTTTATAGGAAACAAAATGGCTTAAGGGATTTTTCACTTTGAGTACTGATAGGCAGAAGTTTGTGCTCAGACACCCTGCTGTGTAAGGGATAAAAGAGCAGCTTAGAGGATGCTAGTATGCTCTGAGGTGCTTGGCCATTTTTGCCTGCAACTTCAGCTTTCGATCTACAGCTGTGTGTTGCTGAAAAGGTTGTGTATTCCTGAGCATTCCTGCAACTTTGGGGCTAATCTTTTTGTTGCTGCCAACAGCTGACTATTGAGTTGTTGAGGACGCCAGTGTCAGTTTGCATTAGCCTGCCAGACTATAGGTCAGTGATGTGCAATTAGCGGACCTTCAGCTGTTGCAAAACTACAAGTCCCATCATGCCTCTGTCTTTGGGTGTCATGCTTGTGTCTGTCAGAGTCTTGCTTTGCCTCATGGGACTTGTAGTTCTGCAACAGCTGGAGGTCCGCTAATTGCATATGGCTGCTATAGGTTTTCCCAATTGTTGTAAATGTAAAATCCTTTTAATGAACTTTAACAATAATTTTAATCCTGTTGTGCATTGTTTTGTTCTAAGTATATGTGTATTTTGTTTTGCAGATATTTGAAAGAATTTTGTTTATATGGGCAATTCGACATCCAGCAAGTGGATACGTACAAGGAATAAATGACCTAGTCACACCTTTCTTTGTTGTATTCATTAGTGACTATGTGGGTAAGTTTTAACATAAAAAAAAAAAAAATATATATATATATATATATATATATATATATATATATATATATATATATATATATATATATGAAAAGTGTTAGTCATTTCTTTTTTTATACAGTGTTGTTTTCTTCTGCTTGGATATACTTAAATTAAATTCATATATACAGTATCTCACAAAAGTGAGTATACCCCTCACATTTTTGTAAATATTTTATTATATCTTTTCATGTGACAACACTGAAGAAATGGCACTTTGCTACAATGTAAAGTAGTGAGTGTACAGCTTGTATAACAGTGTGCATTTGCTGTCCCCTCAAAAATAACTCCACACAGCCATTAATGTCTAAACCACTGGGAACAACAGTGAGTACACCCCTAAGTGAAAATGTTAAAATTGGGCCCAATTAGACATTTTCCCTCTCTGGTGTCATGTGACTTGGTAGTGTTACAAGGTCTCAGGTGTGAATAGGGGAACAGGTGTGTTACATTTGGTATACAATAAAATATAAAGGACAGAGCTAATTCATGAAAAAAAAATTGAAAACATATATGATTACATCATAATGTGCATAATTGGGTAAAAACATTCCTGGAAGAAAGAGTCCACACAACAAAAAAAATGTAAAATGTGTAGTAGGTCATCTTAATTGTCTGTGATCCACACTCGTGTGAGAAGAAACAAACTTACCAAATAAGCTAAGGATCGAATTGATGTGGCTTACCCATACAAGGATCTAAGACCTATGCAAGTTTACTTTCTGTCCCCTCAAAATAACTCGACACACAGCCATCAATGACTAAACTGCTGGCAGCAAACGTGAGTACACCCCTAAGTGAAAATGTCCAAATTGGACCCAAAGTGTCAATATTTTGTGTGGCCACCATTATTTTTCAGCCCTTCCTTTACCGTTTTGGGAATGGGATTTCACCAGAGCTTCACAGGCTGCCACTGCAGTCCTCTTCCACTCCTCCATGATGACATCACAGAGCTGGTGGATGTTAGAGACCTTGTGCTCCTCCACCTTCCATTTGAGGATACCCCACAGTTCTTCAATAGGGTTTAGGTCTGGAGATATGCTTGGCCAGTCCATCACCTTTACCCTCAGCTTCTTTAGTAAGGCAGTGATGGTCTTGAAGATGTGTTTGGGGTCGTTATCGTGTTGGAATACGGCCCTGTGACCTAGTCTCCGAAGGGAGGGGATCATCCTCAGGATCAGTATGTCACAGTACATGTTGGCATTCATGGTTCCCTCAATAAACTGTACCTCAGGCAGCCCCAGACCATGACACTCCCACCACCATGCTTGACTGTAGGCAAGACACACTTGTCTTTGTACTCCTTATCTGGTTGCCTCCACACACGTTTGACACCATCTGAACCAAATACGTTTATCTTGGTCTCATCAGACCATAGGACATGGTTCTGGTAATTCATGTCCTTAGGCTGCTTGTTTTCAGCAAACTGTTTGCGGGCTTTCTTGTGCATCATCTTTAGAAGAGGCTTCCTTCTGGGACAGCCATGCAGTTCAATTTGATGCAGTGTTTGGCATATGGTCTAAGCACTGACAGGCTGCCCCCCAGCCCTTCAACCTCTGCACCAATGCTGGCGGCACTCATATATCTATTTTTCAGTGACAACCTCTGGATAGGAGGCTGAGCACGTGCACTCAACTTCTTTGTTGCACCATGCCGAAGCCTGTTCTGAGTGGAACCTACCCTATTAAACCGCTGTATGGTCTTGACCAATGTGCTGCAGCTCAGTTTCAAGGTCTTGACAAGCTTCTTATAGCCTAGGCCGTCTTTATGTAGAGCAAAACATTTTTTTTTTTTTTACAGATCCTCAGAGTTCTTTCCCATGAGAAGCCATGTTGAAATTCCAATGACCATTATGAGAGAGTGAGAGCGATGACACCAAATTTAACACTTGATATATATAGTTTAACAAGTGATGGCACTAAACAAATACATTATCTGACAAAATCCAGAAGAAGTTGCCCCTTTTTCAATTGAACTGATGATCCATAAACATATACAATAAAATATAAAGAACGGTGCTAATTCATCCAAAAAATTTGAAAACATATGATTACATCACATATATATAGCGTGCATAATTGGGCAATAACATTGCTGGAAGAAAGAGTCTACACATCAAAAAAACGAAAAATGTGTAGTAGGTGATCTTAATTGTCCATGCGCCACCAACACAACCAAGAAATAAACTCACCAAATAGCTAAATGGAAAAAACGTGCATAGGTCTCAGATCCTTGGATGAGTAAGCCACATCAAAAGGACATGATCCTTAGCTTATTTGGTGAGTTTTTTTCTTCTCACACGAGTTTTGGTGGAGCATGGAAAATTAAGATGACCTTCTACACATTTTAAATATTTTTGCTGTGTGGACTCTTTCTTCCAGGAATGTTGTTATTATAATTTAATCATATTTGTTTTCACATCTTTCTGATGAATTAGTGCTGTCCTTTATATTTTGTTGTATACCAAATGTAACACACCTGCTCCCCTAGTCACACCTGAAACCTTGTAACACTACCAAGTCTGTCACAGATCAGCTGCGGAGCTGATCTGTGTCTCACCTTTACTGCAGTAGATCGGCTGGCATCTGTTGTTCCACTAGCTGGTGTTCAGCTCTGTGCACTCGGCAGCTATGGGTGTTGCCGCTCATCACCTGTTGCCTAATATATGTTTCCTTCCTGCTACTTCCTGTCCAGCCCCTCATGTGCTTCTCTATTTAAAACCCTTTCTAACCAGCTACTGGTTGCTTGAACAACATTTGTTTCTGAGCTCCCTTGTGTAACCTGTGTTACCTGACCCCTCATGAACTGATCTCTTGTGTACCGACCCGGCTTGTTCTGATTATGTTGTCTGCAGCCCGTCCTGACCTTGGCTCTCTATCCGGCTCTCCTTCGCTTCATCCATCCATCCTTGTCTAACAGTGTCTTCTGGTACTTCCCTAGCGAGCAGGGTGAACCCGGGGGTCGTGACCTGGCGTCAGCACACAGCTAAGTCCAAACCTTCGTGAGAGGGTCCCTGGCGGAACACCGACTGGCTCTTAGATTCCACGCCCTGGGGGATCCCGTGTCACCTGCTCGCCGGTGGGCTCACTGTAAGTAGTACCGTAACATTTTCACTTAGGGGTGTACTCACTTTTGTTGCCAGCAGTTTAGACATTAATGGCTGTGTGTTGAGTTATTTTGGAGGGAGATCAATTGTACACTGTTATACAAGCTGTACACTCACTACTTTACATTGTAGCAAAGTGTAATTTCTTTAGTTTTGTCACAAGAAAAGATATAATAAAAAATGTACAAAAATGTGAGGGGTATACTCACTTTTGTTAGATACTGTAGTTTCTTAAAGGACAAATTACTGAAAAATTATATAAAGACAAAAAAAATGCAGTACATGCAAATTTCCCCATGCTTTAAAAGATAGATCGTAAAGGTTCTAACATGCATTTAGGATTTAACATGTTAATAATTATGAAAAAAAAAAACACTGCTTAAAAATATTTTTTTTTTTTTTTTTTATTTTAGCAACATAAAGGTTAAAATCTCAGATATTAAAACAAATGTAAGCATTATTGTGTGTAGCACTGCTAGTACCCTCAAGTTGTCAACCCCAAACCACTACTAAATGTACTTAATTGTATTGTTCGGTGTTATGCGATGTATGCTAATTAATATTATAGTTTACATTTTTGGGCTTGTATTCAAGATGTGCAAAGAGAAATCACACAAAGACATGTATGTTTAACATTAAATAAAATCATGACATAGACAGATAACAAGTGTAATAGTATTAGAAAATATAACAAGAATACTTAACTAAAGTGTGGTGTTTCGCCACTGAGTCCCATTCGCTTTCTTACCGTGTGTTGCAGACGATCAGACCTGATAGAGACTAAATATTCCAAGTTATAGCTGTGGTATATAGGATTTGTGTGTAAGGAAATGGCCAGCTCCCCTTGCGAGCAATAGGACCTTTTTTAGGACTTGGTCAGTTTGCAATGACATTCCTTTGGTATGAAATCAGCTAACCAGGATATTGGAGTCTTTAGATATTTCAATAAGGAAAAATGAAATTTCCCTATCATTCCAAACCCAACAGACTAGGGCTCAGTGTAGACATATTGTCAATATATTGGTTAGGGATATGGCCAAAACTCTTATTTCACCCAATGCTTCTTTAGGATTTCATCATTTTTTTTTAAGGATTTTGCAACCGTTCTATCTTGCTAAAGGCACAGTATA
Organism: Lithobates pipiens; assembly: GCF_037356315.1. Taxonomy (NCBI): domain Eukaryota; kingdom Metazoa; phylum Chordata; class Amphibia; order Anura; family Ranidae; genus Lithobates; species Lithobates pipiens. Next base: position 185,933,223 of record NW_027507903.1, read on the forward strand.
TATATATATATATATATATATATATATATATATATATATATATATATATATATATTAATATTTATATTTATATTTTACATTTTTCCAACCTTGGTCAATGTAACTATAGAAGAACAAAAAAAAGCTCATGAAATTCAGCTTTAAAGTGTTACTAAAACCATAACAGTAAAATCAGTCTGTATATGCAGTAAAGCATGCTTGTTATAGTTGTACATTGTGCAAAAAGGCTGTTTGATCCTATCTTCTCTGATCCTCCACTTCTTCCACTGTCCCTAATTTATCTCTTGATAAGACAAAGCCTTTGAAATCACTCAAATTGTCAGTTTAGAATGTATTGCTGGAGAGTTTATTTTTTTCTTAGGAGGGTGCATGTGAATTGGCACAGGGCTAATCGGCACTGTCCAGACAGAGGGTCAGGGCATCCTCATAGGACAGTCAGAGTGGAATGAAAACCCCTCCTACAAGCTTTAAATAGACACTGATATGAGTCATAAGACTGATTTATACTGCTGATAGGGAAAAAGTATTTAGCAGTTTATATTTACTAAAATCATTGCATTTCCATGTTCTGTGTGCTGTGGGAGACCGGATGTAGTGAATGTGGTGTCCTGGGTTTAGTAACGATTTAAGGCCTCATGTAAACAGTCGTTTGACATTTTTTTTTTTCAGTCTTTAGACTGGATTCACACCTATGCATTTTTAGTGCTTTTTGCAGATTTGCACTACAGAATGTTAAATGAACTGTAGTGCAAAATGCAAAAAGCACAAAAAATACATAGGTGTGAATCCAGCCTTAAACTCACCTCTGTTAGCCTATGTGGCCATGCACATACAAGTATTTATGGGTGTATTAGAAGAGCGTTTATAGCTTGAGATAGAAAAAAAAAACACACAGCCAGCACATTTAGGAAAGGAGATTTTGGACAGAAAAAAATGCTGAACATGTCTAAAAGTGCTAAATGCTAATCACATTTAGTGGTTGAGCGTTTACTCCAATGGCCTAGAATAATCTACTATTTTGGCCCAAAGAATCAATGAATGCTCAAATGCTTGACATGCCTAAACACCAGCAAAAGTCAACTTCCTTTTTCTTTGTTTTAATTATTTATTTGAATCCCATACAAAGTATTTTTTTGGTGAATCATGTAGGGGCTTCACATGGCTTATTGGGGAAGGGGTTTTTGATGATGCCTAGATATATGATAGTCTTTTGAAATTAGTGTTACACATGGAATAGTGAGGTTGATGCTGTGGACTTCTAGTCACTGAGCTTTCTGATTCTATGTCACATGCTGCCATTTTGAAGTGTTTATTTGAGTAGATGTTACATTGTGCCATATATCTACTAGAGTAAATGAAGATTATTTACCATTTGAATGGATTGGGCTTGATTATACCTCTGGCATATGGCTTTGAAATACAGGGATCTCCATTTGGGTACGAGGCTGCCTAAAAAGTCTCCAAATCTGCATAACGTGATTTTGTAGTATTGCAGTGGGGATTTTTTTTTTCTTGGACAACTATTAACCACCAATATCATTACAATTTGTCATTTTTGTTTGGAGTCTGGAATTATCCCTCTCTTTACCGATTCTCAACCGCTTCATGCAGATATACTGAAGTTATGCAGAAGGGCACATACAGGCAGATTAATGTACCTGTATGTTGCCCTTTAGGAGGTGGCTTGCGTGCACGGCGTGAGCCCGCTCGGAGCTCCGCGAGTGTGATGGCGAGTCCTGTGAATTCTATGTCCGCGGGGATGCACGTGATCGTCTCACGGGGTGGAAGAATGGGGAAATGCTAATGTGAACAAGCATTTCCCCATTCTGCCTAATGACACTGATAATAGCTCTAATAGCTCCCTGTGATCAAGAGTGGTGATCAGTGTTGTGTCACACAGCCCCCCTCCCCCCACATGTTAGAATCACTCTATAGGACAAACTTAACCCCTACAGCGCCACCTAGGGGTTAACCCCTTCACTGCCAGTCACATTTACACAGTAATAAAGGCATTTTTAATTGCACTAATCGCTGTATAAATGTGGTCCCAAAATCATGGCAAAAGTGTCAGTGTGTCCTCTATAATGTCGCAGTCCTGATAAAAATCGCTGATCGTCTCCATTACTAGTAAAAAAAATAATAATAAAAATACCGTAAAACTATCCGCTATTTTTTAGACACTGCAAACCAATCAATAATCGCTTATTGCGATTTGTTTTGATTTTTTTTTTTACCAAAAATATGTAGAAGTATACGCATTAGCCTAAACTGAGGAAAAACTGTTTTTTTTTATATAATTTTTGGGGCTATTTATTATAGCAAAAAGTAAAAAAAAATTTGTTTTTTTGAAAATTTTGCTATTTTTTTGTTTATAGAGCAAAAAATAAAAACCGCAGAGGTGATCAAATACCACCAAAAGAAAGCTCTATTTGTGAAGAAGAAAGGACGTAAATTTTGTTTGGGAGTCACGTTGCACGACCACGCAATTGTCAGTCAAAGCGACGCAGTGCCGAATTTAAAAAAAAAAAATGCTCTGGTCTTTGGCCAGCTAAATGGTCCAAGGCTTAAGTGGTTAAACTAAAAAACGTACACACATTTACCAATTTACATTTTATAAAAAGTCATTAACGGTTACATACTAGAGGCAATGGATTAGAACATTACATAACCACCCCACGGCGAAAGATCAGTGGGACTCCCTACCATTTGAAATGTTCAGCGGTACAAGGCAGGGGTGTCCCCCTTCACCCCTGCTATTTGTTCTGTCATTAGAACACCTATAGGCAACCATACAAAATAGTATGGACATATGTGTTAAGATTGGAGATGAAGTGTATAAAGTAGCGGCATATGCGGATGATATTTTGTTCTACATCTTCAATCCCAGAATTACACTACCAAACCTAATGATACTGTTAAAACACCATGAAGAGCTATGAAACTTAAAAATGAACCCCTCAAAGTCAGAGATTCTGAATATAAATCTGAGTAAGTATGAAGAATTAGTTTTACAATGGGAATTCCCATTTACACGGAGGAACACAGAACTAAAATATTTAGAAAAAAAAAAAAAACACCTTCCCCTAGAAAAATGTATTAAGTCAATTATATCCCACTATTAAATGAGATACACATGGAAATCAAAAAGATAACAGCCAGACTTCTTGAATAGGATGTATAAATATTGTGAAAATGGTGATATTATCAAAAATCATCTACACACTTCAAATGTTGACGATTTTTCTACCCCAGATATATTTTAAGACGCTAAAGGCAATGATATTAAAGTGGTTGTAAACCCTTATAAACCACTTTGACCTACAGGTAAGCCTAGATTAAAGCTTACCTGTAGGTCCAAGAAATATCTCCTAAACCTACACGGTTTAGGAGATATTTACAAAACGACAGGCACCGCTGTCTACGGCACATGCCATGCGGATTTGGAGTCTGTGCACTGCAGTCATCATTCACCTCAAAGCTTGTCTGCAAGGATAACTGCGCTTAAAAAATTGAAATATATACTATACTGTAGTTAGAAATATAATATAAATGTTAACCAGTTCTGCTCTTTGGACTTATGTATTATTTCTGCAGTAGCAACTATCAGCTTGTGATCAATTTGTTCAACAGGCTTTGGGCTTGAGCGTGAAATTGATGCGGCGGCTCCTTAGATGCCAAACACTTTCACACAGTGGGAGCCTGGGCCTACAACATATCCATGCCTCACTTTTACATGTAAACAATGAAACAAAGTGATGATGCTTTCATTGTTTCTGGATTCAGACCCACCATTTCATGGCCGATACAGCCAGGGGACACCTCTAACCAAATAGATCTGTGCTTGGTTAGATGCTGTTGAGATATTGGGGTCTATTAGACCCCTAATGTCTCCAAAAAGAGTTCCTGCCACCTGCCCAATGCTATCACATAGGGGTTTACTAACCCCTTTTTGTATCAATCAAGTAGAAAATGAATACTCACAAGCGTAAACACATTTTCAGGGTGCACACGTGTATCTAAACCGCGGTCATACCACATGTGACACATCAATGTGATTGTCATACTGAGAACAATCATTTTAGCAAAATAACCCCTGTTTAACCCCAAATGATGACCTGTAAAATATTTTAAAGCTTCACCTATAGAGATTTGTGTGTACCATAGTTTTTTGCAATATCACGAGTGCATGCAATTTTAAGACTTGACATTTTTGGTATCTATTTACTCGCCGCCACCTTATCTTTTATATGTTAAGAAACAATTGTGTAGTATATTGAGTGTGCTTTCATTAAAATTTTATTATTTTTTTCCTGATAATTTGCATTTGATAAACAGTTGTGCAAATATCATGTGGCATAGAGATTCGCAACTATCATATTTTTATTCTATAGGGCCTGTGCTTTCAAAAAATATATGCTCTGCGGGTTTAAGTCATTTTGTTGCCAAAAATTACGATTTTTACATGTGTGCAAAAATTTGATTTGAGCTGAACTGATTAATGCATTTCGTCATTTACAGTTATGAGAAATTACCATATTTATCGGCGTATAACGCACACTTTTTAAAATCAGGGGAAAATTGTGGGTGCGAGTTATATGCCAAACTGCTGCCTTGGAGAAGGAGGAAACGGACGCTGCCGAAATAGACAGAACCGAGTGTACTGTGTACTCGGCTAGGCTCAGCTCTGCATGCAGTCACGCCCAGTCCTGCCTCCTAGCATTTATGTCCTGCCATTGGAACGGTGTTGTGTCCATCATAGGAGATGGGCCAAGGGACGGGACTGGGCGGGACTGCGAGAGAAGCCGAGTACGCAGGACATCCGGCTCTGTCTATCTCTGCGGCAGTAACATTTAAAAATGATCATGCTGCAATTTTGGGCAAGATTGCAGATGGCCACTGTTGGGCAAGGCTGCAGGTGGACCCGGTTGGGCAAGGCTGCAGGTGGACCCGGTTGGGCAAGGCTGCAGGTGGACCCGGTTGGGCAAGGCTGCAGGTGGACACGGTTGGGCAAGGCTGCATTGATGGGCATTTAAAATGTAATTTTTTTCCTTAAACTTCCCTCCTAAACTTGGGGTGCGTGTTATATGCTAGTACGTATTATACGCCAATAAATACGGTAGCTTTCTGTACTAGTCTGCAGCGAGCCATATTTTACACATATTCCCAGGTGTCCTTAGATTTACTGAAGGGGTAATTTAATATTTGGTTAGATAGTTACACCTCTAAAGGGATACCATGGAAATGCAGCGTTTCTTATTACATGGGTCAGTTTATATTTGCTAGTTTGTTAAAATGTTTGCAATGCATAATTCGTGAGAATTGTTTTCTCAACAGAGAGGGAGTTCCCTTTTAAGGGTGCAGTATAGCCAGCATAGCATATTTTTACAGGCGTGTATGTCTGGTAATCAGAGTGCCCCTAAATCCCTTTTTTGACAGCACTACTGTATCATATATAAATATGCTTTGGTTATCCCTTTCTTGTTTCTCTATGTTTATACAATTATATTGTTCAGATTTCAAGAAAGCACTACTGTGTACTGTGTGAATGCTCTTTCTTTTTTTTTTCGGATTCACCTTTCTCTGACTTGTGGTGATTACACTCTGTGTCCTAATGTCACATTTAGCGTTAATTGAAAAGGGCACGCTGCCCTTGAGTTTGGATTTGCATGGAAAACACCTTTTTTCTTTGTTTTCAATTCTTTTTTTCATTGGAGGTCTTTTCATTGCTTAGCAACTAATGAGAACTACTGCTGCTTACTCCCTAATCATCTCTTAAGTAGGGTAGATGCCTACTCCTGAGAGTGCTTGCAGTTTTTGCCTTTTACTCCCTCATTTGACAGGTAATGAAAATGCTCTTAATGATCCTAGAGCAGTTGGATCTCTGTTGGAAGACTTTAGAGTTGTTAATTGAAATAAGAAGTTCAGCTGAGATGTGATTAGAGAATTGATATTCCACGTTAAATAGACCATTTAATTAATGTAGTAAATAAGTTTGTCTTAACTACTTTGCCAGCAACTTGCATTGTAGGACCCGAGTGGCTGCTAATGTAGTAGCATCTGTGTCAGGATCATAGGTGAACACAAATACTTATTTATCTTCTTGGCAAATACAAGAGGGGTTTGTTTACACTGGTATGTACTTCTTAGTGCCTTTCTCTCTTGGCCCATCTCGCCTCAAAACATTCTGCTGTACCAATTTCCTTTACCGAGTCTACTTTTGAGTCCATGACTAAAACAAAGCTTTTGCATTAGTTTAACCACTTCAACACAGGACACTTTTACCCCCTTCCTACCCAGGACAATTTTCAGCTTTCAGAGCTGTCACACTTTGACAATTGCACAGTCATGCAACACTGTACCCAAATAAAATTTTTAGCATTTTTTTCACATAATTAGATTTCTTATGGTGGAATTTAATCACCACTGAGTGTTTTTTTTTCTTAAAAAAACAAAAAAAAGTGTTTCTTCGTTTCTGTCAGAAAATTTTGTAAATAAGTAATTTTACTGATGTGCGCTGATGAGGCTGCACTGATGGGCACTCATGCGGTGGCACTGATGAGGCACTAATATCCTGCACTGATGGGCACTGATAGGTGGCACTGTTGGGGTCTGGGCAGTGATAGGCGGCACTGATGGACACTGATAGGTAGCACATATGGGCATCACTGATGGGCACAGATTGATATCACTAATGGGCTTAATTTGGCACTACTTCTGGGCACTGATAGGCAGCACTGTTGGGGCTGCAGTGATGATCAGTGCCCTGATTATCTGTACAGTCTCCCCTTTGGAGATGCCACAGATCGTCTCCCGTCTCTCCTCACCCTGTATCAGTGTGAGGTGAGGGGAACCGATTACCAGCACTATTGTGTTTATACAGCCGATCACATGGGTAAAGAGCCACGTCATTGCTTCCTTACCGAGATTTGAGTCGCACTGTGTTAGACGAGGTGAGACTGGGGTGACTTCATATATCATCCCAGAACGAGAGATGGTCCTCTCGACTGTATAGAGGTGGTGGTTAAACATGTAAATATATCTCAGATATTTTTTTAACTTCTGACTCTGTGGGGATAAATTATGATTTGGTAACATTTTAATTGGTCTGGTTTACCTTTTAAATTCTCAGCACCCTTCACTCAAAATCTTCTGGGAAATAATGGGAATAGGTAAAAAAAAAAAAAAAAAAAACACACTTTGAACATTTGTCTTCTAAAATTATTGAAACCTGTAAGGCTGACAGGTCCATGTCCGCTCCACTATGCAGGGCAGAAACAGTTTGCCGTTCTCTATGCGGTGACTGCCATGAATGCCGACGGGTGTCTGCTGACATCCACCACTTCATAGAGAACAATGGGTGGTCCGATCAGCTCTGCCTGAAAAGCTGACAGGCAGATCCGATCGTGAGCTGGTGTAAAAGTGGCCTAAATATAGATTTTCAATTTTTTTTTTTCACTTTGATCCATTGAATAATCTATTCATATTTCTTGATTTCTGTGTTTAGATACATTTTTCTCTTTGGTTCCACATATTTCTTTTTGGAACTTTTTATTTTAACGGTTTCCCACCTGGGCCATTGTGAAATGACACCTGAGTGGGAGCCCTCTTGTTCTGAGTGGACGTCATATGATGTCATCCACAGAATTTTCCTCAGACGATGGCCCTGTGGGCCATGCCCCAGTGTGATCTGTCACCCACTGTGTTGATGACTGATCAGTGTACTTAGCCCGCTGCCGGTACCATGTGATTGCTGTGACCAATCGCAGCAGATCACATGACAATTGTAAACATTTAATGGCTTTGATTCATGCCGTTCATTGTGTACAATTGTGTTGCTAGCTGAGATTGGTCACAATCATCACATGGTACAGACCGGGCCGATCTCAGCCTATCTGTACCATGTGATTAGCTGTGATTTCATTCAGTAAAAATGCTTGCTTATAATTATAATAAATTCACTGCTATAAGTTTCAAGCAGTTATCATGCAAGTGCAGCAGCATGTGTACGTAGCTATCCCAATCCACGATCGTTTCATAATAAATTACATCATCGGGTATGGTACCCCTGATGATCGCTGCTTGAAACTCGCAAGGATTTTATCTGTTTGATCTGTTGTTTTTGACATGATCACAGTTCAGACTTTTATGTAAATGTACTGCTTAGTAAACCAGATGTTGAGACAGTATCACACTATGTGGAGTCCTTTTGTTTCCTAAATATTCTGATATCGAGGCTTCATACACTGGATCTTGCATCTTGAGTTGCTGTGAACCTCCCAGTGTATACCATCCACGACCATAAGAGAGGAACGCCTGAACTTTTTTCAGTGGATCAGAGATCCAACCAGGTGCTGCGTGACCTCTCTGAGGGAAAGGTCACTGGCTTTCCAGTAAGCCTCCATTTTTGTTATGGAGATGGGTGTCACACCTTCAGGTGTATGATCGTCATTTCCAAACACTCTTCTTCCATAAGACTTTCTTTGGTGGAATCCAGCTTTATATGCATTATTTGTTTGCACAATTGCACTTTATTCACATGTGATGTAATTTAGCATATGTGTCTTCAAACTTTATTCACAGTTGTTATTGTTTATATACTGTTGATTATTTGCACATTTGTATATTTTGATATTTGTCTGTGTTGACTTAGTTTAGCGCTGCACACTTTTTACATATATTATCTGTGCCTGGTTTCTGGGTTATAGTGCACAGTTGCTTATTAACCAATTAAGCTAAGAACCATTTTACAGCCCCTTTTGCGATTCTGCACTGCATTGCTTTAACTGACAATCGTGCGATGTGTATCCCAAACAAAATTGGTGTCGTAATAAGCGCAAAAGTTATAGCGTTTACAAAATAGGGGATAGTTTTATGGCATTTTTCCCCCCAATTTTTTTTACTAGTAATGGCAGCATTGGCATCGGACAATTTTGACACATTTTTGGGAACATTGACATTTAATACAGCGATTAGTGCGATTTAAAAATGCACGGATTACTGTAAAAATGTCACTGGCAGTGAAGGGGGTAACCATTAGGGGGCAGTGTAGGAGTTAAGTGTAAGTGTGTTTTTTTTTTTTTTTTTACTGTTGGGGGCGTGCCTTGGCATGTGATGTCACTGATCGTCTTTCCCTATAACAGGGAACAGATGATTAGTGACAGCCTCACTAGGAAGGACGGGGAGAGGTTTGTTTACACTTGCCTCTCCCCGTTCTTCAGCTCTGTGACCCAATCGCGGGACACCGGCGGGCCACGGTCACAGAGCTCAGGACCGGGTTGTGAGTGTGCCGCCAGTGGCGCGTGCACGACCCACGGCCGGGCTGTTAAAGGGCAATGTACCTGTACGTGCCTGTGCCCAGCCATACCATTCTACCGACGTACATCGGCATGAGGGCGGTCCTTAAGTTGTTAACTTTAGTTCCTAGTGCAGATATACCCTTTACATTTATTCTAAATAAGGATAGCCTAGGCCAGTGATGGCGAACCTTGGCACCCCAGATGTTTTGGAACTACAATTCCCATGATGCTCATGCACTCTGCAGTGTAGTGGAGCATCATGGGAAATGTAGTTCCAAAACATCTGGGGTGCCAAGGTTCTCCATCACTGGCCTAGGCTATAAGAAGATTGCCAAGACCCTGAAACTGAGCTGCTGACCAAGACAGCCAGCGGTTTAACCGAGCAGGTTCCACTTAGAACAGGCCTCACCATGGTCAACCAAAGAAGTTGAGTGCCTGTGCAGAGCGTCATATACAGAGGTTGTCTTTGGAAAATAGACATATTAGTCTTTGCATTGCTGCAGAGGTTGAAGGGGTGGAGGGTCAGCCTGTCAGTGGTCAGAGCATACGCTTCACACTGCATCAAATTGGTCTGCATGGCTGTCATCCCAGAAGGAAGCCTCTTCTAAAGATGCACAAGAAAGCCTGCAAACAGTTTTCTGAAGACAAACAGACTAAGGGCATGTATTAATGGAACAATGTCCTGTGGTCTGATGAGACCAAGATAAACTTGTTTGGTTCAGATGGTGTAAAGTGTGTGTGTGTGTGTGTGTGTGTGTGTGTGTGTGTGTGGCGGCAACCAGGTGAGGAGTATAAAGACGACATTAAATCCTACAGTAAAACATGGTGGTGGGAGTGTCATGTCTGGGGCTGCATGAGTGCTGCCGGCACTGGAGAGCTACAGTTCATTGATGGAACCTTGAATGCCAACATGTAACTGTGACATATTGAAGCAGAGCATGATTCCCTCCCTTCAGAGACCATTCCAACATAATGACCCCAAACACACCCCAAGGATGACCACTGCCTTGCTAAAGAAGCTGAGGGTAAAGATCTAAACCCTATTGAGCATCTGTAGGGCATCCTCAAATGGAAGGTGGAAGAGCGCAATGTCTCTAACATCCACCAGCTCCGTAATGGGAGGGGTGTACTCACTTCTGTGAGATACTGTATTTGGGATAAACCAAAAATGTTTTTTTGTGCGTTGCGCTGCTGGATTATATATGTCCAGGATGGGGGGAGGGGGGAAAAGGGGGGAGGTTTGTGGGGAAAAACGTAAAAAACGGAGGGGAGAAGAATGGGATGGGGAAATGGGGGTATCTGCTGTGGTTTTTGGTGTATAACAGATTTAGGGTTTCAGATCTGCTGATCCACAGAATTTTTGCAGTTAGTGAATATGGCAGAAAATATGGCAGATGATAGTCAATAGGTAGCTGGCAGGTTTTTGATACAGAATCATAGGTTATAGTCAATAGTCAATAGTCAATAGTTATAAGGATAGCCATAGGAAAAGGAGGATTTCTTGGCACAAGCAGGTAGGCAGCATGTTCAAGGGTAGAAGGCACCTTTAAAAGATATACAAACAGAAGAAAAACAGCGCCAACCTAAGTGCAGTATTTTAGATCACAGGTATTTATTTGAAAAGTAGTACACTCACTCTCTATCGGAATGTTTCAGGCACATCACGTTTTACGTGTAGGAAAAGCTTTTGGGGGACATCACAGGGCTCCCGGGGAGAAGCAGTTCCTCTTTCAGCTGTTTCTTTCGTCCGGTGGCGCCGGTGGTTCCCAGCGTCTCACGGCCCGGTGTCGCAGCTGCGTCAGGTGGCGTGTCCTGGATGACTGAGGGGATCGTGGATATCACTGGAGAGAGAATGTGCTCAGGTAGATATTTAGGGGGGTGCTGGGGGGGGGACTGCTACACACAGAAGGTTTTTTTTTTTTATCTTTACGCAAAGAATGCATTAAGATAAAAAAAACCTTCTGCCATTACAACTCCTTTAATAAATGTCTTAGGATATGAAGAAATTACAACACAATATTTAAAGGAAATAACAATCCAAAAAAAAGTGGATTTGGGTAAGGGAATTCAGGACATCTGTAGATAGCAATTTGGATTTTGGAAAAAAAAATGATCAAAGGTGGAAGCAACAGCCATAGCAAAATCCAAAGTTTTTTTTTTTTTTTCCTCCGTTTGTCTATTTGTACCTGTTTAAAACCATACAATGTTTGAAGAATGTCTGATCATAAATGTCAATGGTTCTGTAACAATCACAAATAGTAAGGATACAGTGAAAACTCCAATGGGTGGCAAGTTGTATTTTAACTGGAGCAAATATTTGTTCAAACTTTTATAGACTCATCACAATAAAGAATTTGAACTTGTTTAAAAAAAAAAAGAAAAAAAAAAGCATCCAAGCTAATTTTTTCATCACTGCACATAAATTGGATTGCACAGCGCTGTTGAATGGCTTTAAAAATATCTAAGGGTAATACAGTTCTGGTTCCCATGTTATTTTGAGGGATTTTCATATTTTAGAAGGTTTGCATATTTAAGAAAGCGGGGCCAATATTCAAAGACAGATATATTGCTCTGCAATGCAAATCGGCTTAGAGACTAGGGCAACCACACACTGATAATCAGCACAGTCACTGTAAGTGGAAGATCCACTTCAGCTTGTCTCCTCTCAAGCCCGGTGACTGGGATAATTATTAGAGTATGGCTCCCTACCTACTTTGTAAATCAAGGTGGCTTTTACCTTTTTTTTTTTTTTAGGGCAAATTGGGCTTTTATGTGGTGGTAAATGGTAATGGATATCTGTGTTTTTCCATTCCCAAACCTTCCACTAAAGAACAACCCCAAAAAATTCTCCTGCTCCTGATGATCGCAGCAATACCCCATATGTGTATGTTTGTTTGTACCCGTAGTTCAGCCTAGAAACAATTGTGCACATTTATCCTACCCAAAACACACTGACCCTAACGGTAGCTGACGCTGATAATAATTTAAAGGGGAAACAAAAACTCCTGTCCAAAAAAATACCGACCCTGACCTTTGGTCCTGACCTTGACCCAAACACTAACCCTGGCACTAACCTAGATTAAAAAAGCCCAGTCTAGTAGGGCAGCATATTTTGTGTGAGGTCGGTGTCGAGGGGTAAAAAAAAATATTACAATATTACTTCAATATCAAATGTTAGAAATTATATATATATATATATATATATATATATATATATATATATATAATCTATATCTATATCTATATCTATATCAATTTTTATCACTTTTTCTTTATTAACCACCTACCGACCAGCTCATGTACATATACGTCGGCAGTTTAAAGATGGACAGCTTGGTAATGGCAGCAGCTGCTGCCACAACCGAGGTATCCATCTTTTGAGCCGGCGGTCCTGTTCATGATAATGGTGGTCTCTGCACCGCAAGATCAATGTTATCGGTGTTGGGAGAGGGCTCCCCCCTTCCCGCCACTTACTGGAGCCGACCGCAGCCGCGGAGGCAATCGGGTCCTATAAGTGTCTGGGTATGGAGACAAGTGAGGCTAAGATGGCCCCCACCCATCTCCATATCATAGTAGGGTGGAAGCAACATCAAAACGTAACTTCCGCCCATACCTCTTAAAGGCTTTTTTTTTGTTGTAATTTTTTTCAAATGACAAATTTTTATTTTTTATTCTCTTATTGCATCTAAGTCAAAATATGAGATCTGAGGATTTTTTGACCCCAGATCTCATATTTAAGAGTTTTAAGTTAAGTGTAAAAATAAATAAAATAAGAAAAAAAAATAATTTAAGTGCCCCGTCCTGACGAGCTTGCGCTCAGAAGCAAACACATATGTGAGTAGCGCCCGTATATATGAAAACGGTGGTCAAACCATACGTGCGGTATCGCCGTTATCGTTAGAGAGTGAGAGCAATAATTGTAGCCCTAGACTTCCTCTAACTCAAAACATGCAACCTGTAGAATTTTTGAAATGTCGCCTATCTTTTAAAGGTGCCTTCTACCCTTGAACATGCTGCCTACCTGCTTGTGCCAAGAAATCCTCCTTTTCCTATGGCTATCCTTATAACTATTGACTATTGACTATTGACTATAACCTATGATTCTGTATCAAAAAAAAAATCCTATGGGGATTTTTAAAGTTAAAAGTTTGATGCCATTCCACGAGCGGGCACAATTTTGAAGTGTGACATGTTGGGTATCAATTTACTCGGCGTAACATTATCTTTCACAATATAACACTGATACTAATTTAAAGGGGGAAAAAACTCCTTTCTTGTATTAAGAGAGATATGGACTCCAGAGAGAAATATAATTTTGCCCCTGTTCAAATCATTAGTAAGACCTCACCTGGAATATGCAGTTCAGTTTTGGGCACCAGTTCTCAAAATAGTTATTGGGAATTGGAGAAAGTGCAGAGAAGGGTAACCAAACTGATAAGAGGCATGGAGGAGCTTAGCTATGAGGAAAGATTAGTGGAACTGAATTTATTCTCTCTTGAGAAGAGGAGAAAAAAGGGGCGATATGATCAACATGTTCAAATATATAAGGGGTCCATATAGTGAACTTGGTGGTGTTATTCTCTTTACGGGCAACCCAGAGGACACAGGGGCACTCTTTACGTCTAGAGGAAAAGAGATTTCATCTTCAAATATGGAAAGGTTTCTTCACAGTAAGAGCTGTGAAAATGTATAATAGACAATGTTAACCTTTAAAATCTATACTTCTGATTTATTAATCACAAGATATGATATGGGTTAAAGGAGAATTCTAAAGACCAGGAGGAAAAGCTTTAAATATAATAACATTTATTAAAAGTAGTTGAAAGTCTAGCTAACACATAAATCTCTATCTATGGTCTTACATCAAGGAAGAAAATACTAGGTTTAAATATAATATTTACATGCAGGAATACAAAGTATATTCTCTAAGACAGTGATCTACAAGCATATTTAGTTACAAGCAACACCTTTAACCATAATTACCCATCCTTACATCGTTCCACTCTGAGAGCTGGTTTCCCAAAAAGAGCCCTGTTACCTCCCCTTTGCTCTGAGTATATGCCTTCATGCTGATGCCCCATAGGCTGCCTTAGCTTGGATCATGATTGGAGTGCTTACTACATAAGTCGGCCCCCTTTCATGCAAACTATTCTGGGCAGAAGATGTAATTGGATTTCCCCAGGAACTTGGGTATTAATTATGGTTGGGCTCTCTTCATTGTCTACCCCAGCATGGGGTCCTTTGAAGTGAGTAGGTGTAGAAGAATGGGAGTGGCTCTCCATTGTTGGTATATACAGGTTTCGGCCCCGCATTGTCTGCTCTTAACAAGCGCCTGGGGGAAGGCGTTATACCTGGCTTTCATAGATGCAAGCCAAATTAGATCTATTTCTAATTACAATATTTTACAGATATTAATGAAGATTTCACATAAACTCATAAGGCAACAACTCCCACCAGAGGTGGTTCTGGCCAGCTTAGTAGATTGCTTTAAGAAAGGCCTGGATACTTTCCTGAATGTACATAATATAACTGGGTACTAACATTTATAGGTAAAGTTGATCCAGGGAAAATCTGATTGCCTCTTGCTGGATCAGAAAGGAATTGTTTTCCCCTGCTGTAGCAAATTGGAACATACTCTGCTGTTTTTTTTTTGCCTTCCTCTGGATCAACTGTGGGTATAAAATTGGGTATATGGCATTGTACAATATTTTTTTATTTTATTTATTTATTGTTTATAAGGTTGAACTGGATGGATTTGTCTTTTTTCAACCTAACTATATAACTATAAAAAGAAATTGGGCTAACTTTACTGTTGTCTTATTTTGTTTATTCAAAAGAGTGATTTTATTCCCAAAAAAGTGTGCTTGTAAGAATAATACGGTGTGACAAAAAGTATTGCAATGACGCCATTTTATTCTCTAGGGAGTTAGAAAAAAAAAAAGTATAGTATTTGGGGGGTTCTAAGTAATTTTCAAGCAAAAAAAGTGTTTTTAACTTGTAAACACCGAGTATGAAAAAGAGGCCTGATCTTTAAAGAGGAAGTAAACCCTCTGAAAAAAGAAAAAAAATACACCCTGCAAGACGAAGGGTCTTAGCAGGCATTACTAATAGCATACTAGCTCATTAGGAATTACCCGAGAATGAAGCCCCCGCAGCCATCCTCGTCTCCCCCCCTGGCCGGCAACATCTCTCCCGGGGGTTACTTCCTGGTGTCGCGGCTCCGGCATCCATTCCCCATCGATCCCCTAGGGGGAACCAGGGGAATCCTAATGTTGTTAGGGGATATTGGGGAGCATACTTTCCTGTACTATTCATTCTGTTCCAAATGGATAATGTTTTCGTTAATGGTGATACATTTTTCGATAACCCCCTATAAGAAACCGGAATCCAAAGAGCTACGACCAAATTCCTATGCTCTGATGTCTTCTCCAGATGCAGCTTGAATGGCTATTAAAGGGTAACCATCCTCACTTGTGATCAGTTTGCTTGTAATTCGTGTGTGTGTGTATAAAATTAGTTTCTGGACTCCTGACATACCCTTGCATCTTTCATACAGTGCTGCACTGACGTTTCTGGATTCTGAGTCATGGGGAAAGCAAAAGACTTGTCAAAGGATCTCCGGGAAAAGTTAGGTTAACTGTATAAAACAGGAAAGGGATATCAAAAGATATCCAAGGAATTGAAAATGCCAATCAGCAGTGTTCAAACTCTAATCAAGAAGTGGAAAATGAGGGACTCTGTTGAAACCAAACCATGATCAGGTAGACCAGCTAAAATTTCAGCCACAACTGCCAGGAAAATTGTTTAGGATGCAAAGAAAAACCCACAAATAACTTCAAGTGAAATCTAGGACTCTCTGAAAACATGTGGTGTGGCTGTTTCAAGATGCACAGCCTCAGCATGGTCAAGTCGCCAGAAGAAAGTCATTACTACGCAAATGCCACAAAGTATCCCCGCTTACAATGCGCTAAACAGCACAAAGAAAAGCCTCTAACCTTCTGGCACAAAGTCATTTGGAGTGATTAGACCAAAATTTAGCTTTTTTGGCCCCAACCATAAACAGTACATTTGGAGAGGAATCAACAAGGCCTATGATGAAAGGTACACCATTCCTACTGTGAAACACGGAGGTGGATCGCTGATGTTTTGGGGATGTGTGAGCTACAAAGGCATAGGAAATTTGGTCAAAATTGATGGCAAGATGAATGCAGTATGTTATCAAAAAATACTGGAGGAACATTTGCATTCATCAGCCAGGAAGCTGCACATGGGACGCACTTGGACATTCCATCATGACAACACAAGGCCAGTCGACCTGTCATTGGCCACAGCAGAATAAATTGAAGGTTCTGGAGTGGCCATCTCAGTCTTCTGACCTCAATATCATTGAGCCACTCTGAGGGGATCTCAAACGTGCAGTCCATCCAAGGCAGCCCCATAATTTACAGAAGCTGGAGGCTTTTTTCCAAGAGGAATGGGCAGCTTTACCATCTGAGAAGATAAAGAGCCTCATCAACAAATATCACAAAAAGGCTGTCATTGATGTTAAAGAAGGCAATACACGATATTAAGAACTGGGGTATGTAAACTTTTGATCGGGGTCATTTGGATAGTTTCTGTTGTGATTATGATTTAAAAAGAGTAAACACAGTTGATTGGTAATAAATGGCTTCAGCCAAACACTAACCATGAGTGAAAAAACATTTTTGTGTTATTTATATTCGCTGAAAATGGCCAAGAAATCATAAATGCCAGGGTATGTAAACTTATGAGCACAACTGTAAATCTGTGTATAAATGTACTAACTCCTTGAGAATAAGAGAAATATTATGAGAAAGTATGCATACTTAGTATAGATTATCTTTGCAAATATTTCACTGTATCTATTATAACATGTCTCTTGCAAACAAAGTATAGCAAGTTTAAATTGACTGAAAAAGTGAAAGACTGCATTTCCCACACATTCCAAGGGACCATAACCTTCTTATACCCTGAGCTGGTCTTATAGTTTTATTGGTAAATGCTGTGTCTCTGTTCTGCATACTTCTCTCTTACTTAATTGGGGGGTAGGTATCCTCGCTGGTGTTTGTGCCTGGATGCGATTGATGGCTGCCATCTGATAAATTAAACTTTTTTTTTTATTTCTTATTTTTTTGGTGATGTTCACCTTTTTCAACCAGCACTCAGAATCTCAATATTCTTTGTTAAGACTATGCTATTAGTCTGATTACTTAGACTTTGTGACATATTTTATTTTATTACTGGCTTGGTAAATGTTTCAGGCTTCTTCTTTGTCTGGTGTCAGGTATTTTTTAGATTGTGATGTTGTTTGTTTAAACTCAGACATATGGTCTCCTGTCTAATGTATTTGCTTTGAATCTGGGCATGATTCTTAGCTTATGAAATGAATCATTTTCAGCATTCACTTAATTATTGTTTCACTTTGACACATGATCTTATGAATGCCCAGAATTCTAAGTAGCAAATTAAATGGCTTCAGTAAGTGCATTCTATATTCCCATTAACTTTTAAATTAAGCTGTAAGTAACGTTCATGTTTTTGAAGGAACTGTCATATTATTATCCTACTATAGCTTTTCCATATTTTTTAGCTAGTTAATCTAATTCACAAGCTGATTTGGTCAGACAATTCATTCATAGCAGTCATTTACAGGAAAAGTTTGTCAGCCTCCAAGAACTATCTGGACTTAATCACTTATGGCTCTTGATCTAATCTTTACCCTAGTCAAAATTTCAAATAAATGTGTAGCAAAAAAGGTAACTTCCTTCCACATTCAGACCTCAATGTCATTACGGTATTCCTTTATTTGCACCAAATGCTTTCTGTAGGTTCTGATCAGCCATGTGCGGTAATATGGAGTTAAATTGGCCCATTCTTATGAAGGAGTAATTTCACTTAATTTATTTATTTTAGGATGTTTTGTGTGAACAACCTTCTGTAGATCATGCTAAATGATTTAAATAAAAATAGAGTGTTGCACTGTCCCATAGAAAAACATTAATATAATGCAGTGCCACAAAAAGAACACCAGTCATCTTATTACAAAATCTTAGCCTAATGGCATTGAGGTCTGAATGGAGCCAATAAGGATCTCTATTCACTCAGGTGATATTGCATTTAAAAAGGCAGATTGCACAAACTCCAAATCCCACAATGGTAAGCATTAGAGAGAAACTGAGGCAACTCCATGTGTAAGTACCAAAATACTCACATTTATTGCATCAAAGAGAAATGTGCCCACAAGTAGCAAAAGCAAACAGGAGAGTGATTTGTTCTGACTGATGAGCGAGTGTGAAAATATCACCTCTGTAGGCCCACCCGAAGCACTTTTTGTCAACACAGATGTCGTCCAGGAGCACAGGCAACATTGTTAAATCACGTAATTGTATTTTTATACACTGAGCACAGATATTTTTGGGTTTTCTCAAACAATTTAAATATTTTTTTAATTAACCAATGATGGCTTGAATAGGTAGTTAAATCAACCGATGTTCCCCTCTCATGGGGGCTCTTGGTAATCAATTGCTGGCAGTCCCGGTTACCCACTTCCTGCATGAGGGTATCTAGATCTCCCTCATTATATCCTTTTGTCAGGAATCTTGACTCAATAATAGCAGCTTCCCTAATGTAATCCTTTGAATGTGTACTATTTCATCTTAATCTTAAAAATTGGTCTTTAGACACTGCTGATGACGGATGATGGCACGGATCCAGTGGAATTTACCCATTCCTATCTATCTGCTTAAAAAATGTAGATGTTTCTATATTCCCATTCTGAATGGAAAGATTTAAATCCAGAATGTAGATCTCAGTGGGGCTAGGCTCATGACTGAGGACAATTCCTCTGTTAGTAACATTCAGATCGCATAGGAAAGAATCCACTGACTGAAGATCTCCCTCCCACACAAAGAGGATATTGTCGATGAATCTTGGATCATGGCATCCATTACGAAGTATGACATCCTCTTCCCATTTTGACATGAAAAGGTTGGCCATACTGGGAGATAATTTGGCTCTTATTACCATACCTTTCTGCTGAAGAAAGAAGGAACCATCATGCTATAAATAAAATACATGACATTTGTGACAAACTCAGTAGTTCTAAAATTCAATTCCTTCGTGCATGTGATAGATTGGAGTCCCGAGATATAAAACCGTTAACCACTTCATATCCCAATTCATGTGATATAGTCGTGTACAGGGACGCTACATCAACCGTCACCAATACATATGTTGACTTCCTCTCAATTTAATTTAAAACATTGATCACATGCTTCATATCCTTCAGATAAAAGGAAGTGCCTATCACCAGTGGCTGCAAGTAATAATCAATATACTTGCCAGCTCGCAAGATCCTTAATCTGCCAATTTTTTAAGCACCCTCCTAAAAGTTAACATAGAATCAACTGAGATGTAAGTGGCATTATCCGACAGAAGTCTAGCCATGTCTTCCATATATATCTTCTGATCCAATATTTCAATAGCCCCTGCCTTATCCGCTGGACAGATAACTATATCTCCTCTAGTATCCAAACCAGTCATCATATTTCTTTTGTAGATTGGGGTTTTATAGATTTTAATCTAAGATTTTCAAGGTCATTATCAAGCAAGTCACAAAATACATTGATGTTCGGGGAATTATTGGGGGGATTGAAGAGGGAGGCATTGGATGAACCTGTATGAATAAACTGTAGGGAACCTGTGACAATTTGTCTAGTGGGATTACTTATAACATATCTCTTAATGTTCTTTCTACGAGTATATTTTTTTATATCAATAAATGTTTGAAACGTATTTAAACTCTATGGTGTATTCAAAGTAGTTACCTCCTCCTTAGAAAGTTCTTTGGTACCTTAATTAATAATTCCACTGTCACCTAGGTTTGCCTTCTTTTTCTGGTGAAGATGCCTGCCCCCTCTGGTGCCTCTCTTGGGTCCCCATTTTTTTGTCCCCCCTTTGCACCCCACTGAAAAACCTGTTGTTAGGGTTGTTGTTGTTGTTATGATACTGATCATAGACAGGAGGGGGTGATCTTCCCTCATCTTCAGTTAGGGGGATGTACCTGTTTTAGGTGTCTACATTGTATTGATTAGGGGGGCCATCTTCCCCTTGAGAGCCATATGTATTGTAACCTGTGTTCTTATTCTCAAAACAATGTGTATAGTGTCCCTCCATGGTGGGGGAGATCTCCCATAGGGGGATGGATGGATGTAGTGGTTGGGTGGACCCCTAGATCTATGTGGTGGTCTCCGTCTTCCACCATATCCATGATTCCGGTTAGCATACTATGGATTACCTCCCCTTCCCCGGCGAGGCGGGGTGCCTGGTAAAAGGATCTATGTGAGGAAGACTGAGTTGAATATCTATAACCATTTTCACTTCTATTTTGAAAGGGAGGACCAGTGTGTGTAGAAGCACTCTCCTGTGTCTCATGATTAAACTTGGGCTCCTGTTTATCTAGCCGTTGCCAGTTTACTTTGCCACTTAAAAACAACATTGTCTTTGTAATCTTTTGCATCCCTATTGTATTTTATCTTCTTTTTTTTTTGTTCAGATTCCTTTTTAATAAGTATAGCTTTAATGGCTTCTGATTTCTGTACATATTCAGGATCATGTTTAAACATTACGAGTTTGTTTTTAATGACCTTGATTTCAGAATTCAGTAAGTTCAATTTACATTGTTTTTTGGTTATCAAAAATCACAAAAATCTTACACCTGTTTCGTTAAAATATTTAAACCATTCCTCTAATTCACCGTCTTCCCTTTCAGGACTAACCACCCACCTCAGACTCCTGGTTACCATGTTCTCTTTAACATATACCTCCAAGCACCTCTTTTATAGAGAGATTTTTCCACAGTTGTCTTCCAGGTCAGGCCTTGAGAGATGGAGCTCCTCCTCACATGCAGGAAACACATTGCTACTAATTTCTTAAATGGCTGTCCCTAGTCAGTCTTAATGCTTCCTCTGTCCGGATGAAACATGTTGCCGGAGGGACCTCTGGAGGCTCCATCCCGTAAGGGTTAAGCCAGAGCATGCGTCTCATGACCAGCAGGGAGGGCACTGTGTGAGCTTCTGGGCTTCAGGGGTGAGTTTACCCTTAACGTATGGTTGGAGGAGGAGCTCCATCTCTCAAGGGTGGCCTTGGAAGACCCTAGGATAATCTTTACTATCAGACTGGAAAAATACATAGCAAATATAAAAAGAGGGTATGATAAACATATTGTGTCTAAACAATATACTCTCAGACATAAGGATCCCAGAGGCACTACATTTTTAACCCTAGAAAAGTACATCCCACATTGGCGAGGCAGTAATGGCAAAAGGAACATTTTTAAGGGCTGAGACCAGCTGGATTTAGAAATTGGGTATGCATGTCCCCCATGGCTTGAACATGGAGTGGGACATCAACTGTTTTATAAACAATAGTCCCTTTTTTTTTTTTTGTTTTATGCATTAGATACCATTTTTTTTTCTGTTGTAATATTTTTTTTAGTTGTGAGACACATCCTAACCACTAGGGGATATGATTTCTTCAGTAGAGATTGTATCCATTGCCTTAGATTTAGTGTTTTCTCATGCAACCGTTTATTGTATTTTCGCTAACAAAATGGTACTCTTAAGGCATGGCAATGTTACTGATTGACCATGAATAGCCTAATTATCACATAGGCATTCTGGTTAGGTCGGCCAATAGGATTGCTTTTTGATTGATGCAAAATATATTTGTGTGGCCCAGAGCATGTGTACATACCCCTGATGACGTAATTTCTTATGAAATGCGCCAGATTGAGCTGCGTGCTACTGAGCATGCACAACCAATGTTCTGCCATATTCGTTTTGAGAATCTGACTACTGTCTACCTGGATGCTGTTTGTTTGAAACCATGCCTAACGCTATTTGAGCTAAAGTGATTGGATTTAAAGCATAAACCACGCCCATATTGATCCCCCCTGAATAAGGGAGATTGCTGGCACTCTGGTGAGCCACCAGTGTTATTTTAATGTGGGTGTCACTGTTGGTCTATCACCATCCTTTTTGAGCAGGGATTCATTTCTGGGTCTGTCTTCTTTTTATGGACTATTTTTGATTTATAATAATTTCTGATTCACATATATATTGCTTCATTTGTCACGGTTATTTAATTTATGTACACAGCATATGCTTAGCGCTGAACTTTTGTTTTTTTCCCATGCTATTGCGCCTAGTATCAAGGTTGTAGTCATTGGCTGCTGCTTTAGTTTTCCAAGCGCAGATGACCTTTTAAATTTACTTTTATGACCACACATTCGCCAATCAAAAAAAAACTCTGTGCTGATTAGTAAAAAGAATGCCCTTGAAGGGTATCATGAAGGGTGTAAAACCTTCCGGCGCTTAAGTGGTTAAGGTAAAAAAAAAAACTTCCACTGTTTGTTCCTCCTACCCCCTTCACTAACACTTACCTGGCTCCTGTATTGATCCAGTGCTGTGCCTGGCTTGTTCCCTTCTCTTCCTGGTCTCTCAGGCTTTGCTGAGAACAGTGGGAGCCATTAGCTTCTGCTGCTGTCAGTCAAATCCAGTGAGTGAGGGTTGTGGCTGATCCACACTGTATGTGTTTATGGACATACACACAGCCTGCCTCGGAAGTAAGCCCAAACTCATGCCCATATAACTAGTGGCTTGCTATGGGAGCAGACACAATAGAGGAGGATTCAAAATCCCCAGTATGGGAACCCAAAAAAGGAGGATTGTGGTGGTGCTGTGCTGTACCATTGCACAAAGCAGGTATGTATACACCTGTTTATTATTTTAATAAAAAAAAAAATAGACAGTACAATTACTTTAGTGTAAAACTATCCATTTTAAACAGTAAAGACTGATATTTGAAAGAATGTTACCCCAACATTTCATATTTCATTGTCCTGTACGCTGGCATACAAAAAGGTAAACAAGCGTCCAAGAAAACTCTAGGCAGACTGTTAATTGAAAGAATGTTACCCCCAACATTTCATATTCTTAATATGTATCTGTTTACCACGTACTTAGCACATAGGGTATCCTGTTATCTTTGTATTGCTTCCTTTGTGTGAAATACCTGGTGATCCTGCCAGTCTCCCTGCTTTACTATTTCAAACTGACCACACTAGGTCTCTCAGATAAAGTGGTAGCGATGCTTCTGAGCACTATTAAGTCAACCACACTAGGTAAGAGATCACATCCACGGCGGACAATGGAGGGCGACAGATCACACCTGAGCGCGGCCCAATCTTGGGAGGACACCATATGACATCCTCCCAGAACAACAGTGCTCTCGCCCCGGCCTTAATTTTACAATAGGCCAGGTGAGAAGAGGTTAAAGAATCAAGGCAAAAGTGGTAGTCTTTTTACTTAACGCTAAACTGAATTCCATGATATGTTTTAGCATGCAGCGTAGACATATTGAAGTGATCCAAGAGTCATAATTAGTGTAACATTGGCAAGGGAAGCAAGAGCTAAGGCTCCCGAGGGACTAAGAGGAGCAATAATGCATACAATTTACTATTGGATGGATCTCAGCGATGCAGTTCTTTTTTAACATGTTCCAATTATCATAGTGTAAATTAAAGTTTGAATGACAGTAAAGGAAAGAAAAAAAAATATTGTTTATCATGTTGATAAATTAGAGCCCTGTCAAGCAATTTTAGTCACTTACATTGTTTGTATTTAATTTGAACTTGATTGCTTTTTTGTTTTGCATGTATTTAGAGCAAAATACTATTTTCAAATATGTGTTTTGTATTCAGTAAATATTAGATATTTCTGTAAGAAGTAGAACATTTCTAGATTGGTTAAATCTTGTTGGGCTTTCTTGACAGAAAGCAGTCTTATTAATTTACTTTTGGGGTAATTGCCTGTTGTAGTACTATATAGAAAGTGCTTTTTAAATAGTTTTACATTTTGTAATTGAGACCGCAGTGTCATGCAGTGACTGTATTAACAAGGTACCAGTTGTGTTAAAATGACTCTAAAAAAGTAAATAAAAAGCAACTTGAAAAGAAGATTTACAATGCTTACCTGTCCTGCCGCCCATGTCTCCAATCTGCACTCTGTTGCAGAGTTAGGCTGGCCATAAACTGTTCGAATCTCGGCCAGTTTGCTCAACTTTGGATACAACCAGCCTGCCGGATTCACTTCTGATTATCTCTGTTGGATGCTGTAGCTGCCAGCAATCACTGGCTTCCCCCTCCGGGCGCAAACAATTGCTCGGCTGGAGGGATTCCCCTGTCAGCACTGTTTGTGTTGATTGCAGAATCGTACATTTTTTTTCCCCCCCTGCAACCTGTGTTTTCAGGAAACCATCTCGGACCGTTTATCGCCTGCCTTACACTGGCCAAAGAAACATTTAATCCACGTGGCATCAAGAGGGCAATGCAAGTATGCATTTGGTTGTAATTCTCTGCCTAGTAGTCACAGGTACGACATAAATCCCTGTCTGCTTTCAAGACCGTGCATACAGGGGTGTACACAAGCACTGCTAAAATTTGTGTGTACGGTGCCTTGAAAAAGTATTCATACTCCTTGACATTTTCCATACATTGTCATATTACAGCCGTGACTGTATTTTATGTGATCGCGCATCACAAAATGGCACATAATTGGGAAGTGGAAGGAAAATAAGTGGTTTTCAAAATTTTTTATAAACGTGAAAAGTATGACGTGCATTTGTATTCAGCCCCCTCGAGTCAATACTTTTTAGAATTGCCTTTCTCTGCAATTACAGCTGCAAGTCTTTTGGGTTATGTCTCTACCAGCTTTGCACATCTAGAGAGTGCCATTTTTGCCCATTCTTCTTTGCAAAATAACTCAAGCTCTGTGAGGACGGAGAGCGCCTGTGAACAGAAATTTTCAAGTATTGCCACAGATTCTAAATTGGTCTGAACTTTGACTGTGCCATTTCAACATTTAAATATGCTTCGATCTAGACCAGTGGTCTCCAAACTGCGACCTGCGGTCCAAATACAGCCCTTTGCTTACCTTTATCTGGCCCTTGGGGCACTATTCTTCCCCCTGACACCAAAGATGATGCACCATTCCCTTGACTAACACCAATATTGGGGGGCAATTCTTCCCACTGATATAAATTATAGAACATTATTACTCTCGCTAACACTAAAGATGGGGCGCTTTTCCTCCCGCTGATACCATCAATGCGGTACCAATCCTCTCACGAACACCAATGATGGGACATCATTTTTGCAGTCTTTTTTACTCCCACTGGCCACAGTCCAGCCTCCCCTTAAGTCTGAAGAACAATAAACTGGCCCTTTGTTAATAAAGTTTGGAGACTCCTGATCTAAACCATTCCATTATAGCCCTGGCTGTATGTTTAGGGTCATTGTACTGCCGCAAGGTTTACATGCGCCCCAGTCTCAAGTCTTTTGCAGACTCTAACAGGTTTTCTTCTAAGATTGCCCTGTATTTGGCTCCATCCATCTTGCCACCCTGACCAGCTTCCCTGTCCCTGCTGAAGAAAAGCATATCCCCACAACATGATGCTGCCACCACCATGTGGGGAGGGTGTGTTCAGGGGGATTTTCAGTGTTAGTTTTCCGCCACACATATCGCTTTTAGGCCAAAAAGTTACATTTTTGTCTCATCTTAACAGAACACCTTCTTTCATATGTTTGCTCTGCCCCCCACATGGATTCTCAAGAATTGCAAACAGGACTTCTTATGGCTTTCTTTCAACAATGGCTTTCTTCTTGCCACTCTTCCATAAAGGTCAGATTTGTGGAGTGCATGACTAATAGTTGGGCTGTGGACAGATTCTACCACCTGAGCTGTGGATCTATGCAGCTCCTCCAGAGTTACCATGGGCCTCTTAGTTGCTTCTGTGATTAATGTTCTCCTTGCCCATCATGTCAGTTTAGGTGGACGGCCATGTCTTGGTAGGTTTGCAGTTGTGCCATACTCTTTACTTTTTCAGATTATGGATTGAACAGTGCTCCGTGAGATGTTCAAAGCTTGGAATATTTTTTTTATTTTTTATAACCGAACACTGCTTTAAACGTCTCCAATTTTATCCATGACCTGTCTGGTGTGTTCTTTGGCCCCTAGGATGCTGTTTCTTCACTGAGGTTCTCTAACAAACATCTGAGAGATTCACAGAACAGCTGTATTTTTACTGGGTTTAAATTACAGACAAGTGGATTTATTAGGTGACTTCTGAATGCAAAATTGGTTCCACTAGATTTTAGTTAGTGGTATCAGCGTAAAGGGGGCTTGAATACAAATGTACGCCACACTTTTCACATATTTATTTGTAAAAAAAAATGTTGAAAACCATTAATCCTTTTGCTTCCACTTCACAATTATGTGCCAGTTTGTGTTGGTCTATCACATAAAATCCCTAAAAAATACATTCATGTTTTTGGTTGTAACATGACAAAATGTGAAAAAAATGAAGGGGTGTGAATACTTTTTGAGGGCACTGTATATCACTGTACCGCCACTGCATGTTTTGATCTGTCGCTGATATTGACAGTCTTCTGACAGTGGGCTATACACTGCAACTATGACTCCTGGGCTGAAATTTTTTTCTGAATATATGCTATAAGGCCCTTTTACTTGAAGCCTTTTAGTTCACTCTTCCAGCTTTTCTTACCTAGCCCTGCTTACCTTGTGTCCGCAAACATGTCTTGCAGCCTAACAAAAAACATGAGCTAAGAAACTAGGCTGTATTGTTCTACTTTAGCTAATCACTAAATAACCTTAAACATTGCATATTACAGAGCAGCTTCTATTTTCTTAGCTCTCAGACTAACTCAGCAGTATATGCATTACTCCATAACTGTCCCAGCTGTCTCTCCTCTGGTCAAACCTCATTTGGCAGCAATGAGTTCAAGCTAGCACTTTTGATAGCTCTACGTCAGACCTGCACAGCGTTCAGGAGAAATTTTTGACCATTCCTCCTTAAAAATCTGCCTCAAAATATATTTGTTGGATGTGTGGTGTGAACAGCTTTCTTGAGGTCATTCCACGGCATCTTTTATGAGGTTAAGGTCTTGGCTCTGACTGGGCCATTTAATGAGGTGTGTTTTCTTTTTATGAAGCCAGTCTGTGGTGGATTAACTTCAATGCCTAGGACAGTGATGGCGAACCTTGGCACTCCAGATGTTTTGGAACTACATTTCCCATGATGCTCATGCACTCTGCAGTGTAGTGGAGCATCATGGGAAATGTAGTTCCAAAACATCTGGGGTGCCAAGGTTCGCCATCACTGGCCTAGGACATTTTTCCGCTGCATCTTCCAACTTCTTTTTTTTTTTTTGGAGAGCAGCAGCTTCCTCTGTAGTGTTCTGCCACGGAACCCCTGCCTATTCAAACAGTATGTCTGTTACACGTTACACACTTGAGCAGGGATTTTATCCGTTCTGGGGATTCTTTAAATATTTAGCTATTACTCCTTGGTTCTTCTGTACCCCATTGAGGTATTTTGTGTTGTACCTTGGGAATCAACTTGGCTGGGTGCTCACTTCTAGGAAGAGTATCCACTTTACTAAAGTGTGGCAATTTATATACAATTTCTTTAACTGTCAACTCATGGATACCTAAACACTTTGAGATTGCTTTGCTTTGTATCCCTTTCCATTTTTATGCAGATCAACTAATCTTGATTGTATTGTACAGTGCCTTGCAAAAGTATTCACCCCTTGGCTTTTAACCTGCTTTGCTACATTACAGCCTATAGTTCAATGTTTTATTAATCTAAATTATGTGTGATGGATCAGAACACAATGGTCTACGTTGGTGAAATAAAATTAGAAAAATATATACATAAAACTATTTTTCAGAAATAATACAAAAAAAAAAAAAAGATTGCTGGCATGTGCGTATGGATTCACCCCCTTTGTTATGAAGCCCATAAAAAGTTCTGGTACAACTAATTACCTTCAGAAGTCACACAGTTGGTGAAATGATGGCAACCTGTGTGCAATCTAAGTGTCACATGATCTGTCATTACATACGCACCTTTTTGAAAGGCCTCAGAGTCTGCAACACCTAAGCAAGACGCACCACTAACCAAACACTGCAATGAAGACCAAGGAACTCTCCAAAAAAGTAAGGGACAATGTTGTTGAGAGGTACAAGTCAGGGTTAAGTTAAAAAAGGGATCCAAATCTTTGAGCCCTAGGAGCACCATCAAATCTATCATAACCAAATGGAAAGAACATGGTACCACAGCAAACCTGCCAAGAGATAGCTGCACCAAAACTCAAGGGCTGGGCAAGGAGGGCATTAATCAGAGGCATCACAGAGACCTAAGGTAACCCTGAAGGAGCTGCAGAGTTCCACAGCAGAGACTGGAGTATCTGTACATAGGACACCAACCGTACACTCCATAGAGGTGGGCTTTGTGGCAGAGTGGCCAGAAGAAAGCCATTACTTTCAGCAAAAAAACAAAATGGGCACGTTTTGAGTTTGCGAAAAGGCATGTGCTTAAAATGCATGGAGGAAGGTGCTCTGGTCTGATGAGACAAAAATTTAACTTTTTGGCCATCAAAGAAAACGCTATGTCTGGTGCAAATCCAACACATCACATCACCCAAATGACACCATCCCCACAGTGAAACATGGTGGTGGCAGCATGGGGATGTTTTTCAGCAGTCGAGACTGGAAAACTGGTCAGAGTTGAGGGAAAGATGGATGGTGCAAAATACAGCGATAATCTTGAGCAAAACCTGTACCACTCTGTGTGTGATTTGAGGCTAGGATGGAGGTTCACCTTCCAGAAGGACAATGACCCCAAACAAACTGCTAAAGAAACACTTGAGTGGTTTAAAGGGAAACATGTAAATGTGTTGGAATGGCCTAGTCAAAGCCCAGACCTCGATCCAATAGAAAAACTGTATTCAGACTTAAACAAGAAAAATGGCAAGGGGGTGCATCCTTTTGCAAGGCACTGTGGGGCTTATTTATGAAAGGCAAATCCACTTTGCCCTACAAGTGCAAAGTGCATTTGAAACTGCACTTGGAAGTGCAATCACTGTAAATCTGAGGGGTGGATCTGAAATGAGGGGAAGCTCTGCTGATTTTATTATCCAATCATGTGCAAGCTAAAATGCTGTTTTTATTTTCCTTGCGTGTCCCCCTCAGATCTACAGCAACTGCACTTTGCACTTGTAGTTTGCAATTGTAGGGCAAAGTGGGTTTGTCTTTCGAAAAATAAACCCCCCTGCATGTCTTCAGAAAGCTTATTTTTTGCAAGACATGGTTCATATCTGCTGATGTTTCTTATGAACAGTAATCTTAAAATGTTTGGGTGTCTTTTATCAATCAAAGTAACTCTAAAGCCGTGCACACACGTAGCCGTCTGTCCGACGTACTTAGTCTATCTAGCGGACTTCCCGCCAGACTGTCCGTCGGACTTTCCGAACGGGCTACTTGCCCACACACGGCACTTTTTCAGCGGACTAATACGGCGTACTAAGTCCGCCGTACTATCCGCCCTACTTTTGAAATGAACGGACTCGCCCACACACGCGGAGGAAAGTCCGCTCATTTTGAGCGCGTCTCCAGGTAGGCGGGGCCCGCGAAGGATACGTCGCTGGCCCCGCCGCCTGGTATGAACTTAAAGGGGAACCCCAACGCCGAAAAAAATCGGCGTGGGGGCCCCCCCAGGTCCACATCAGACCCTTGTCCGAGCACGCTACCCCCCCGGCCAGGAAAGGAGGGGCGAGCCACGTGCCCCCAACATGGGGGTGCCTTGGGGAAGGGGGGGGGCGCGCCGGAGGCTACACACGGGGGGATTGTCCGGCGGACTTGAGTTTGCCGGACTTTTCCAACCGCTTGTTTGATCGTGTGTACGCGGCATAAAACATATCTCCAAGCTCATTTAATTAACTAGACTCCTGATGTGCAAACTGACTCCAATTAATGGGTGTTCAATAAAGACACAAGAAATTACAATAGTTTGTGTTATCAGCTTAAGCACATTGTGTGTATCTATTGTTGTTGTGACCAAGGTATTTGCATATGTTTTCTTGCCACTGTGTAATTTACATAAATGTAATACACTTATTAAACATAGTAAAGTAACTTAAAGTACTTATCTGCCTTCTTTTTGCTCTGGGAGGAAGGCTTTCTATTTTTCAACAGATGAGTGTAAAGTCATGTGGCACATTTGTGAGATGAGGCACAAATGTTATGTACTTGATCTTTTGCATGTGAAGTGCGACATGACGCTTATTTTTTATTTTATTTTATTTTTTGAGATGTGTAGTTTTAAGGCGAGATGATGTAACCTCCTGGGGTACAACTGTAGGCCTTGGCCTCAAGGAAACCAGGAAGTAACGTAGGTTTAATTTTTGTATTTTGCCTGCAAAATATTTGTTTACAAATATTTTTCAAAGTGGTTTTAAAGTGTTCAACTTTACACAAAAAAATGAATGCCCTATAAATTCTCCACCCTTCCAGTGCTCGCTGTACCAACCTTCCATAGTGCCCACCCAACTGGCATTATGCATGGTTTCTTAGACAGCTCAAAGCTCTTCTGATTGGTCAGCGTGTAGGGTTGGGGGGGGGGGGGGTTGCGGTAGAGTTTACCTTTTTAATTTTTTTTTATTTTTGTAAAAGTGAGATAACTCATTGATACTACTGTACATGATCTGTGATTAGCAACAATATTATTGAAGTATTGGTGTGGAATTATAGGTAAGATACACAACAAAAAAATGTACTGCTTTACTAAAAAGTTTAAACAAATATTATAATACTAACAAATATTGCACTGTAGACTTTTAGGAAAAATAAAGTTGTTCTTCAGTATCTGTTAAACAGCCAGGTAATATCTTTGCCAAGTTGTAGAAGCCTTATAAACTACATCTAAAAATAATTATATTGCGTTGTTGATTGTATGGTTAAATTAATTGGTAAGAAATTTTTGTCATCGTCATCTTTGCCTCAGATTTTAACAGTAGCAAACTTAATTTGTTTCTAAAGATTAGCACTAGATAGTGGAATGTAGTGGGAGTTTATCATCAGGAACATTAACTAAAACAGCAAGTTGGAAAAAATATTGTATCAGGGGAACACAAAGAAAATAAGATTTTGAATAATGATGGCAGGAAAGAAAATGGAGTTGAACTGTAGCCAAAAATGTCTGCAGGTGTCAACATTAAAGAATTATTAAGGAGTGGAAAGCTAATTGCAACTAATGCAATTGTGAACAGAGGAATGTACTTCAATGGAGCAGCATACTTTCATACTCTCAAAGCTTCCCTGTGGTATCCACCTGGTTATTTTTAATTTTTCTTGCTCCTGATATTGAATGTAGTAAAATACAGTTTGCTCTTTCAAGTTGGAATTATTCTGAAAGATGCTCCCATGAGTAGCAAAGATGTGCAATTGCCTTTGGCATGTATACAACATAACACCCCTCATTTCTAATAAAGAAAATTAGATCAAAATAAAAAGAAATAAAATTCAATTTTTTCATAGGAAATGCCAAAGAGCAGTGTGTGTGTGTGTGTGTGTGTGTGTGTGTGTGTGTATAAAAGGTCACACCATGTAATATTTCTATCTGGTTATGCTGAATGCTGTATATTATTTAAGCTCTGGAAGCTTCCTTACATTTTGTTGGTGATGTGAGCCAAGCCTTTACTCAATGGAGAATATTTTTTGTTTAATAATATTTATTTTACTTTGCTAATTAGCAGGACATGAAACTTAACCATGAAATAAATACAAATAAAAGAAAACCTCTCTGACTTTAATATGGGTTTTCAACTTCCACCTAGTGCATCTTATTCTGCTACAGTGGTGACCATTGTACAATATCTACACACTTCAACTTTAACCACTTGCCAACCGCTGTTGGCATATATACGTCGGCAGAATGACACGGCTAGGTAAAGTAACGTACCCGTACGTTACTTTAAAATTCCTGACATGCGCACGTGCCTGCCACAAGCTCCATGACCGTGCCCGAGGGACCAGCGGACTCTATCGCCGTGGGGATACCTGCGATCGTATCATGAAGCTCAAGAAAGGGGAGATGTAAATGGCTTCTCCTCGTTCTGCCTAATGACAGGACACTGATTGTCTGCTCCCTGTTATCGGGAGCAGCGATCAGTGTCCACATCACACAAGCCCATCCCCCAGACAGTTAGAAACACTCCCCTAGGACACACGTAACCTGTCCCCTCACTGCCGGTGACATTTTTACAGTAATCAATGCAATTTTATAGCATTGATCGCTGTATTAATGCCAGTGGTTCCAAAAATTTGTCAAAATTGTCCGATGTGTCCGCCATAATGTCACAGACTAGTAAAAAAAAAAATATATATATATATATATATATATATATATATATATTTATTATGCCATAAAACTATCCACTATTTTGTGGACACTAACTTTTGCGCAAACCAATAAATGTTTATTGCGATATTTTTTTACCA
Organism: Lithobates pipiens; assembly: GCF_037356315.1. Taxonomy (NCBI): domain Eukaryota; kingdom Metazoa; phylum Chordata; class Amphibia; order Anura; family Ranidae; genus Lithobates; species Lithobates pipiens. The sequence continues at coordinate 185,965,960 of NW_027507903.1, forward strand.
AAAATATGTGAAAGAATACATATCGGCCTAAACTAAGGGGGGGGGGGGGTAAAGTTTTGTTTTTTATATATTTTTGGGGGATATTTATTATAACAAAAAATATAAAAAATAATGAATTTATTTCAAAATTGTTGCTTTTTTTTTTTATAGCGCAAAAAATATAAACCGCAGGGTTGATCAAATACCACCAAAAAGCTCTCATTTGGGTTATATTGTATACATTTAAAAATGGATAAACTAATTTAACCAATTCAGCCCCAAAATAATTGGCTGTTCGGTGACCAGGCTATTTTTTGCGATTTAGCACTGCATCGCTTTAACTGACAATTGCACGGTTGTGCGACGCTGTACCCAAACAATTTTTTTTCCCCACAAATAGTGCTTTCTTTTGCTGGTATTTGATCATCTCTGCAGTTTTCAATTTTTTTTGCGCTATAAACAACAAAAGAGCGTAAATTTTGAAAAAAAACAAACAATATTTTGTACTTTTTGCTGTAATAGCCCCTTTTTTTTTTAAAGCATATTTTTTCCACAGTTGAGGCCGATATGTATTCTACATATTTTTGGTAATAAAAATTGCAAAAAGCACATATTGATTGGTTTGCGCAAAAGTTATAGCGTCTACAAAATAGGGGGATAGATTTATGGCATTTTTATGAATTGTTTTTTTTCTTTTACTAGTATTGGCAGCAATCTGTGATTTGTTTTTTTTTTTTTTTTGTTTTTTTTTTTTATTGCGACTGCGTCATTATGGCACTTTTGACCCATTTTTGGGTTGATTGATAACTATACAGCGATCAGTGCTATAGAAATGCACTGATTACTGTATAAATTTCACTGGCAGGGAAGGAGTTAACACTAGGGGGCGATCAATGGGTTAACTGTGTTCCCTAGGCGTGTATTCTAACTGTGGGGGATGGGACCGACTAAAGGAGATGGGAGTTCGTGGTTCCCACCTTTGTAGGAACTCACAATCTCTCTCTCCTCACAGAACAAGGATGTGTGTGTGTTTATACACAAAAACACACACACACACACACACACACATCCCTGTTCTGCCTCTCGTGTCCACGACCGCTGGTGGGCGGCGATAATCCCATGCCTGCTATCCCAGTTAAAGGGGCCGACGTATAGCTACGACGGTTTGTAAGATCGAGCTGACTTGGCCACAATATAATGCTGAGAATGAAGAATTAAAATTGCAGTGTAAGTATCCTATAGGACCTGTGTAGTTGTCATATATAAAGTCAGTGTCTGTCTGAAGAACAGTATGTCTTTGTCTGCTAGTAACTTATCAGTGTTCTTTATATACTCGACCCAATCCAAATAACCATACAAATGGAAAATTTGGTTTCTTGGATTAATTTGAGGCAGTCAGGCACCCCATTTATGTGGCACAGTGATGCATTGTTGTGGCTGTGACTCCATAATTATTGGAAAAAAAACAAAACAAAAAACATGTTTTTAAAATGTAATTTGAATTCAACATTATGCTTAATTTAATTCATGGTTAAAAAAAATAAACAGTAAATGAGAGCATACTAATTGTCTTTGCTAATGTGTATATGTGTACCTTTTTTTACTATTCTATTAATCTTCCCATACCATTTATATGTACATTAAATGCATTTTAGGCATGTTTAATTCCAAAAGCCTCCTGTATATAGAAATCCAAAAATCCTAACACTATTGCAGGGTGCAGCCACCTAAATGTGATGTTGGCAACCTCAGAGCTGTCACTCAAGTGCAATTTTAGCGTATTCCCCTTCCCTCCTCCCTGGCAGCTACATAAAAGGTAAGTTGGGTGGGGAGGGAAACGCTGTATTTGCTGAATCTGAGCATAAAGTATTTTAACACTCCCAGAAAAGGAGAAAAGGGCTATCATATGCAAGGATAGAGGGGGCTTTGTTAGGGGATTGTCTCTCTTATACATACAGTAGTTACATAGTAGGTGAGGTTGAAAAAAAGACACAAGTCCATCAAGTGTGTGTGATTATATGTCAGTATTGCATTGTATATCTCTGTATGCATCTGGTTTACAACTGAGGGAGCACCTTGCTTGCTGTAAATAACCTTTTGATCCCCTTCAGTCTGGATTTTGCCCTCAACACTCCACAGAAACAATCTACATCTACTGACGACCTTAACCAAGGGTGGGCAACCTGGGCAGTCCAGCTGTGGTAAAACTACAAATCCCAAAATGCCTCTGCCTCCAGGAGTCATGCCTGTGATTGTCAGAGTCTTGCAATGTCTCATGGGAATTGTAGCTTCACCACAGCCAGAGGGCTAAGGTTGACTACCCCTGGTCTAAACCAATGGACACTATTCTGTACTCCTTCTCCTGGACCTCTCTGCTGCCTTTGATACAGTTGATCACCCCCTTCTCCTCAAAAAAACTGTCTTTTATCTCCATGGCTGTACTCTTCGCTGGTTCGCCTACTTATTCAACCGCACCATTAGTGTTACTTATAATTCTACCTCTTCCTCTCCTTTTGCCTTCTCTGTTGGGTTTCCCCAAGGTTCTGTTCTTGGACCTATCCTATTCTCCAGCTACACTTCCTCCCTGGGTCAACTTATAGCATCCCATGGCTTCCAATGCCATCTCTTGACAACACCAACTTTTATCTCTCTACTCCTCAGCTCACTCCATCAGTCTCCTCACACATCACTAATTTACTAACAGACTTATCAGCCTGGATGTCACACCACTTCCTCAAACTTAAGCTGTCCAAAACTGAGCTCATAAATTTTCCTCCCCCACGGGCCCCTTCCCCCGATCTCTGTCAAGATTGATAGCACAACTATTGGTCCATCCCTGCATGCCAGGTTTCTATCCTTTTGGCCCCACATCCAATCACTGTCCAAATCTTGCCGTCTTAATCTCTGCAACATCTCTAAAAAATATATCCCTTTCTAACCAACGACACCACTAAGCTCCTAATTTACTACCTGGTCCTCTCCTGCCTCGACTATTACAACTCCCTTCTTATTGGCTTACCTTTACATAGGCTACCCCCCCCCCCCCCCCCCTTCATTCCGTTATGAATGCTCATCCAACGTACCAACCGCTCAGTATCTGCTACTTCTCTCTGCCAATCCCTCCATTAACTCCTTCTCACCTCACCAACTCTACTCCCAGCTACATAACTAACCTAGTATCAATATACCAATCTAATAGTTCTCTTCGTTCCTCCCAAGACCTCCTGCTCCCTAGCTCTCTTGTCACCTCCTCCATTCTCGCCTCCAGGACTTTTCTCAAGCCTCTCCAATCCTTCGGAACTCCCTACTCCAATCTTTCTGATTATCTCCAATTTAAATTTTCTCCATCACCTTCTCCCCCACACTCATCACCTTTAGTATCACTTGACCCTCCCTCCTAGATTGTAAGCTCAAACGAGCAGGGCCCTCTGATTCATCTTGTATTGAATTGTATTGTAACTGTACTGTCTGCCCTCATGTTGTAAAGCACTGCACAAACTGTTGGCGCTATATAAATCCTGTATAATAATAATAGTACTGTGTTTTACCACAAAAGTAATTAACACTTATTTTTATTAACATTTTGTATCCATTAGATCTATTATTAAAATGTACAACTGTTAAATTCAGATTTTGTAATCAAATGAACACATTATGCAAATGCTTAGTGCAAAGAAGAAAATACTGTTGTGTATCAGGAACACATTTAATTGTAGGGTATGTCGCCTGACCTTTCTCTAACTGTTAAAATTGTATTCTGTGCTATTTAATGAACATTAAGTAAACACTGCTTACAGAGTTGGTTAGAAAGGCATGTTTCAATATTTATACAGTAATTAACTATGTTCCTTTAATGATTTTTCATGCAAACATTTGTAGAAAAGTTCTTGGCAGGAAAATGCCTTATCTGGTAGTTAAAGCAGAACTTGTATAAAAAAATAAAATAAATAAAAAAAAAAAAAAAAAAAATATATATATATATATATATATATATATATATATATATATATATATATATATATATATATATATTTATTATTAAAAATAATTAGCCCATCAAATTATAAAATCAATAAATTAAAAAGCTTTTGTTGCAATGCTTGTCATCAGTCTGGATCTGCACCCTACAATAATTATTTTTCCACTACATAGACTCATTCTTCAGGGTTAAATAATGGCTGCCGTCATTTAACCCACTTCATCTGAGCTCAGGCTGCCATGGACAATGACTCGTAATAATAAGCATAGCTTTCTGTTACTCTGCTTTAAACTCCAATGAGCATGTTTATTGCCAGCACATGTACTATTTGGTTCTTTGTGCTGCTTCTTTCTCTCCCGATCTAACCTCTGTTATGTAGGGACTGAAAAAAGACTGATATTAATCAAATTCAAGTATACTACTAAAGAAATGTACAAATTTGTGTTATTTACATTAGCAGAAAGCGTGGATTTAAATGTGTGATTAAAAGCTCTCCTCTTCAGTTTACTTAGGCAGAGCCACTGCTACTGGCATAGGGCTATCGGGAGCTAGGTGGCCACCACTTCTGTGCTTTTATTTAAGAATAAACTTAGTGGCCATAGGAATCAGTAAAAATAGGCCCCTTGGCTTACAGTACTATATTTAGTGGATGGACATTGTGTAGACAAGGAGTTTACTAAACCTATCAAGACTGGAAAAGCAATAAAAGTCTGTGTTTTCATGTCTTTATACAAAGCTTTGTTGTTCAGTGTTTAGTCCCCTTTCATACGAGCAGACTGGTTGGGTCAGCCTGTCAGTTTTTCAGACGGACCCAATCGAACCACCCATTGCTCTTTATGGAGCAGCGGTTGTCAGTGGACTTATATCCTCTGTCACCCACCGACATCCAATCCTGTTCGCTAAAAACAGATGAATGGTGCTTGATCTGATCTGGTGACAGTCGGAATGGGAAAGGACAGTCGGTTCATTTCCATCTGACCACCCCATAGAGAACAGTGGACTGATGCAGAGCGGACACAGATTAGTCATCCGTTTTCTCATCGGTGATCAGCAGGTGGATCCGCTGCCAGAGTCCGTCCCATGTGAAAGGGGTCTTACACTGAAATTAAAATATATTAGTAATATGGTTCACTTTCCAGAGCTATATCCCAAATTCATGTGCATTTTTGTAGGTGTTAGGTGTTTCATGTGATGATTGTTATGAAAGGTTGTATGTTTGAATCAGTGCTGCACTTTTCCCATGAAGTGTTCATTGAAAGCCTATAGAATATTTTTGATCTAAAAGTGATGTTACTAGTTTCCATAGCAATTCAGACTATCATATATAGCTGTAGAATTCAAGTACCTCAATCAGGTTATGGCCACTAGATGGAGTTGATGATCATAGGAAATCAAAGTATTATACAAAATATGGCCAGATTTCCGAAAAGGCTAGGCAAATGTTTGTTACACTTGTCTAACCTTTTTTTTATATACATAGCCCCCTAAATGTGTAGGAAATGCCCTGTAAGTGTAATTTATGCATATGTAATTGTCTAAGGACTAATTTACACCATACGCGGTGACAAACGTTTTACCGCATTGTGAAACCTCTGCAAACTGCAACACAGTCTAGTGCTGCACCACAGTATGCTGCAGTTAAATTCACACGCGCTGCATTTTATCACAGTGTACCATGCTAAATTGCACTGCAATGTAAAGCAGCACAGGGCATTGTGTTGCTCTACGTCACAGTGAATGATGTGTATGTTTTGTACACTTCACATAAAATGTATTAAAAATAAATAAAAAGGGAGCCATGTGATGCACTTAATCACACACCACACTGCATCCTACCACAGCCCGCAACACAGAGCGGTAAATCACTCTGGCTGCTCTGCTTTACACTGTGAATACAGCCTTACTGCTTTTCTCAGCAGTTGTTTTCTTAACTACAATAAGATCAGCATCTGCATAACATTTTTTCTGAAGCCTTTGCAATGTACTGTACATTTCTTGACAATGGAGATGATGGTATTTTGAAGAACAAATACATCTGTTTTACACAGTGAAAACATTTTGTGAATTGGACAATAAAATTAGATGCTACATCTTAAGACAATAATACCTAAAATGTTTCCGTCTTTGAAAAATCATGATAATATACATATACTCATATTGTAAATATTATTTATCTCTCCATTCTAATATGTAATTATATCACAATTTGGTAAATCTTTCTCTCCATTTTTAGAGTGTATAAATTGTGTATATGCAGCATGTTCGTATTGGTAACTTAAATCAGGTTAACTTTCATAATTTTAATTGCAGTTGTAAATATAAAGTTTGTCTTGCATCACTCGTATTTACAAGTGTTAAACTTACATTTCTTGTACTTATTAAATAAGTGAGTCATGCCCTTGTTTAACTTATGGTGTAATAATTCAACCATTTTGTGTCATTGTGTTTTTTTTTTTTAGTTTTTATTGAGTCATCATGCATTCGGTGTTCATTCAACCAAGGAGACCTGTAATGTTTGTGATAGATCATGTACTATGACAGTTTGATGTCATTCCATCAATAAATTTTCCCTCTAGTCTATTATTTGTTATGAATTGTCCAGTAAAAGCAAGAATGTATGAATCCACAAAGAACTATTAGGCAAATAGATGATATTCCGTTCATGATTTACTCCCTATTTTATTGTTTCAAGCCATAATTTTCATGCACATGGTGTACAGTCAGTTTAGTTTTTTGGAGAGTTACTATAGGAAGAAGACTGCTGTGATCTATTTTGTTTTAGTTAGCCTGTTCTGAATATATCATCCATGTCACGCCCAGAGTTTTTTTAACCACAGAAGGTTTCAGTAATTCAGTCAAACAGGTGATCAGTCCTGGGAGAGGACAGGTGCCTATCAGATCTAAGCTACTGGTGGGTCATGATAAAATGGAATGAAAACTAAATTTTTTTTAGGAATCCATTTTCGTCCCTCAGCACAACACTTCTGCAAGTAAAAATTTACTATTTAAATTGGATCATTTTTTACAAATTTTTGTTTTTTCAATATATTTTTTTCTTTGGAGGCTATACCATGTAACAAGGGGTTTTAAGGTTGGTTTAGAAGTACAGCACATTGATTGGATTGTACTTCTCCAAGTAAGATGCTATTAAAATGTATCTCCAATTTTGTGAAAAAAAAAAGAAAATTCAATTTTGGGTGATATAAATGCATTGCAAAGATTTCAGCAAACTGTGTTGCAGATTTGTACCTTTCCCCGCCATGAAAGATTGCTTGTCCTTTCTCTAGCTGTTTTTTTTTTATACAAAAATCTACAGTACATTCAATATAAACACTTGGACATATCTTAGTATTTTAATGAGATAAGCTGCACTGTCTGCGTTTCTTTTTCCTAAGAGGACAAGTCTAGGGAGTGTCTCATGAAAAATGAAACTACTACTGCAGGCTATGCCTAAAAATTGACTTATGTTCTAGTGACATTTATGAAGGCATTGTGTACACCAGTGGTGTATGGAACCTCCCCAAGCTGTCATATTAGAAAAAGCTAAATTAATTTTTTGTGAAAATTTTGAAAACTACAGTGTTTTCAGATAGGAAATGGAAAGTTATTTTAATAACATACAATTTCAAATAACTTTTTGCAGCAATTATATATATATTTAAGGTTGCTTTAATTTAAAGCAATATAAATTGCCTACATAATCTGGGGCACCTAGGTGCTTTTGCCATTTTGTATATGTATGCTCAGCACATGTGCAAATTATAGCACAAAGCAGCCTCCTCCGGCAATGTCCCACAATCTACTTTGTTGCTCCCTTCTGAGTTCAGATTTTTTGCTGTCTTGATTGGTCGCATGCAGTAACTGAAAGGCAAAGTCTAGCACTTATGGCAGAGGGAAAATAGTAATTTCTCATATCGTCTTCCAGGACAGCCTTTGAGATATAGGGCTCCTCCTTCCGGGACAGGAAACACGTCAAGCCAATTAAATAAAAGGTGTGGTCCTCCAGGCCCTCCTCAGTTTTTGTGTTTCCTGCCGGACGGGAAGGAGCACGTTCGGAACTGGTAAGGGGAGCTCCTTCTCAGGGGTTTTGCCTGGGGAGAGCACCTTGATGGACCTGACCCTTAGCACCCCTCGGTCCGTACGAAGGGAGGAGAGGGTAGCTTTCAGTCCCCGCTGCCATTTAAAACGTTCAGAGAGAACGGGACCCCGATGCGCGGCAATCTCCCCCTCGGAGCGCTAACCGCTAGTACCTGTCGGTCGGATGGCGGCGGGAGACGTTCGTTCCACCGACCGGCGTCCGGGTACCGTGAGCGGTGCGTTCATAAGGAAAGCACGGCGTCGGGGCGGAGACTTTGCGTTCTGGCGTACGGAAGTGGGAGAGACGCACTTCCGCCGGATTCGCGTCATCAGGGGGCGCTGCAGGACCTGTTCCAGTCCTTTGGGCGCGGCGGTGTGACTACAGGGTTGCCTGGAGCGGTGTGAAGGCTCAGAGAGACTGAGTGAGACACAGGAACCATGGAGAGTGCAGTTGTGCAGGTGGACTCCAGTTCAACAGGCTCCAGTACCTCTCAGGTAAGCTTGGTGAGGGCAGACCAGGACTTACACTGGGGGGTGGGGGGTCACTCTGACCTATAGTACCTTCCCGGGGTGGAGAACCTGCTGGTGAAGGGGGGCACTTCCTAGGCGGACCCTAGAAGCACAGTGGTGTGGTCAGGGGTGGTATTTTAATGGGACCCTGTTTTTCTTTGTTGGTAGGTTAAACAGGACAGAGCCCAGATACCTTTGCCCAGAAGGAAATGTGCCGTGTGTGGGCTAAGTTAGGCACCGGTTGGGGGAAGCCACTTGCCCGGATTGTTTCAGTAGCCTGGTGAAAGAGGACTCGGTGGCAGCTTGTCACAATGTTTTAACATCCGTAAAGGATGAAATTGCATCCACCTTCCAGTCATTTAAAAGCATGATGGATAGGGTGCAGGGTCCCTCTGTCTCTTTACCCAGGGCTGTGAGTTTGCCTTCCTTATCCGAACCAAGTCAGGTGGATAGGGAGAGGTTACCCAGGTCATTAGCCTCCTCTAGGACAGAGTCTACTTCTGAATCTGAGGGGGAGGAAGAGGCCATTAGATCTGCCAGATACAAGCTGTCTTTGGATGAGGTGGGTGACCTCCTCAAGGCTATATATGACACTTTGGAGATCAGGAAGAACAGGTCCAGCTTTCAAAACACGACATGATGTATCAAGGGTCGATTGTAATGAAAGACAGGGTATTCCCCGTTCCCCAGGGTATTCCCCTAGGTCGCTAGTGGAGGCGATTCTGCTGGAGTGGGAACACCCGGAAAAAAGGCCATTTTTTTCAAGTAGCCTTAAAAGGAGGTTCCCTTTTGAGTCAGATGCGGTGCATCCCTGGAACAAGGTTCCCAAATTAGATGCTCCCTTGGCTAAGGTCTCTAAGAAGACAGATTTGGCCTTTGATGATATGGGTTCACTCAGGGATCCTACGGATAAGAGGGGAGATGTGCTGCTTAAGAGAGCCTGAGGATGCCTCTTCCAGCGGGCTTAAACCGGCCCTAGCAGCTACCTGTGTGGCCAGAAACTTGGAGTGTTGGCTTACACAGTTACAATCGCATATTTCTGCGGGTACTTCTAGGCGGCAGCTGTTGAAGTCCTTTCCACTACTGTTCAAGGCTGTGGGCTTTTTAGCTGATGCCTCTACAGAATCAGTCAAACTGGCTGCTAGATCTGCAGCACTAGTGAACGTTGCCAGAAGGGCCGTTTGGCTTAAAACCTGGTCAGGAGACACAGCTTCAAAATTAAGGTTATGTGGATTACCCTTTTCAGGGGACCATTTGTTCGGGCCCGGCCTGCAAGAGGCGTTAGAGCGCACGCAGGATAGGAAGAAAGCTTTCCCAGAAAGGAAAAAGAGACCTGAAGGGAAGCGCCTTTTTCGAAGTCCCAGGCAGCAGAACCTACAGGAACGGGAGGTTCGCCCCAAAAAGCATTGGCAAGGGAAGAGGCAAAGGAGGAATCTTATTCAGTCCTCCTCAACCCTCCCCTAAAACACAGTGACTCCTGCGTCCCGGTGGGAGGAAGACTGGGGAAGTTCCTCCCACACTGGGAAGCTTCAACCGAAAGTCCGTTCATTCGAGATATAATAAGAAACGGCTACAGGTTGGAGTTTGGTTCAGTTCCCCTCCCAAATTTTCAAGTAACAAGGTTACCAAGGGACCAAGAGAAAACAGAGGCTTTGGCTCTTCTTCTGGGGGATCTGGTGGACCAAGAAGTAATGGTGCAGGTGCCTCAGGAGGAGTGAGGCTTGGGGGTTTACTCCCACGTATTTGTGGTATAGTAACCTTCGGGAAAGTTCAGGTTAATACTGAATCTCCGCCCCCTAAACAGATTCATAAAATACAAGCGGTTCCGGATGGGGTCAATCTTCTCGGTAACTAAGTTCCTGTTTCAGGGCTGTCACATGGCCACAGTGGATCTCAGGGATGCATATTGGCATATCCCGATTCATCTGGAATCTCAGAGATTTCTCAGGTTGGCGGTGAGGGTGAACACGGGTGTGTTACACCTCCAGTCTCGAGCTCTCCCCTTCAGGCTTTCAGCCTCACCAAGAATCTTTACAAAGGTTCTGGCAGAGGCACTGGCCCCATTAAGGCTCAAGGCTATAACAGTGATCCCATATCTGGACGATCTACTGTTCATAGCCCAGTCGGCCCAACAGCTGCAGAGGGACATACAGGAGGCCTTGGTTTTTCTGCGCTCACTGGGGTGGCTGATAAACCAGGAAAAATCCCAGCTGACCCCCTCACAGGAGGTCCTGTATTTAGGATACAGGATTTCTTCGGTGGAAATGAAGGTATTCCTTCCGGAGGAGAAGATCTGCAAGCTAGAGCAGGCGGTAGCCCAGCTTCAATCTGGTCGGGAAGCCCAGATCAGGGAGGTTATGAGAGTCCTGGGCTTGATGACATCATGCTTTCCAGCGGTGGTCTGGGCAAGGCATCATCAGCGTCCTTTACAGAGACTCATGCTCCGTTATTGGGATGGCAGGCAGGAGAGCCTGGATCAGGTTATGCCCCTATCCTCGGCAGTCAGGAGGTCTCTTTGGTGGTGGCGGGCCCAGGTCAACCTAGACAGGGGTCTCCCCTGGTCCCCACAAGCTACGGTGGTGGTCACGACCGATGCCAGTACGCTGGGTTGGGGTGCCCACCTAGAGGGAAGCTTAGCCCAGGGTTCCTGGTCGAACCTAGAGACAGGTCGTTCCTCAAACCAGAAGGAACTTCTGGCAGTTTGGAAGGCTATAGAAACCTTCCAGTCCCAGTTAAATGGCAGGGATCTGCAAGTTCGCTCAGACAATGTGGCAGCAGTAGCCTACCTGAACAAGCAAGGGGGAACCAAAAGCCCTGCACTCCAGGTAATTGCGGACAGAATCTTCTGCTGGGCAGAGAAGAACTTGTCCGCAATATCAGCCATTCACCTAAAGGGAACTCAGAATTTACTGCCCGACTTTCTCAGTCGCCAGAAGATAGGTCAGGACGAGTGGTCCCTCAACAAGGAAGTGTTCGAGGAGATTGTGTCATGCTGGGGAAGGCCAGAAATAGACCTATTTGCAACAGAAGGCAGCAGGAAGGTGACGCACTTTTTTTCGGTTCACCCACAGGATCGGGCCAGGGGGATAGACGCCCTTGCCAATCCATGGCTGTTCGGCCTATGTTATGCCTTTCCTCGCGTAAGGATGGTGGCGGAGGTCCTGCAGAAGTTCCGTTCGGAGACTACGGACCTCATTTTAGTAGCTCCTTTTTGGCCAAGGAGACCCTGGTTTGCCAGCATAAAGAGATTGGCCGTCCATCCTCCGCTGTTTCTACCAGTCAGGGAGGATTTACTTTCCCAGGGGCCGATCCGGTGTCCTCAGATAGAGAGGCTCAAGCTTGCGGCCTGGTATCTGAGGAATAAATCTTAAGGTCACAGGGTTTCTCAGAAAGAGTGATTATGACCTTGTTAGAATGCCGTAAACCAGTTGCTAGGGCAATTTACGCCAAGGTAGGAAAGAGGTTTAATTCCTGGTTGCAAGAACATGGAATTGCAAGCCCCAGGGTCCCGGCAGTCCTGGACTTTCTACAAGCAGGGGTAGAGCTGGGCCTATCTATCAGCACTCTAAAGGTACAGGTGGTGGCCTTAAGCGTTTTCCTTCAGTCCTCCCTTCAGCAGAATCCATTTGTCAGGAACTTCTTCAAGGCTCTGTCTAGATCCAGGCCTGTCAGAATGAAGACCTGTCCTACCTGGGATTTGGCCTTGGTTCTTAGGGCTTTGACCCAAGACCCATTTGAACCATTAGAGGGAGCATCACTTAAGTGGATGGTACTAAAGACTGTGTTTTTGATAGCGATCACGTCAGCTAGAAGGGTCAGTGATCTGCAGGCACTCTCGGTCAGAGAGCCATTTTTGTTAATCTTAGAGGACAGGGTAGTACTTAAGACTGACCCTAGTTTTCTTCCTAAAGTGGTGTCCACTTTTCATAGGACACAGGATATTATTTTGCCAACTTTTTTCTCAACCTCAGACGAGGACGAGGCGAGATCTTTAAGTTTGTTAGACGTCAGGAGAAGTCTATTAATTTTTCTAGAAGCCACTAGGGTCTTCAGGAAGTCAGACTCACTTTTTGTTAATTTTTCGGGCGCCCGCAAGGGCTGCAAGGCGTCCAAAGCGTCTATCGCCAGGTGGCTACGAATGGCGATAGTTAAAGCCTATGAGTTAGAGGGGAAGCAGGCACCCTTAGTTAAGGCACACTCTACAAGGGCGGTTTCCACATCGTGGGCAGAGAGGGCTGGAGCCTCTCCGGAGGAGATCTGCAAAGCAGCAACGTGGTCCAGCTACTCAACGTTTGCAAGACATTACCGTCTGGATTTATGGTCTGATAAAGAACAGACTTTTGGACGTAAGGTCCTCCAGGCAGTGGTCCCGCCCTGACAAGGTGAGCTCCTTGCTTATCATCTCAAAGGCTGTCCTGGAAGACGATATGAGAAAACCGGAGTTAGACTTACCGGTAACTCTTTTTCTAGGAGTCTTCCAGGACAGCCTGGCTTCCCACCCAAAGTTGTTTAAATTGGACTAAGTGGTGAGGATGTGTATTAACGTGATTGTTAGTGTGTTATGTCTTTCAGAGCCTCCCGGCGGTTCTTGGAGTAAAACTGAGGAGGGCCTGGAGGACCACACCTTTTATTTAACCACCTCAATACAGGACACTTAAACCCCCTTCCTTCCCAGACCAATTTTCAGCTTTCAGTGCTCTCTTACTTTGAATGACAATTACTCAGTCATGCTACACTGTAACCAAATGAATTTTTTATCATTTTGTTCACACAAATAGAGCTTTCTTTTGGTGGTATTTATTCACCACTTCATTTATTATTTTTTGTAATATAAGCGAAAAAAGAGCGAATTTTTTGAAAAAAAAACAAAATTTTCTACTTTCTCTTTTAAAAGAAACCAAAAAAATCTAATTTTGGCGAAAATTTAGGCCAAAATGTATTCTACTACATGTCTTTGGTAAAAAAAATCCTGATAAGTGTATGATCATTGGTTTGTGTGAAAGTTATAGAGCCTACAAGCCATGCTATGCATAATTGAAAATGTATCAATCCTAATGCACTGATGGCCTATCTCAGTTCTTGAGGCCCTAAAATGTCAGGACAGTACAATAACCCCCCAAATGACCCCTTTTTGGAAAGAAGACAGTCTGCGGTAATTGGTAAGAGGCGTAGTGAATTTTTTGAAGTTGCAATTTTTTCCCCACAATGCTTTGGAAAATTAAGAAATATATATATATATATATTTTTTTTCACGAAATTATCATATTTACAAGTTATTTCTCACACATGGTGCAGGCATAATTGCAATTACACCCCAAAATACATTCTGCTATTCGTCCTGAGTATGGAGATACCCCATGTGTCAGACTTTTCCACAGCCTGGCCACATACAGAGGCCCAACATCCATGTAGCACCATCAGGCGTTCTAAAGGCATAAATTAACACATGAAACACATTTCATTTCCTGAGTACCTATTACATTTTTGAAGGCCCTGGAGCACCAGGACAATGGAATTACCCACAAAGTGACCCCATTTTGGAAAGAAAACAACCCAATGTATATTCTGTGAGGCATAATGAGTCTTTTGAACATATAATTTCTTTCCACAAGTTTTTGGAAAACGTGGAAAGAAAATGAAAACCTATTTTTTTTTCACAAAGTTGTCAATTTAGAAGATCTTTCTAACACATAACATGTACATAGCCAAAATGACACCCCAAAATTCATTCTGCTACTCGTCCTGAGTATGGCGATACCCCATGTGTCAGACTTTTCCACAGCCTAGCAACATACAGAGGCCCAACATCCATATAGCACCATCAGGCGTTCTAAAGGCATAAATTACACATTTCATTTCCTGAGTACCTATTACATTTTTGAAGGCCCTGGAGCACCAGGACAATGGAATTACCCACAAAGTGACCCCATTTTGGAAAGAAAACAACCCAATGTATATTCTGTGAGGCATAATGAGTCTTTTGAACATATAATTTCTTTCCACAAGTTTTTGGAAAATGTGGAAAGAAAATAAAAACCTATTTTTTTTTCACAAAGTTGTCAATTTAGAAGATCTTTCTAACACATAACATGTACATAGCCAAAATGACACCCCAAAATACATTCTGCTACTCGTCCTGAGTATGGCGATACCCCATGTGTCAGACTTTTCCACAGCCTGGCCGCATACAGAAGCCCAACATACAAGTACCACCTTCAGGCTTCTAACATATAGCATGTGCACACCAAGAATTACACACCAAAATACATTCTGCTGAGCAAAGGGTAAAAAAAGGCTCACCTGTGGTTTTAGCAGACAGGGACACCGTTCCAGAGCAGTCAAAGCATTTTCTAGACAGCCAAAGGAAATGTCCAGGAATTGTCCAGGCAGCAGACAGATATGGAAAATTATGAACATGGTTCAGTACAGTCCAAGGTTTAGCAGGCAGTTCAGGCATAGGCATGTCCAGTTCAGGTGGCAGGCACAGGCATGGCCAGTTTAGGTGGCAGGCAAAGGCAGGGCCAGTTCAGATGGCAGCAGGCGGCACTTTGTACATTGGGCCTTGGTCAGGTAAGACCCGAGGACAGGGGTAGAGGCTTCTTCCCACCCAAATCTCTACGAAGCCTCCGAGTCTCCAGACCCTAATCCGAGAAAACGAAAAACCTGGAGAAAAAGGTTTTCTCCACTCGGAAAACTTTTTCTGGAGCCCCTCACATGTGAGACCCCTGTGCTGTACAGTGGCAGGGCAAATGATCAGTTCAGGAGGCAGGCAAAAAGCATGGTCATTTAACAGGCCGAGGTCAATTCACGTTGAAGGCAGAAATATGTTTGGCAGAGGCATAGTCATTTAACAGTCCGGGTCATACACAGAAATGGCAGAAAGTGGATACTGGAAAGAAATCATCTTCACTTTACTAATAGTTTAGTGAAGTATGATAGCTTCGATAGCAAGTTCCAATGCAGAGGCCTGGCTGGGAGGGACAGTCTGGACAGTAGTATCGGGTGTCACGGCGAATTCCTCTACTTGTACACACACGGCATCTTTTTTGGGGTTTGCGACCTGTTTGGGTAGGAGGGAGGATGTCGGGAAAGTGCCTTTCATGGAGTCTGGCTACTGCATCAGAGCGAATTAGTTGAGTGGGTTGGCCATGGGGATAGACAAGGGCTGTGATGACATCTTCTTGGAATCTTAGATAGGTCAGGGAACTTTGGGTGCTCTTAGAAAAAATAATATAAGAATTGAACATGGCCAATTGCATCAAATAAACGGCGACTTTCTTGTACCAAAACAGTGATCTCCTGGTGGCCAAGTAGGGCTGCATCATCTGGTCATTCATATCCACCCCCCCCCATGTATAAGTTATACTCGTGGATACATTTTGGCTTCTGGATGGGGCCTTTTCTTCTTTGCAGTTCCACCAAGGTGTCATTGTGTATTGTGGAAAGGATGTAGACATCTCTTTTTTTATCTCTCCACTTCACCGCTAGTACCTCGTCAGTCCGCATACTGGCCATTTCACCCTGTTTTAATTTCTTGGTGACCAACACCTGTGGGAAACCTTTGCGGTTGGTCCGTGCTGTCCCACAGGCCACAGTCTGCTTTAGGTATAGATGGCGGAAAAGTGGGAGACTTGTGTAGAAATTGTCTACATATAGGTGGTAACCTTTCCCAAGCAATGGTTGGATCAGCTGCCAGACAATTTTGCCACTTGTTCCCATGTAGGTAGGGCATCCAGGGGGGTTTAGCTGTCTGTCTTTTCCCTCATAAATTATGAAGTCATATGTGTAACCCGTGGCCCTGTCACACGCCTTATAAAATTTTACCCCACGTCTGTCTCTTTTACTGGGCATGTATTGTTGTATTCCAAGTCGCCCAGTGAAGTGTAATAGGGATTCATCCACACAAATATTTTTATCAGGGGTAAACATCTGTTTGAAACTGGCGGAAAAAAAATTGATTAGGGGCCAAATTTTGAATAATTTATCATAACTGGGATGATTTCGAGGGAGGCATTGGGCATTGTTATTGAAATGTAAAAATCTCATGATCATCTCATAACGGTTTCTGGACATAATTGATGAATAGACCGGCATGTGGTGGATAGGTTGGGTAGACCAGTAGGAATGGACTTCATTTTTTTTTGTTAGCCCCATGTTGAGGGTTAGGCCAAGGAAAATTTTAAATTCTTCCACGGTGAGGGGTTTCCAAAAAAAAGGACGGGCATAGGAGGAACTGGGATTGTTGGCTATATGTTGGCTGGCATATAGATTACATTGCTCCACAATGTCAGTTAGGAGATCATTGGTAAAAAATAAATGAAAATAATAAAGTGGGGTTACATTTTCCATCTGTATCTGAGGGCCTGGCTGGGATGTAAAAAGGGGAATAACAGGTTCTACTGACGTATCGGGCAGCCATGTTGGATACAGCAGAACATCTGGAAGGCTAGTATGGGCACTGCCTCGTTGATGGGATGCTCCGTTGCTAGTATCTGGCCTATCTTCAAGGAAGGTTGCAGAACTGCTGGTGGATGCCTGCCTATCCCGGAGTGCTGCGCTGCTGGTGGATGCCTGCATATCATCCTGGAGTGGTGCGCTGCTGTTTGATGTCTGCGCCTGCTCATTTCTCCTGTTTCTCCTTGTTAGGATTCTATCTTCCTCGGTTTCCATCTCGGAGCCACTGCTTTCCACTGGCTCATAATCGCTATCCGAGTCTGACGGAGAGAGTTCCCCGCTACTCTCGTCCGACATACTCTGGAGCATCTGGAAAGCCTCCTCTGCGCTGTACGACCTTTTAGTCATGTTGACGGGCAGATGTCAGATGGCGGGCGGAAGATGTCAGATGGCGGGCGTCAGATGTGCCTGATGGCGGGCGTCAGATGTGCCTGATGGCGGGCGTCAGATGGGCCTGATGATGGCGGGCGTCAGATGGGCCTGATGATGGCGGGCGTCAGATGGGCCTGATGATGGCGGGCGTCAGATGGGCCTGATGATGGCGGGCGTCAGATGGGCCTGATGATGGCGGGCGTCAGATGGGCCTGATGATGGCGGGCGTCAGATGGGCCTGATGATGGCGGGCGTCAGATGCGCCTGGTGATGGCGGGCGTCAGATGCGCCTGGTGATGGCGGGCAGATGCGCCTGGTGATGGCGGGCAGATGCGCCTGGTGATGGCGGGCGTCAGATGCGCCTGGTGATGGCGGGGCAGATGCGCCTGGTGATGGCGGGGCAGATGCGCCTGGTGATGGCGGGTCAGATGCGCCTGGTGATGGCGGGTCAGATGCGCCTGGTGATGGCGGGCAGATGCGCCTGGTGATGGCGGGGCAGATGCGCCTGGTGATGGCGGGCAGATGCGCCTGGTGATGGCGGGCAGATGCGCCTGGTGATGGCGGGCAGATGCGCCTGGTGATGGCGGGGCAGATGCGCCTGGTGATGGCGGGGCAGATGCGCCTGGTGATGGCGGGGCAGATGCGCCTGGTGATGGCGGGTCAGATGCGCCTGGTGATGGCGGGGCAGATGCGCCTGGTGATGGCGGGGCAGATGCGCCTGGTGATGGCGGGGCAGATGCGCCTGGTGATGGCGGGCAGATGCGCCTGGTGATGGCGGGCAGATGCGCCTGGTGATGGCGGGCAGATGCGCCTGGTGATGGCGGGTCAGATGCGCCTGGTGATGGCGGGTCAGATGCGCCTGGTGATGGCGGGTCAGATGCGCCTGGTGATGGCGGGTCAGATGCGCCTGGTGATGGCTGGTCAGATGCGCCTGGTGATGGCTGGTCAGATGCGCCTGGTGATGGCGGGTCAGATGCGCCTGGTGATGGCGGGTGGCTGATGTGTCAGATGGCGGGCCGATGTGCCAGGTGTTTTTGGGGACACTGTGTTTTTGGGGACACTGTGTTTTTGGGGACACTGTGTTTTTGGGGACACTGTGTTTTGGGGGACACTAGCTGGGAGATCAGTGGGTAAACAGCAGACAAACAGCTAGAAAACTCACTGATCTTCCCGGCTGAAGCAAAGATTTCTCTTCCTCTCCTCACTGACAGGTTCTGTGTGAGGAGAGGAAGAGATGAGAGCAGTTACAACTGCTCTCTATTTACATTACATGACGACTGTGATTGGACACAGTCGTCATGTGATCAGGAGGGCCAATCACATGGCCCTCCTGTTGTATTTTTCTCTCCGGTCTCCGGGGGTCTCAGGCAGATCGGGATCGCGCCGCTGCGCGGGCACGTGGCGGCGCGATCACCGGTTATCTGCCGCCCATCCCCCTTTGTTTACCTTACGATGGCTGTGATTAGACACAGCCATCGTGCGGATCAGGAGGGCAAATGACATTGCTCTCCTGCCGATCCGAGATGCGGCGTGTGCGGGGGACACGCGCGCACCGGGATCGCGCAGCTGCGCGGGAGCGCGCCCGCGCGATCCCGCTTCTTTGACATGACGTTCACTAACGTCCTGTCAGGAGTAGAGAGCTCCCACCTGGCCGTTTATATGCAGTGGCCGGGTGGGAAGTGGTTAATTGGCTTGACGTGTTTCCTGTCCCGGAGGGAGGAGCCCTATATCTCAAAGGCTGTCCTGGAAGACTCCTAGAAAAAGTTACCAGTAAGTCTAACTCCGGTTTTCTGTAATAAAAATGCTTGCTGAAAGTAATTTTTCAAAAATACCACTCAAAACTGAAAAAGAGGTTTCACCGCCTAGAAAAAAAATAAGTAATTCTTCTAGAATTCAAAGGGCCAAAATACATCCCTGGGAATTACAGACCAGTTAGCCTAATCTAAATTTTATGCAAGCTGTTGGAAGGGGTGGGAAGGGACTAAATACAAGATTTTAGCAATGACAACTATGAGCTGCCATCTAGATAAAGGAAGGCCTGTAGACATGGGGTAGCTGGATTTTGCAAAAGCATTCAATACAGTTCCCCATAAATGTTTACTGTACAAAGTAAGGTCAGTTGACATGCACCATAGGGCGAGTACATGGATTGAAAGCTGGCTACAGGGGCAAGTTTAGAGGGTGGTGATAAACGTGAAGTACTCAGAATGGGCAGGGGTGGAAAATGGGGTCCTATTTAATTCATTCATAAATGGCCTAGAGGATGGGATAAACAGTTACATTTCTGTATTTGCGGACAATACTAAGCTAAGCAGGGCGATAACTTCTCCGCAGGATGTGGAAAGATGATCTGAACAAATTAAAGGGGATGGGCAACTACATGGCAAATAAGGTTTAATGTGGAGACATGTAAAATAATGCATTTGGTGGCAAAAATATGAAAAATATGAATACAATCTACTCCCTGGGCGGGGGGGGGGATCTAGGATGTAAAAAGACCTGGGGGTCCAAGTAGATGACAGGCTCAGCAATGACATGCAATGCCAAGCTGCTGCTAACACAGCAAACTGAATTTTAGCATGCATTAAAAAGGGGATTAACTCTAGAGATGAAACAACAATTCTCCCGCTCTACAAGACTTTGGCCCAGCCACACCTAGAGTATGCTGTCCAGTTCTGGGCACCAGTCGTCTGGAAGGATGTGCTGGAACTGTTGAGACTCCAGAGAAGGGCAACAAAACAAATAAAAGATCTGGAGGATATTAGTTATGAGGAAAGGTTGTGAGCACTGAACTTGTTCTCTCTGGAGAAGAGACACTTGAGAGGGGATATGATTTCAATGTTCAAATACCGTACTGATGACCCCACAATAGGGATAAAACTTTTCCATGTAAGGGAATTTAATAAGACATGTGGCCACTCATTAAAATGAGAAGAAAAGCGGTTTAACCTTAAACTGCGTAGAGGCTTCTGTAAGTGTAAGAGCGGTTAGGATTGGAAGTCTCTTTCAGCGGGGAGCATCGTCAATTTCAGAAAACTATAAAATAAGCACCTGAACAACCACAGCATACAGGGATATACAATGTAATACTGACATATAATTATACACATAGGTTGGACTTGATGGACCTGGATCTTTTTTCAACCTCGCCTATGTAGAAAGAAAAAAAAAAAAAGTACTTGTGTTGAATCAACTCCTTTGATGAGATCGAGGTTGGAGACTTAGGGCCAAGGACACCTTGGACCACTGGGCTATGGCATGGAAGACATAAATGTTATTTTTTATGGAATCTATCACACCTCTCTTGTTGTTTTGCCACTTTTGGGCCCTTTCACACCTGCCTTCAGTTTGTTTCATCAGTTCAGTCACATTTTTTTCAAAGAAAAAACGGATCAGTTTACAGCAGTTTTTACATGAGTTTGTACATGCCTTCTTTACATCCGCTTAACCATTTAAGTAAAATTTTTGGTTTACATTAGAGCTGCACGATTCTGGATAAAATGAGGATCAGTTTTTTTGCTTAGAATAAAGATCACAATTCTTTCGGCGTAACATCATCTTTCACATTATACAAAAAAATTGGGCTAACTTTACTGTATTTTTAATTCATGGAAGTGTATTTTTTCCCAAATACCGTGTGACAAAATATTGCAACAACCACCATTTTATTCTCTAGGGTCTCTACTAAAATTGTATATATATATATATATATATATATATATATATATATATATATATATATATATATATATATATATATATATATATATATATATATATATATAATCTTTGGGGGTTTCTAAGTAATTTTGTAGAAAAAAATACTGATTTTAACTTGTAATCAACAAGTGTCAGAAAAAGGTTTGGCCCTTAAGTGGTTAAGCTGCCCTCATCTACAGACCAAGGTTCATTCCTTGAATCTAAGAACCAAGAGATATAGTTTTCTTCATTATCTCTCTGCTCTGAGGAATGTATTTTCTTCTTTTCTTTTTTTTTTTTTTTTTACACAGCTTTGGCTCTGCACTGCTTATAGAAAAAAAAGAGCTGACAATGACAGTCAACATCGGCAAGTGAGGATGCCTGTCTGCACAGACTGCCCCCTCACTAAATGTGCATCTCTTCCTCCCCCCCTCCCCTTGCACACACTGCCCCCCAACCCCTCCGTCCCCCAAATGGCAGCTTCAAAACCTAAGAAAAAGAAGCCGGCAATTAAATTTAAAAGGTGACAGTCAGCGCTGGCAAGTGAGGGGGCCTGTCTGTACAGACATCTCCCTCACTGTGTATACTGCTCTCCGGCCTTTCTCTCCACTTTTAGGTGATCATCTGTTGTCATCCGTTTTCCCATTGGAATGCATTGATGTCCATTTTTCATCTGTCAACAGATGGATGAAAAACCGCCAAACAGTCCATATGTGTGAAAGGGGCCTTAGATATTTTGATTTAGAGGTCAGCAGTATGCATAGTTAAAACTTGAATGAATTCCTTTTGTATGGTGACTGGTACCACCTTGAAGCAATTAGCAGAGAGCAAAACACTGTAACGAATATTATGAAAGCTTGTTTTTATTTGGCTTGGCATGGAACGTAAGAGATCCACTATTGGAGCTTCTAGTCTCCACCTGAATGGAACAGACGGCAAGCTCCTAATTTAGAAAGACAAGGACCTCGCAACAGGTGCTCTGCACTGACTGTCAGCATCAGTTTCCAATGCTCCTGTGCCTCCAAGCCTTCTCATTTGATGTCAATGGAAATTTTTGTCCCCTTAAATTTGCTGCTCATGTTTTCATTTTTATGTATGTACTGAATGTGACAATTTTTAAATGATCTGTTTCTTTACAGTAGATTGGTTGCCTATATCCCAGTTTTATTTTGTTTGTGTTTGGTACTATAAAAGATCAGTGTACTTGGTTTGACTTAGTTCTCTGCTAGACATTTATGTAGACCATTTCCTATGTACTTATGTGTTTGTTTGCTAGAATTTATCAGCTTGGCTTTAGAAATACTTACAGTGACTATTTTTCGTGCTGCTTTGTTATGCTCTTTACTATCAAGACTGTATGAACACATTTGTTACTGAAATATCTTTGTTTTCATGTTGATGGATCAGTCTGTCAACTATTCATGTATGACTTTACCTGTGAAAGCCAAAATGGAATCGGTCTTTGTGGTGTAAATAGTACTTAAAGTGCTGACAATGTTTTTTGGTGAACAAATGTAAAAAGCATTTGGCTCCTTATGTTTGCTGTATAGGTATAATGTAGAAATTATTTCATACAATACAATTATGAATGAGATTCCTTTTTCAAAAAGCTGTAACAAGTGATATGGCAGTTGTTAAAATACGTATTCCATGTTAATATATAAATCAGAATACCTGTATGTGGAGCTAATGGAGCAGGGCTACAGTGGTTCTGCGGTTTGTTGCTGGGTTCACACATATGCAAATTGGATGTGGGTTTCCCCGCATCCAGTTCACATAGCAGGAGATTGTGACCGTCTCTATGCAGCCAGTTCACACATCCCTGCAGCGGCTCTGGTGCGAATTGCACATGGACCTTGTGCGTCTTTTAGTCCATTTCAGGTTTGAATTCAGCCAAAAATTTGGGCTGAAATAGAACCTGAAACTGTAAATGGAGGCGCACCAGTCTCCTGCTGTGAACAGCATGCTGCTGTGTGAACCCAGCCTGAAGTTTTTACAGGTATAACAGGTTTGTTATTTTGAAAAAATAAATGGGTTTACAATCACTTTAAATGTAACATGAAGCATTAAAGTTTATGTAAACTCAAATTATGAAGTTGTGTAAACATTTTGCTTACTAACTAACATATATATATATATATATATATATATATATATATATATATAATTTTTCTGTTGGTTTCATAAAAACCTGTTCAGCCTGCCAACATTTGCTTTCTTGCCGATACATTTTTAAAAGGATGAACACCATCTCCCAAATCTGCAGTGTGGTGAACATGTGCTTTCATGGAATCCACTGCAGTCTATTACGGTCACTTACATTCCCTGCACCAGCTTTGTCTCTCCTGTGGCCGTGGACACATTTGGTATTGCCTGGGGTTTGCCAGGCCAGTCACATGATACATCACAAGGGTGGAAGATCTATTTAGGCTTGAGCGGGAGATGTCACCACTTAGGCATTGTGTCAGAGCCTGCTGGTCTCTGTGCACCTGAGCCCCTGTTGCCAGTCAGTGAGTTCTGTCGGTTGTATTCAGGTCCTGAAAAAAGTTTTTTTTTTTTTTTTTTTTAACTGTCAGTCTGTTCTGTCATTATCTATCACTGCAGTCTGCTACAATCTGTTAGGTTTGCTGTAGCCCTCTCCAGTCAGCCCAGCTACTGTCTTCTTCCTTTCCAGTTCTGTTTAGTCTGTCACAGTCCAGTCCAGCACTGTTCAGTCTTGCTGCCTGTCCTACTACTACTGATACAAAGTTCTCTCTCCACACTGCTGCCTCCCCAGTTCTCCAGACACCAATCCATCTCTACTTCCACATGTACCTGCTAGGTGACTGGGGAACTTGCAGACCTGAGGGGGCACCTGGCAGAACATCACATGCCTCTTAAATTCCACTTTTAGGCAGAGTGGTCATATTGTGATGGTGAGGGTATTTTATGCTCTGCATCAACTCAAGTTAGGTTCATGACCCATAATACCTGACACAGTTAATGCTCCTTGCTGGTATAACGACAGCTGCTACCACCATTTGTAAGCAGAGAAAGTGACTTCTTAACAACTTATCTCCAACTTTTGCTAGACACTTTGGTCTGTAACAGTTAGTAAAAATAACAGAGCTATTGCCAGCATCAACATGTCATGAAACTTGTTGAGACATGGAAAAACAAACGCTATTAATGTAAATGACTAGGGGTGAATCTGATCGTTCCTCAGATCAGATTCATGGATCAGATCATTTTTCGGATCAGCAAATAATAATTGAATTTGCAAAAACCTGTGAAAATTCCACCACCATATAGTCCCCACTGTAATATCCACAATCTTCCCCCACTGTAATATTGGCTGGGTATTGCAGAGTATGGCTGGGTATCGTAGAGTATGGCTGGGTGTGGGCTGGGTATGGAGGGATGGCTGTCACAGAGGAGCGCTGTGGGCACTACAGATCTAGCCCACAGCGCTGCTTCCATCTGATCTCTCCCCTCTACTGTACAGATCTGTACAGAGAGGGGAGAGAGGAACCAGTGTCATGACATGACGCCGGTTTGTTTACAAGTGATCGCTCCGTCATTTGAAGGAGCGATCACATTGGAAACGGCCTGGGTGTAGAAAAATGGCCGCCGCTTCGGAGCTAGACTGAAGCCGCAGCCTTTCCTAAGGCCGAGACCGCGGAGTGCTCCGCGGATCGCAGCGTGTGCTGATCTGAGCAGGATGAACCGTTCGGATCACAGATCGGTGACGATCCGTTGCACCCCTACAAGTGACAGTGTGTATCATATACAGGTACAGCTCAAAAAATTTGAATATTATCAAAAAGTTAATTTATTTCAGTAATTCAATTCAAAAAGTGACTCGTATATTTTATATAGTTGTGTTACACACCAAGTGATATTATTCAAGCATTTCTTTTTTTAATGTTGATGATTATGGCTTACAGTTAGTGAAAACTCAACATTTTGTATCTCAGAAAATTTGAATAATACATAGGACCAATAAAAAAAAAAAAAAAAAGATTTTTAATACAGAAGTGTTGGCTTACTAAAAAATGTCAATGTATAGTATAATATGCGTTATACCATTACTTGGTTGGGGCTCCTTTTGCATGAATTACAGCATCAATGCGGCATGGCATGGAGGTGATCAGCCTATGTCACTTCTGAGGTGGTATGGAAGCCCAGGTTGCTTTGATAGGGGCATTCAGCTTGTCTGCATTGCTGGGTCTGGTGTCTCTCATTTTTCCCTTGATATTACCCCACATATTTTCTGTGGGGTTTAGGTCGGGTACCATGGTCATTAAACCAAGTATTGGTACTTTTGACCATGTGGGCAGGTGTGAAGCCCTGCTGGAAAATGAAATCAGCATCTCCATAAAGCTGGTTAGCAGAGGGAAGCATGCAGTACTCTAAAATGTCCTGGTAGAGGACTGCACTGACTTTGGACCTGATAAAACATCAGTGGATCATCACCAGCAGATGACATGGCTCCCCATATCATCACAGATTGTGGAAAATGTTGCATTTCATTTGGAAATCAAGATCCCAGAGTCTGGAGAAAAAGTGGAGATAATCCAAGTTGCTTGAGGTTCAGTGTAAAGTTACCACAGTCAGTGGTGATTTGGGAGCCATGTCATCTGTTGGTGATGGTCCACTGTGTTTTATCAAGTCCAAAGTCAGTGCAGCCCCTCTACCAGGAAATTCTAGAGCACTTTATGCTTCATTGATGCAGTAATTCACTCAAAATGATGTCATATGATGGCGATCGTGCGCACACATCCCTGTTCCTTCGGTGGCGGCATGTTATGGAGAGAGACACCGCTCACCACCAAGGGGGGTAAAAAGCCATTGGGCATGCCTGTTTACCACGTGATCAGCCGGGATGAAGTCATGGACGATCACAGATGGTACCACCCCACTTTGCACGGCGTATGCGTGTGTTCTGGAGAGCGCTTCTGGGGAACACTGCTCATCACCGACGCTGGTAAACAGCCATTGGCCGGCGGCTGTTTACCACGTGATCGGCTGTGATCCTTTCACAGCCGATCATTAAATGTCAACAAACCATGGTAACAAGATGTTACCGGGCTTTCCTCCTCACACACCGATCGTGTGTGAGGAGAAGATTGCGGTGTCATGTCATAACTGCCTACAGTGTATACCTATCACACTGATTGCAACCCCCCAATAAAGAAAACCTGTCACCACCCATCAAAGTACCTGTCATTAGCCCATCTGAGTACCCGAATACCTGTCATTAGCCCATCTGAGTACCCAAGTACCTGTCATTAGCCCATCTGAGTACCCGAGTACCTGTCATTAGCCCATCACAGTAACCGAGTACCTGTCACCAGCCCATCACAGTAACCGAGTACCTGTCACCAGCCCATCACAGTAACCGAGTACCTGTCACCAGCCCATCACAGTAACCGAGTACCTGTCACCAGCCCATCACAGTAACCGAGTACCTGTCACCAGCCCATCACAGTAACCGAGTACCTGTCACCAGCCCATCACAGTAACCGAGTACCTGTCACCAGCCCATCACAGTAACCGAGTACCTGTCACCAGCCCATCACAGTAACCGAGTACCTGTCACCAGCCCATCACAGTAACCGAGTACCTGTCACCAGCCCATCACAGTAACCGAGTACCTGTCACCAGCCCATCACAGTAACCGAGTACCTGTCACCAGCCCATCACAGTAGCCGAGTACCTGTCACCAGCCCATCACAGTAGCCGAGTACCTGTCACCAGCCCATCACAGTAACCGAGTACCTGTCACCAGCCCATCACAGTAACCGAGTACCTGTCACCAGCCCATCACAGTAACCGAGTACCTGTCACCAGCCCATCACAGTAACCGAGTACCTGTCACCAGCCCATCACAGTAACCGAGTACCTGTCACCAGCCCATCACAGTAACCGAGTACCTGTCACCAGCCCATCACAGTAACCGAGTACCTGTCACCAGCCCATCACAGTAACCGAGTACCTGTCACCAGCCCATCACAGTAACCGAGTACCTGTCACCAGCCCATCACAGTAACCGAGTACCTGTCACCAGCCCATCACAGTAACCGAGTACCTGTCACCAGCCCATCACGGTAACCGAGTACCTGTCACCAGCCCATCACGGTACTCGAGTACCTGTCACCAGCCCATCACAGTACCCAAGTAGCTATCTGCAGCCCATGCCTCATAGAATATACTTTGCAGTGTTTGCTTTCTAAAGTGGGGTCATTTTGTGGGTCTCACACATGTTGTATTGTCATACTTGGGAAGAATAGCAGAATGTATTTTGGGGTGTGATTCTTGCTATATACATGCTATGTGTTAGAAATATCTTATAAATTGACAACTTTGTTTAAAAAAAAAAAAAAAAAAGTGTTTTCATTTTTTTCCCCACATTTTCCAAAAACGAATGGAAAAGAAATGAACTATTCCAAAGACTCATTATGCCTCATATATTATATGTTGGGGTGTTTGCTTTCCAAAATGGGGTCATTTTGTAGGCAATTCCATTGTCCTGGTACTCCACGGCCTTCAAAAGTGTAATAGATGGTTGAGAAATGAGATGTGTCATTTAAAGTGGTTCTGCACCTTAAAAATATTAAAAGCCAGCAGCTACAAATATTGCAGCTGCTGACTTTTAATAAATTCACACTTACCTGTCCCAGGGTCCAGCGATGTCGGCGGCAGATGACGAGCAATCGCTCGTCTCTCTGCTGCCCCCGCCGCCATCCCCTTGCGGCTTCACTGCCCGGTTCCCTACTGCGCATGAGTGAGTCGTGCTGCGCGTCTCTGCTGGTCCCCGCTGTGTCCTGGGAACTGTGCATTTCCCAGAACACAACAAGGGGGCGGGGTATCTGCGGCGGTCTGCGGGAGTCTTGTCCCGGAAGTGGATGCAGATACCTGGATTATCCAGGCAACTGCACCCCCCTCCCCCCTGAAAGGTGCTGATTGTGGCACCGGAGGGGGGGAGGGATCAGATGAGCGGAACTTCCACTTCAGGGTGGAGGACCGCTTTAAGCTCGTAGAATGCCTGGAATTGCCACTTCAATGGCAATTTGTATGTGGCCAGGCTGTGTAAGGCTAGATTCACACCTATGCATTTTTAGTACTTTTTGCATTTTGCAGATTTGCACTACAGTCCATTTAACATGTTTTCATATGGACCACGTTCTGTAGTGCAAATCTGAAAAATGCAAAAAGCACTAAAAATGCATCGGTGTGAATCCAGCCTAAATGTCCCTCACATGTGGTATCACCATACTCGGGAAGAGTAGCACAATGTATTTTGGAGTGTAATTTGTTGTATGCATATGCTGTGACCTGATATAACCTGATATGACAATTTTGTAAAAACAAAAAAGAAAGTCTTAATTTTGCAAAGGATTGTGGGAAAAAATTACAATGAAAAAAAACCTCTCCATGCTACTTAATACCTTGGAATGTCTACTTTCTAAAAAGGGGTCATTTGGAGGCTATTTGTTCTTTCCTGACTTCTTATTGCCTCAAGAAATGAGATACACCTGATGTACTGAAGGCCTGATCAGATGTGATACATTTTCAGTGATTGGCACCATTGTTTGCAGACTCTATAATGTTCACAAAGACCAAATAATATACACTAATTTGGGTTTTTACCAAAGATAAGTAGCAGTATAAATTTTGGACAAAATGTATTAATAAAAATTACTGATTAGCAAAATGTTATGACAGAAACAAAGAAACATTTTTTTTTCCACAAAATGTTTTTTTTATAATTTATAGCACAAAAAAAAAAAAAACACTACTGATTAAATACCACCAAAAGAAAACTCTGTGTGTGAAAAAAAGGACGCAAGTTTCATATGGGTACAGTGTTTCATGACTGAGTAATTGTCATTCAAACTCTGAGAGCTCTGAAAGCTGGAAATTGGTTTGGGCAGGAAGGAGGTGTAAGTGCACTGTATTGAGGTGGTTAAGGAGCACAATTCAGTGATACTTTAACAAAAAAGAGCTGCATGGTTCAGCTGCCAGAGGGAAGCCTTTACTGTGCCAATGCCACAAAAAAAAAGTCAAGGTGTTGTTGGGCATACTGTAACCAGGCTTTTTTTTGTGGAACTTGTGCAGTAAAGGTTCTTTCTGGCAACTTAACCATGCAGCTCTTTTTTGTTCCAGTACCATCGTATTGTGCTCCTTAAAAACAACCACACACCATCTTTTTCCAGAGTAGCCTGTATTTCTCCTGAGGTTACCTGTGGGTTTTTCTTTGTATCCTGAACAGTTCCTGTGGTAGTTGTGGCTGAAATCTTTCTTGACCTACCTGACCGTGGCTTGGTATCAAGAGATCCCCACATTTTCCACTTAAGTGATTGAAAACTGTACTGACTGGCATATTCAACACTTTGGATATCTTTTTATATCTTTTTCCTTCTTTGTAAAGTTTCATTACCTTGTTATGCAGGTCTTTTGACTGTTCTTTTCTACCTCCTCATGACTCAGTGTCTAGCCTGCTTAGTGCATCCATGGGAGAGCTAACAAACTTGACAAACAAACATTGACTATTTATATACAGACACTAATTGTGATTTACAAAGCCACAAATGTGGGAAATTAACCTTTTAATTGCTATTTTAACCTGTGTGTGCCACCTTCTGTGTCTGTACCAAGGCCACATATTCCAATGTATGTAAACTTTTTATCAGGGCCTTTTGGGTGATTTCTCTTATCCTGATTTAAAAAGGATCCAAAAAAACTATGCAATAATACATAGTTTTTTTGGCATGATGAGTCATATTATTAATAGCAATGCCAAAATTTCACAATTTCTGCCAGGTTATGCAAGCTTTTGAGCACAACTGTATACTCAAGCCTGAGAATATATCAGGGCTCCCAGTTTGGGAGGAAGAAGGTCTCACCCAGGGGTCAGAAGTGCCCCAGCCATGAGACAAGATTCAGGTTGGCTTCTATCTTCTAATAAGACCCTTATTGTAAATGTTCCTATATGATGTTACAAATAGTTAAATATCAAAAAAGGTTCCAGTAATCCATTTCCTTAGTCTGCTTGTCTTTAGCAAACTGTTTTCGGGCTTTCTTGTGTATCATCTTTAGAAGAGACTTCCTTCTGGGATGATAGTCATGCAGACCAATTTGATGCAGCGTATTGTCTGAGCACTGATAGGCTGGTCCCCCACCCATTTAAGCTCTGCAGCAATGCTGGCATCACTCATATGTCTATTTTCCAAAGACTCTGGATATGATGCTGAGCATGTATACTTAACTTCTTTGGTTCGACCATGGCGACTCCTGTTCTGAGTGGAACCTGTCCTGTTAAACCACTGTATGGTCTTGGCCACCATGCTGCAGCTCAGTTTCAGGGTCTTGGCAATCTTCTTATAGCCTAGGTCACCTTTATGTAGAGAAACAATTATTTTTTTCAGATTGTCAGAGTTCTTTGCCTTGAGGTGTCATGTTGAACTTCCAGTGACCAGTATGAGAGAGTGAGAGTGATGACACCAAATTTAACACACCTGCTCCCCATTCACACCTGAGACCTTGTAACACTAACGAGTCACATGGCATCAGGGAGGGAAAATGGCTAATTGGGCCCAATTTGGAAATTTTCACTTAGGGGTGTACTCACTTTTGTTGCCAGTGATTTAGACATTAATGGCTGTGTTGAGTTATTTTGAGGGGGGAGTAAATTTACACTGTTATACAAGCTGTACACTCACTACTTTACATTGTAGCAAAGTGTAATTCCTTCAGTGTTGTCACATGAAAAGTAATACAATATTTACGAAAATGTGAGGGGTGTACTCACTTTTGTGGGATACTGTAAATCTGTTTCTGCCTCTCATGATGTGTGGTTTCAGGAACAGTACCACTGGTACTGTGGTTTGTGTTGGGTAGTTTTGGTAGACTGATATTCAAGCAGACCCTGGCTAATCAACATCTCCAACTTAACTACTGTCTTGTGATGTTTGTCCCCCACCATGTGATCATTACATCAGTATCAAGACTAGATATGAAAAAAAACAAAACCGCGTCGATCAAATTTCAGGTTAGTTTAGACAAATCAATGAAACAAGAAATGGAAGTTTACCAGTCGTATTCATTAGGATGGTGCAAAGAGCAATAATACTATGTACTTAGTTGTTTTTATGGAATGCACAAAGTAGAAAGCAGTTTTCCCACAACCAGTTTTGCCAAATGTGGCAAGTATGAAGTAAGTACTTTTTTGTGTTTTGATGTACTTTTCCTTAGCAGACTTTTTTAAAGTATCCAATGTTGTATGCCAACTTTCCTGCTGCATCAATGAATCATTGCCTATTACTATAGGAAGCCAATGTCCTCAAGTTTAAAATAACAATTTATGCTTTGGCGATCAGACAAATAAGGATGAATATCAATTAGTGTTTGGGCAATAATTTAAATTGCATTTAGAGCTAAAGAATATGTTCTTGAATAAAAGAACAGATGATGTGCATTTCATAGTAGCCGAAATTTTTCTCTTGCATAAGATGTTAGATGACAGAACTGTATAAGCTATGAGACATACTTAATATAGAACAAGACGATTATAAATAATCCATAATTTGTCTACAGTCTAAATGATTAGCTGTTCTTTGTGGTATTGGCATACTGTCTTATAGTCTGTGGAAATATTTTTATGAAGCGTTATGTTTTCTAGGGCTGAGTTTAGGATTCAGGCTGACCATGAGTTCAACCCAAACCCAAGTCATTCATAGTTTGGACGAATGGTAAACTGTGGCCGCCTGGAACCCACCCCCTAGGTAATAAAAATGCAGGTTAGCGGTCACAAATTCACCCCACTGTGGTGAAGGCCCTCTCTGACTTTACACATGCCTCAGTCCTAGTGCATCAAGCACATATTGGGCCACCCACCTTAAGTCAGTGCTCTAGAATTGACACCCAGTAGATAATTAAGTTCATCTGTAAGTGGCCTTGCCCAATGTGTTTGCTTCAAGTGGTATTAAACCTAGAAGCAAGCATTTATTATATCACAGCCTTCCAATTCTTAGATGTGGCAGCTGCATTTGATTTATTTTTTAAGCTTTATTTTGTTTTCACCTGATGATCAGGGCAGCAAATCCTCTGTTTTCAACAGAACAAGCTGTCCTGCAGATGTAGCAGTTAGAAGACGAGACAAACTGTTTAACACTGATAGATGTGCTTACAGTGGTCAACTTTTATTAATTTTGGAAAAACCCCTTTCCCAAAAGAAAAAAAAAAAATGTTGCTGTAACTGCTAAAAGTAGAGTTCCACCCAAAAGGACTCCTGACCCCCTGATATGCCACATTTGGTATTTATTTATTTTTTGGGTAGGTGCCTATTTTTGACATGTACCCAGCTCCCACTTCCGATAGGGCCACCTAGGCGGCTCCAATGGAAGTTTTCCTCTCAACCTCCCAGAAGATTGCCCGGCCATTCAGGATGCGCAGAGCGACTCACACATGCACAATGCGCACCTGGCTGTGAGGCTAAAAGCTGTGACAGCCGGAGCAGGTGCCCACACTAGTGATACTGGTGCTGGGGAAATGCGGGGAGCGAACAAAGGCTTTGGGTGGTTGTATTGCTGGATCCTGGGACAGGTGAGTTTGTGTTTATTAAAAGTCAGCAGCTACACTTTTTGTAGCTGCTGACTTTTAACCACTTGCCGCCCGCCCTATAGGCAATTGACAGTGGCAAAGTGGTTTCATAATCCTGATCGGACGTCATATGACGTGATCAGGATTATGAGCCGCTGCGCGCCCCCGGGGGCGCGCATTGCGGCAATCGTTGTTGCGGGTTGTCAGTCTGACACCCGGCAACTACGATCTCGGTAAAGAGTCTCCGACGGAGACTCTTTACCACGTGATCAGCCGTGGTCTCTGCATGGAATTCTGAACTCCAGACTGATACATTCTACAGCCTTAAGCCTAGTACACACAGGTCGAATGTCGGATGACATTGGCCAGTTTAGAAACAACTGTCCGACATTCGGCCTCTGTATATGGCATCTGGTCCAACAAAAGCCAGCCAATTGGCTGGCTTCTGTTGGACGACCATGCTGGAAAACTAGCAGCTGACTGGCTGCCAATCTGATTAGTGCTCTCAGCCAAAGTGTGCTGGCTGATGGACCGTCCCCCTGTCGGAACACAACAGCTCCAATAGGCAAAACTTGTTTTTTTTTTTTTTTTTGTTTTTTTTTTTTACGGTTGAACAAAAAAAAAAAAAAACTTGATAGTGTGTACTAGGCTTTACAGCGATCATCTGCCCTAGGGAATGACAAATCAAAAGAAGCCCTTACAGATTCACCCTTTAGCTGCCATGGACAGATATCTCAAACCGCTTTTGTGGACAATCTAAAATTTGTGATTTTCTTTTAGTTTTGACAAATAACATGACAAAGGGTGTGAATCTCCTTCTCCTTAACGGGGGGCACAGACAACATGGAGAATCTGATGTTCTAGTCCTAATCTCATTCTGCCCCATCGAAAATGAATGAAAGTGTTACCTTTAGTTATCCTTTAAATCTTATACAGCTATGTATGCATTGGGGGCTCACAGCATGATGGCATTCGGAGGGGTGATTACCTATCTAAACTAAAGGACACAGGAAATGCAGATAAATATAATAAAAGGCAGTTTTTAATGACCAATTCACGGTTTACAAAAGGTTAACTTACCATTAATCGGTTAACCAGTTTATTTTAAAGAATTAGTTGAGTGTGTGCATCTTTTAAGTGTATTTTCTTGTCAATCAGTAAAACTTAAATAAATAATTTTAGTTTAATTTGTTTATTGTTATTGGTCTGATTTGACATGTATCTTCCCTTAATGCAAACTTATGCTGGTAGTGTTCATAATTATTTGTGCATCATGTGTCAGAGAAAAGAGAGACTGTTTGCTCATACTCTGTATAATGGAGCCATTTACTGCAGCCTATTTTCTTTTAGCCGATTGTGCATTGCCCAGTTGCTTTGAAGAACCTAGCAGATAAAAAGAAAACATAAAAGGAAGGAACACTTCAGGAAAGCATGCTTTCTTTGATGCTGGCCTAGTTTACAATGTTTCAAAAGCAGTCATCTGAAAAGAGATACATATCTGACTCATCATGCTTCTGTTAAAAAAATAAAAAATAAAAAAAAATGGTGACACAGATAGAGTAGCTCGGTCATCTAGACATCTGACCATGAAACATTCTACGCTCACCAGCACTTCATACTGTATAACTCTTTGTCCATTGTATGTCACTGTGCCAGTGGGCAAACTTAAACTTGTGAAAGGGAATGAATGCTGTCATTTATATACCTTTTCTGTAACCTTAAATGACAATGTTCTTTCACATTCTGCTTTGCTTTTTTACATGTAGCTCTTAGTGTAATGCTAAGTAAATAACTGTGTTGTTGATTCAATATTGACTATATGCATAGAAAAGCACATTAGATACGGTAAGACCAAAGCCAGATCCTTTTATGTGACAGTGTGATTTGAATAACGTTGAGGTATACTGCTAGGAAATTGATGTATCTGTATTAGGTATTCAATTTGCTGTTTTTTTTTTTTTTTTTTTCCTATTTTCATTGCCTTGTTTGCCTTTGTTGGTTTCTTTATGCAGTGTGTATTACAATAATAAATATTTAGATACTAGGCTCTAAAACCTATTTCTAATGTTTTTTTTTCCCCCATGAACAGTGCAAATGACATTGATTGAGCAAGTTTCTCTTGCATTCTTGCGAAAATTATCATAATATGTGCAAATCAGGGATTCTTTTAAGTACTCTAGTGAAAAAAAGTCCATCAAATTGTGATAGTCTCAATCAAGTATAAAGTGCTTTCAACACAGGAATCCTTATGTACTCAGGCATTGCTCAAAACATAGGATCCTTCACACAGCGTGAATAATCACAAGGGGGGGGGGGGGGGGTTGACTGTGTAGAGGAACCCCCTCTTAGAAAGACTCTTACCAGATGTATACTTTTATCTTTGCATGTCTATCTCACGCATATGGACAGTTTCCACAGAAATCCTCTCTCCTTAATCCAAAGCACCCACTCCGAACAGTCAATCAACAAAAGGAAGGTTCAGACATAGTGTAATCTTGTTAAAAAATAACTTTAATGCCCTTTAGAAAAAAAACTTCCCCTTTAAGATGTGCACTTACAAAATGAAAAATGTGTTAAAAGCAGTGTTCACTTTTATATATAAAGTCAGTGTCTTGCTCACAGAACAGATGACGTCTCCTACCTCTCTCAATGGTATCATCAGCAGGGATATCAGCCGTGTTCCCTGTGCCTGCTGACATCACTATGTTTGTATGGCTCCATACTGACGCGTTTTGTCATTCACAACATTATCTGAGGGTGGAGTCACACGGCATCAGTTCATTTTTATACACCCGAGTGTAGTTCTTAGTAATTAACCATTTGGTTACATAGAGATCATTATGCAGCTTCATATCGGGATGGTTACGTGTTCTACAGCGATGGTCAGATACAGTAAGCTACGGAGGGCAGCAGAAGCACTTTATAGTACTATTTGCAACACATCTCATATTTTCCACAATAAACCGCTTACTTTTACAT
The DNA here is from genome assembly GCF_037356315.1 of Lithobates pipiens. Lineage (NCBI taxonomy): Eukaryota > Metazoa > Chordata > Amphibia > Anura > Ranidae > Lithobates > Lithobates pipiens. Next base: position 186,001,592 of record NW_027507903.1, read on the forward strand.
GATTAACATTGCATTAAAAATCATGCTGTTTTGTATATTTAAAGGATAATCAAAATTGGTTAAGTGCTTATTACTAATAGTGAGTGTTCATACAACTTACATCTTGGATATTGAACACACACCTCAGCAAAGCCACAGAGCAACACTACACTTTAATTACTAATAAATACTATGTTGAAGTATATCCGATTATAAATATATCACAGTCTAAGTTCATAATTGTTTGAAGTTTTGTGTTTACAAAATAGAGTAGGTATAAACGACATATTGAATCATGCTATAAAACATAACTCGATTGCCATATAATGAGGAAAGCAAATTTAAAGTGATATAAAATCAATTACCGGACATCTGCTACAAATAACCATTATCCAATTTTTTTCAAAATAAGCATTGTCCTATTTCTTTTAAAAAACGTATAACACAATGGTTATACGTTATACAAAAAAAGTCAAACAATGTGTGTTATCTTTAGCTACATACAACTCCCCCTTTCTAAATTAGTTGTATACATTATCACTGAATTCATTAACAATTCAGTGGAATAGGATACATCTCAAAATAGAATAGGATAGCCGCACATAGTACTATAAAGTGCTTCTGCTGCCCTCCATAGATCACTCTGACCATCGCTGTAGAACATGTAACCATCGCAATATGAAGCTACATAAGGATCTCTATGTAACCAAATAGTTAATTACTAAGAGCTACACTCGGGTGTATAAAATGGAACTGGTGCCGTATGACTCCACCTTCAGATGATGTCGTGAATGAAGAAACACGTCATGCTGGAGCCATACTAATGTAGTGACGTCAGCAGGCACAGGGAACACGGCTGATCTCCCCACTGATGATACCATTGAGACCGGTAGGAGACGCCATCTGTTTTGTGAGCAAGACGGTGACTTTATACGTGAACGCTGCTTTTAAGACAATTTTCGTTTTGTAAGTGCACATCTTAATGGGGAGGTTGTTTTATAAAGGGCATTAAATTATTTTTTAACGAGATTAACGGAATATTTTGAAGGGATATGTGTTGAATATGATTATTAGGGGTGCAACGGATCGGCACCGATCCGCGATCTAAACGGGTCACCCCGCTCGGATCGGCAACACCGTGATCCGTGGAGCACTCCGCGGTCTCGGCCTTAGGAAAGGCCGTGGCTTCGGCCTAGTTCCGGAGCGGCGGCCATCTTGGTATACCCATCGGCGTTTACAATGTGATTGCTCTGTCAAATGACGGGATCGATCACCTGTAAACAAACTGGCGTCATAATGACGCCGGTTCCTCTCTCCCTTTCTCCCCTCTCTGTACTGATCTGTACAGTGGAGGGGCGAAATTGGATGGCAGCCACAGCCATCCCAGCAATACCCTGCCAATACTCTGCAATACTTACCCTGCAATACTTACCCTGCCAATACTCTGCAATACATACCCTGCCAATACTCTGCAATACATACCCTGCCAATACTCTGCAATACTTACCCTGCCAATACTTACCCTGCCAATACTTACCCTGCCAATACTTACCCTGCCAATACTTACCCTGCCAATACTTACCCTGCCAATACTTACCCTGCCAATACTTAATCTGCCAATACTTAATCTGCCAATACTTAATCTGCCAATACTTAATCTGCCAATACTTAATCTGCCAATACTTACCCTGCCAATACGCTGCAATACTTACCCTGCCAATACTCTGCAATACCCTGCCAATACTTTGCAATACCCTGCCAATACCCAGCCATACCCATCCATGCTCAGCCAATATTACATTGGGGGAGATGATGTGGATATTACAGTGGGGGAGATGTATATTGCAGTGGGGACTATATGGTGGTGGCATTTTCACAGGTTTTTGCAAATTAAATTTTTATTTGCTGATCCGAAAAATGATCCGATCCGTGACTCTGATCCGTGAGTGTTTTGATCTGTTGCACCGCTAATGATTATTCACGCTGTGTGAAGGATCCTATGTTTTGAGCGCTGCCTGAGTCCATAAGGATTCCTGTGTTGAAATTTACTTTTGAACTGTTTTTATATATATATATATATATATATATATATATATATATATATATATATATAACAAAAAAAAATGTTTATTATAGGTAGGAGCTGTGAACATTAATTTGACACATTCTGTTTATTTATATATATATATATATATATATATATATATACATACCATTTTTTTTTGCTATCGCATGAGTGCTTGTTTGCTAGAGATTAGGCCTATTCTCTTATTTCTTTTACAAGTATAAAGTGCTTTTGCAGTCCGTGATCCCCTCCTTTGTGTGCACTCACACACCAGCTGCTATGGGCTTCCATAACAGAAGTTGTATGCACCTTGCAAATCAACTGAAAATGCTGGGATTAGTAGTTTTTCCAACTTGACCTCTTCTTAGTAGACCCAAATTCTTATATATATATATATATATATATATATATATATATATATATATATATATATATATATATATATAAAATATAGTGTAATTCCGTTTATTAAAATGGATTAAAAAAAGACACAGTTGTCCACTTACTTTGTGCAGGATAACAGCAGGCTTAAAACCAGCTAAAGCTGGAAGTCCACCACCACTTGCATGTTGCTGGCCGGATCTGACCTCACCACCATGGTCCACTAATGCATTTCGTCCCTCCCACAGGATGTTATCAAAAGTGATCCTGTATTTACACATCCAAATTTATTGACTGCCCCACTGTCTTACTAAACTAATTCAAAGTGCACCAAGCAGATGTGCAAGATTCTTCACTGCAGAAGAACTGCACAGGGAAGCTGGTGAGCAGATTGAGTGACTCTTCAATATATGCATCTTCTGCTTGGCCATTTCACAACTGATCTCATGACCAAAAACTGCATCACATGGAAATGCATCCCCTGAGCCCAACACCGGTCCTTCGTCTTCATTGCACAGCTACACACTGGGAGATCTAGCACATCAATCCAAAGTGCTCTGTAAATTCACAATGGGACAGTAAGGTAAGGGGAAAGAATGCTGTTCTAGGGGCATCCTGTCTTTGATTTGCATAAGCTGTTAACTCTGTACCTATCTCACTGGGTGATGATGACACAAGTGTGTATCTACTGAAGGTCAACTCCAAAAGACTCAGAACCTTTATATATGATTCTGAATATAGCCTAATTATTCAAAACAATTTGTATTCCACTGCGTAACATGCATAATACAAATTGAAAAAACATCTGATTCTATAGAAGTATAGGAATTTTTATGCAACCCCAATATGCATTTCCGGTTTATTGTGTCAACTTTTTTAGTTTTATTTTATTATTGTAATACATCAGTTGGTAGTCTTTTATTTTCTGTGATTGTTAGCCGGTCTTACAGAGCTTTGTGCAGTAAAAAGAAAGGCACATGGAGAAATAATTTGTGTGTATATATATATATATATATATATATATATATATATATATATATATTTCCCTTTAAATCACTGGTAAATATGGTGCATATTTCGTATGCATTGAAATGCTAGCTCTATATTATTTACAAAATAAATGTATCTGGATCAATTTGTTGCAGAAATGAGGCAATACATTGTATAGATGTAAAAGCATTTATTAAGACAGTGCCTGCATGGATCATTTGATATATTTATTTGATGCATGGGTTGAGGGCATCTCCAAGGAGAGTGGTATCTCACTTGGTTCTGAAAAATGTGTATGGCTAAATACAGATCATTATATATATATCAGTGCCTCTGTGTGGCCATCTTATTTTCTACTAAGTCTTGAGAAAGATCAGCTTTGTGAAAATACACAGCCTTTTTTTATGAATTTCTGCTCCCTTTGCTTACAACCCTGTCTCTTCTGTGCATTTTAGCTGAAGAAGAAGAAGTGGAAAATGTTGATGTTTCCAGTCTGCCTGAAGAGGTGCTGCGGAACATTGAAGCTGACAGCTACTGGTGCATGAGCAAGTTGCTTGATGGCATTCAGGTAAATTGATTCCCCCTGTCCTCATGCATTCCCTATAACTGATTTATTTCATGAATTTGAGCTACTGCTGGGGCCCTAAGTGGAAGAAAAGTGTAAGCCAAGAAATAAACACTTAGGGGAAAAGTCTGCTCCATTGAGGAAATCTGTCTACTTTTTGTTATTATTCCTGGCTTATAAAATGACAAATGTGCTCACTTTGCAACATTGCTGTAGAGTGTAAGTGAGGGTTTGGGTTCAGGCCCCAGGGACATTGACTTAAGTCTCCTGATATTAGTAAAGACTGCAATCACTTGCATTGTATCGGATGGATTGCTTGAAATCTGTAGGTAATTTGAGGTTACATTTTTGAGATCTGTCCCTTGATACATTACACCTGACACAACTGGAAAACACTGCATGAATTTCGACTACAAAGGATGATAAACTGTCTGCATTTCAAGTATGTATGCATAACAGCTTTACAGTAACTAAAGGATTTTACCTGTCAAAGTTCCACCGAGGTATAATTTAATAGATTCTTTTTAACCACATAAATGTAAATACACAAACAAATGTAATAAATGAACACTGATACAAAAAAAAAAACAAGAAACAATCAGCGTAAACCCAATGAGAGAACGTGAACAAATGCAAGCTGAATGCTATAGGCAATCACAGGCCTAAAAATAATCAATAAAACAGTACAGTGCCTTGCGAAAGTATTCTGCCCTCTTGAACTTTTCAACCTTTTGCCACGTTTCAGGCTTCAAACATAAAGATATAAAATTAAAATTTTTTTGTGTAGAATCACCAACAAGTGGGACACAATTGTGAAGTGGAACGAAATCTATTGGATAGTTTGAACTTTTTTAGCAAATAAAAAATTGAAAAGTGGTGCGTGCAAAATTATTCGGCCCCTTAACTTTCAGTGCAGCAAATTCACTCCAGAAGTTCAGCGAGGATCTCTGAATGAACCAATGTTGTCCTAAGTGACTGATGGTGATAAATAGAATCCACCTGTGTGTAATCAAGTCTCTGTATAAATGCACCTGCTCTGTGACAGTCTCAGGGTTCTGTTGAAAGCGCAGAGAGCATCATGAAGACCAAGGAACACACCAGGCAGGTCCGTAATACTGTTGTGGAGAAGTTTAAAGCCGGATTTGGATACAAAAAGATTTCCCAAGCTTTAAACATCCCAAGGAGCACTGTGCAAGCGATCATTTTGAAATGGAAGGAGTATCAGACTACTGCAAATCTACCAAGACCTGGCCGTCCCTCTAAACTTTCAGCTCAGACAAGGAGAAGACTGATCAGAGATGCAGCCAAGAGGCCCATGATCACTCTGGATGAACTGCAGAGAACTACAGCTGAGGTGGGAGAGTCTGTCCATAGGATAACAATCAGTCATACACTGCACAAATATGGCCTTTATGGAAGAGTGGCAAGAAGAAAGCCATTTCTCAAAGATATCCATAAAAAGTCTTGTCTAAAGTTTGCCACAATCCACCTGGGAGACTCACCAAACATGTGGAAGAAGGTTCTCTGGTCAGGTGAAACCAAAATCGAACTTTCTCATATCGTCTTCCAGGACAGCCTTTGAGATATAGGGCTCCTCCCTCCGGGACAGGAAACACGTCAAGCCAATTAAATAAAAGGTGTGGTCCTCCAGGTCCTCCTCAGTTTTTGTGTTTCCTGCCGGACGGGAAGGAGCACGTCTTGGAACTGGTAAGGGGAGCTCCTTCTCAGGGGTTTTGCCTGGGGAGAGCGCCTTGATGGACCTGGCCCTTAGCACCCCTCGGTCCGAACGAAGGGAGGAGAGGGTAGCTTTCAGTCCCCGCTGCCATTTAAACGTTCGGAGAGAACGGGACCCCGATACGCGGCAATCTCCCCCTCGGAGCGCTAACCGCTCGTACCTGTCGGTCGGAGGCGGCGGGAGACGTTCGTTCTACCGACCGGCGTTCGGGTACTGTGAGCGGTGCGTTCGTAAGGAACGCACGGCGTCGGGGCGGAGTTTTTGCGCTCTGGCGTACGGAAGTGGGAGAGACGCACTTCCGCCGGATTCGCGTCATCAGGGGGCGCCGCAGGACCCGTTCCAGTCCTTTGGGCGCGGCGGTGTGACTACAGGGTTGCCTGGAGCAGTGTGAAGGCTCAGAGAGACTGAGTGATACACAGGAACCATGGAGAGTGCGGTTGTGCAGGTGGACTCCGGTTCAACAGGCTCCAGTACCTCTCAGGTAAGCTTGGTGAGGGCAGACCAGGACTTACACTGGGGGGTGGGGGGTCACTCTGACCCGTAGTACCTTCCCGGGGTGGAGAACCTGCTGGTGAAGGGGGGCACTTCCTAAACAGACCCTAGAAGCACAGTGGTGTGGTCAGGGGTGGTATTTTAATGGGACCCTGTTTTTTCTTTGTTTTTAGGTTAAACAGGACAGAGCCCAGATACCTTTACCCAGAAGGAAATGTGCCGTGTGTGGGGCTAAGTTAGGCACCGGTTGGGAGAAGCCGCTTTGCCCAGATTGTGTCAGTAGCCTGGTGAAAGAGGACTCGGTGGCAGCTTGTCACAATGTTTTAACATCCGTAAAGGATGAGATTGCATCCACCTTCCAATCTTTTAAAAACATGATGGATAGGATGCAGGGTCCCTCTGTCTCTTTACCCAGAGCCGTGAGTATGCCTTCCTTATCCGAACCAAGTCAGGAGGAGGAGGTGGATAGGGAGAGGTTACCCATGTCATTAGCCTCCTCTAGGACAGAGTCTACTTCAGAATCTGAGGGGGAGGAAGAGGCCATTAGATCAGCCAGATACAAGCTGTCTTTGGATGATGTGGGTGACCTCCTCAAGGCTATATATGACACCTTGGAGATCAGAGAAGAACAGGTCCAGCTTTCAAAACACGACATGATGTATCAAGGGTCGAGTGTAATGAAAGACAGGGTATTCCCCGTCCATAAGTCGCTAGTGGAGGCGATTCTGCTGGAGTGGGAACAACCGGAAAAAAGTCCATTTTTTCCAGGTAGCCTTAGAAGGAGGTTCCCTTTTGAATCGGATGCGGTGCATCCCTGGAACAAGGTTCCCAAATTAGACGCTCCCTTGGCTAAGGTCTCTAAGAAGACTGATTTGGCCTTTGATGATATGGGTTCACTCAGGGACCCTATGGATAAGAGGGGAGATATGCTGCTCAAGAGAGCCTGGGATGCCTCTTCCATTGGGCTTAAACCGGCCCTAGCAGCTACCTGTGTGGCCAGAAACTTGGAGTGTTGGCTTACACAGTTACAATCACATATTTCTGCAGGTACTTCTAGGCAACAGCTGTTGAAGTCCTTTCCGCTACTGTTTAAGGCTGTGGGCTTTTTAGCGGATGCCTCTGCAGAATCAGTCAAACTGGCTGCTAGATCAGCAGCACTAGTGAACGCTGCCAGAAGGGCCGTTTGGCTTAAAACCTGGTCAGGAGACACAGCTTCAAAACTAAAGTTGTGTGGATTACCCTTTTCAGGGGACCATTTGTTTGGGCCCGGCCTGCAAGAGGCGTTAGAGCGCACGCAGGATAGGAAGAAAGCTTTCCCAGAAAGGAAAAAGAGACCTGAAGGGAAACGCCTTTTTCGAAGCCCCAGGCAGCAAAACCTGCAGGAAAGGGAGGTTCGCCCCAAAAAGCATTGGGCGGGTCACAAGGGAAGAGGCAGAGGAGGTATCTTATTCAATCCTCCTCAACCCTCCCCTAAAACCCAGTGACTCCTGCGTCCCGGTGGGAGGAAGACTGGGGAAGTTCCTCCCACAGTGGGAAGCTTCAACCGAAAGTCCGTTCATTCGAGATCTTGTAAGGAACGGCTACAGGTTGGAGTTTGGTTCAGTTCCCCTCCCAAACTTTCAAGTAACAAGGTTACCAAGGGACCAAGAGAAAGCAGAGGCTTTGGCTCTTCTTCTGGGGGATCTGGTGGACCAGGAAGTAATGGTGCAGGTGCCTCAGGAGGAGCGAGGCTTGGGGGTTTACTCCCACGTATTCGTGGTAAAGAAACCTTCGGGGAAGTTCAGGCTAATACTGAATCTCCGTCCCCTGAACAGATTTATAAAATACAAGCGGTTCCGGATGGAGTCAATCTTCTCGGTAACCAAATTCCTGTTTCAGGGCTGTCACATGGCCACAGTGGATCTCAGGGATGCATATTTGCATATCCCGATTCATCCGGAATCTCAGAGATTTCTCAGGTTGGCGGTGAGGTTGAACACGGGTGTGTTACACCTCCAGTTTCGAGCTCTCCCCTTCGGGCTTTCAGCCTCACCAAGAGTCTTTACAAAAGTTCTGGCAGAGGCACTGGCCCCATTAAGGCTCAAGGCTATAACAGTGATCCCATATCTGGACAATCTACTGTTCATAGCCCAGTCGGCCCAACAGCTGCAGAGGGACATACAGGAGGCTTTGGTTTTTCTGCGCTCACTGGGGTGGCTGATAAACCAGGAAAAATCCCAGCTGACCCCCTCACAGGAGGTCCTGTATTTAGGATACAGGATTTCTTCAGTGGAAATGAGGGTATTTCTTCCGGAGGAGAAGATCGGCAAGCTAGAACAGGCGGTAGCCCAGCTTCAATCTGGTCGGGAAGCCCAGATCAGGGAGGTGATGAGAGTCCTAGGGTTGATGACATCATGCTTTCCAGCGGTGGCCTGGGCAAGACATCATCAGCGTCCTTTACAAAGACTCATGCTCCGTTATTGGGATGGCAGGCAGGAGAGCCTGGATCAGGTTATGCCCCTATCCTCGGCAGTCAGGAGGTCTCTTTGGTGGTGGCGGGCCCAGGTCAACCTAGACAGGGGTCTTCCCTGGTCCCCACAAGCTACGGTGGTGGTCACGACCGATGCCAGTGCGCTGGGTTGGGGTGCCCACCTAGAGGGAACCTTAGCCCAGGGTTCCTGGTCGAACCTAGAGACAGGTCGTTCCTCAAACCAGAAGGAACTTCTGGCAGTCTGGAAAGCTATAGAAACCTTCCAGTCCCGGTTACATGGCAGGGATCTGCAAGTTCGCTCAGACAATGTGACAGCAGTAGCCTACCTGAACAAGCAAGGGGGAACCAGAAGCCCTGCACTACAGGTAATTGCGGACAAAATCTTCTGCTGGGCAGAGAAGAATTTGTCCTCAATATCAGCCGTTCACCTAAAGGGAACTCAGAATTTCCTGGCCGACTTTCTCAGTCGCCAGAAGATAGGTCAGGACGAGTGGTCCCTCAACAAGGAAGTGTTCGAGGAGATCGTGTCATGCTGGGGAAGGCCAGAAATAGACCTATTTGCAACAGAAGGCAACAGGAAGGTGACACAATTTTTTTCGGTTCACCCACAGGATTGGGCCAGGGGGATAGACGCCCTTGCCAATCCATGGCTGTTTGGCCTGTGTTACGCCTTACCTCCCGTAAGGATGGTGGCGGAGGTTCTGCAGAAGTTCCGTTCGGAAACTACGGACCTCATTTTAGTAGCTCCTTTTTGGCCAAGGAGACCCTGGTTTGCCAGCATAAAGAGATTGGCCGTACATCCTCCGCTGTTTCTACCAGTCAGGGAGGACTTACTTTCCCAGGGGCCGATCCTGTGTCCTCAGATAGAGAGGCTCAAGCTTGCGGCCTGGTATCTGAGGAACAAATCTTAAGGTCACAGGGTTTCTCAGAAAGAGTGATTAGGACCTTGTTAGAATGCCGTAAACCAGTTACTAGGGCAATTTACGCCAAGGTAGGAAAGAGGTTTAATTCCTGGTTGCGAGAACAGGGGATTGCAAGTCCCGGGGTCCCGGCAGTCCTAGATTTTCTACAAGCAGGGGTAGAACTGGGCCTATCTATCAGCACTCTAAAGGTACAGGTGGCGGCCTTAAGTGTTTTCCTTCAGTCCTCCCTTCAGCAGAATCCATTTGTCAGGAACTTCTTCAAGGCTCTATCTAGATCCAGGCCTGTGAGAATGAAGTCCTGTCCTACTTGGGATTTGGCCTTGGTTCTTAGGGCTCTGACCCAAGATCCATTTGAACCATTAGAGGGAGCTTCACTTAAGTGGATTGTACTAAAGACTGTATTTTTGATAGCGATCACGTCAGCTAGAAGGGTCAGTGATCTACAATCGCTCTCGGTCAGAGAGCCATTTCTGTTAATCTTAGAGGACAGGGTAGTACTTAAGACTGATCCTAGTTTTCTTCCTAAAGTGGTGTCCACTTTTCATAGGACACAGGATATTATTTTGCCAACTTTTTTCTCAACCTCAGACAAGGATGAGGCGAGATCTTTAAGTTTGTTAGACGTCAGGAGAAGTCTATTAATTTTTTTTAGAAGCCACTAAGGTCTTCAGGAAGTCAGACTCACCTTTTGTTAATTTTTCGGGCGCCCGCAAGGGCTGCAAGGCGTCCAAAGCGTCTATCGCCAGGTGGATACGAATGGCGATAGTTAAAGCCTATGAGTTAGAGGGGAAGCAGGCACCCTTAGTTAAGGCACACTCCACAAGGGCGGTTTCCACATCATGGGCAGAGAGGGCTGGAGCCTCTCCGGAGGAGATCTGCAAAGCAGCAACGTGGTCCAGCTACTCAACGTTCGCAAGACATTACCGTCTGGATTTATGGTCTGATAAAGAGCAGACTTTTGGACGTAAGGTCCTCCAGGCAGTGGTCCCGCCCTGACAAGGTGAGCTCCTTGCTTATCATCTCAAAGGCTGTCCTGGAAGACGATATGAGAAAACCGGAGTTAGACTTACCGGTAACTCTTTTTCTAGGAGTCTTCCAGGACAGCCTGGCTTCCCACCCAAAGTTGTTTAAATTGGACTAAGTGGTGAGGATATGTATTAACGTGATTGTTAGTGTGTTATGTCTTTCAGAGCCTCCCGGCGGTTCTTGGAGTAAAACTGAGGAGGACCTGGAGGACCACACCTTTTATTTAATTGGCTTGACGTGTTTCCTGTCCCGGAGGGAGGAGCCCTATATCTCAAAGGCTGTCCTGGAAGACTCCTAGAAAAAGAGTTACCGGTAAGTCTAACTCCGGTTTTTTGCCCACAATGCAAAACGATATGTTTGGCATAAAAGCAACACAGCTCATCACCCTCAACGCACCATCCCCACTGTCAAACATGGTGGTGGCAGCATCATGGTTTGGGCCTGCTTTTCTTCAGCAGGGACAGGGAAGATGGTTAAAATTGAGGGGAAGATGGATGCAGCCAAATACAGGACCATTCTGGATGAAAACCTGTTGGAGTCTGCAAAGGACCTGAAACGGGGACGGAGATTTATCTTTCAACAAGACAATGATCCCAAACATCAGCAAAATCTACAAAGGAATGGTTCACAAATAAACGTATCCAGGTGTTAGAATGGCCAAGTCAAAGTCCAGACCTGAATCCAATCGAGAATCTGTGGAAAGAGCTGAAAACTGCTGTTCACAAACGCTCTCCATCCAACCTCATTGAGCTTGAGCTGTTTTGCAAGGAAGAATGGGCAAGAATTTCAGTCTCTCGATGTGCAAAACTGAGACACATACCCCAAGCGACTTGCAGCTGTAATCGCAGCAAAAGGTGGCTCTACAAAGTATTAACGCAAGGGGGCCGAATAATTTTGCACGCCCCACTTTTCATTTTTTTATTAGTTAAAAAAGTTTCAAAAATCCAGTAGATTTCGTTCCACTTCACAATTGTGTCCCACTTGTTGGTGATTCTTCACAAAAAATAAAAATGTTATATCTTTATGTTTGAAGCCTGAAATGTGGCAAAAGGTTGAAAAGTTCAAGGGGGCCGAATACTTTTGCAAGGCACTGTAAGTGCAGCACAAAAATAAAATAAATGAAAAGAAAGTCCAATCCAGATAAATGACTCCAAAAACTGGACAGATGAAATGATAGGATTCCTCGTGAAGAAAGATGGGAAATCCTTTCAATATTAAGTGACAGTTCCTCCACCACATAAGCCAAAATACACTTACCAGCAATGGTGGACCTCCTTATCACAGAAGGTTAAATGCGCATTGATCCCCACAGGGATGGTGTGAACCTCATATACGGCTTGAGCGGTCTTCAATCCAAACAACATGGGGCTCCTGTCCAGCAGTGAGATCCAACTGGAATTAAAAAAAAAAAAATGCCTCATAAAGCCAGTGATGGCAGTATGGTGTGAAGACCATCCCAAAAAGAAAAAAAGAGGGAATGCTCTAAGTGTAAACCATCTTTTATTAAAATATGAAAGTAGTGCTCACTGGCGCAGTGGATAAAAGGTAGTCACCTCTATGCATTGATATGTAGATTGAAGGGGACAGTGAGGGGGACAGAACAAGCACTGTCAGATTACACACATTGGTAATCTCCTGTTTACTTGGAGGCCTCTGTAATGTGAAGTCCTGTCTCCCAGGCTGCCATTGGACCACTGTTCTGTCTATCATAGGAGATTCTCACTGTATGTAATCTGTTGGAGTTCATCCCACCCCCCTCTCTGTCACCTCTCGGCTGCAGATGGGCATTGATCAGGCTGCACTGAGGGCAATGGTGAGGCTGTTGCATTGATGGCAATGGTGAGACTGTTGGATTGATGGCAGTGGTGAGGCTGCTGCATTGATGGCAGTGGTGAGGCTGCTGCATTGATGGCAGTGGTGAGGCTGCTGCATTGATGGCAGTGGTGAGGCTTCTGCATTGATGGCAGTGGTGAAGCTGCTGCATTGATGGCAATGGTGAGGCTGCTGTATTGATGGCACTTGTTAGGCTGAAAATGGACATTGATGGTAATGGTGTGGCTGCAGATGGGCACTGACCCTTATTTTGCTTCAAAGTTCCTTATTTAAAAATTAAGTTTTTTTTCCTATAAAAAAAAACGTCCCTCTTAAAATGAATGTGTGTGTGTTATACTCCAATAAATTATATATATATATATAGATAGATATAGATATAGATATAGATATCTATATCTATATCTATCTATTTAGTTATCTGAGATAATATAATTAATGAACATGTTATTATTTTTCTAGGTAAATATATTTTTAAAGATTCTATTGACATGAAATGTTCATCACATGTCGGTGACAACCCATGCAATCCATACATACAAAGCAACCAAAACAAATAGATTCATAAATTAAGTTGTGTGATAAAATGGAATGACAGAGTGATACAGTATTGAACACATGAAGAAAGGGAGGTGCAAAAGGCATGGAAAGCAAAGACACCAGCTAAAATATGTCAATAATTAGAAAGCAATCTTGCCTCTTGTTAGTGTAAAATGATATCAGCTGGTTCAGTCTTAACTGATGGCCTCCATAAAGGGGGTCATTACCAAGGTGTCACACAAGAAGCATGTCATGATGGGTAAAAGCAAAGAGCTCTCTCAAGCAAATGTATCATTGCAAAACATACTGATGGCAAGGATTTCTAAATTTCTGAATGTTCCAGTGAGCACTGTTGGGGCCATAATCCAGAAGTATAAAGAACATCATTTAACCATAAACTGGCCATGACCAGGTGCTCCTCGCAAGATTTCTGACAGAGGCATGAAAATAATTATCAGAAGAGTTGTCCAAGAGCCAAGGGCCACTTATGGAGAACTTCAGAAAGACCAGTAATTAGCACGTACAATTATTTTAAAGAAAACAGAAGGTAATGCACTCAACTGCCATGGCCTGTATGCATACGCACCACCCAAGACTCTATTGCTGAAGAAAAAGCATGTTGAAGCTCGTTTAAAGTTGGTTGCACAATATTTAGACAAGCCTGTGAAATACTGGATAAAAATAGTCTGGTCAGATGTGACAAAAATGGCACTCTTGGGATGCCATAATACACACCATATTTGGAGGTCAAATGGCTTTGCAAATCATCCCCAAAACACCATCCAACATTGACGTTTAGAGGTGGGCCCATCATGACGTGGAGCTGTTTTTCAGCATATGGTACTGGCAAACTTTATATTATTGAGGGCAGGATGAATAGAAAAATGTGCCAAGACATTCTTGATAAAAAAAATCTGTCAAAATCACACCTGAGCAATGCATGCAACTAGTTTCTCTATACAGGATACGTCTTGAAGCTGTCATTAGCAACAACATATTTTGTACGTAGTATTAAATACATTTCAATTAACATTCAATACTTTTTCCATGTGTCATTCCATTTTTTTACACACAACTTTATTTCTGAACTTATTTGTTTTGGCTTCTTTGTATGTATGGATTGCATGGGTTGTTACCGAAACGTGGTGGAAATTTCATGTCAATTGCATTTTTAGGAATGTATTTACCTAGAAAAATGGTGACAAGTTCAATACTTATTTTACCCGCTGTGTGTCTCTGTATATTTATATACACTTTTTAAAATTTTACTGACACTTGCTTTCAAGTGCAAAAAAAAAATCATGCGAGAGCAACACAATGTTGTAAACCTGGCTCTTTGAAATACATTTTTACATTGTTTAAAAACTTGTCTGCTTGCATGTGCTAGGCACTTTGGCTGTGCACGCAGGTCAGCATGGGCACCCTGATCAGTCTACAGCTATGCAGCTCCATAGGCAAAACAAAACACAAGGCTCTATGTTCTGACACCCATGAACCTGTCGCTGGTTCACTGTTTTTCCTACCTTGGACCACTTTTGGTTGGTTCTGACCAATACAGACTGGGAAAATCCAACAAGAGCTGCAGTTTTGGATATATTCTGACCCAGTCGCCTACACATTACAATTTGGCCCTTTTTAAAGTCACTCAAATCCTTATGTTTTCTCCTTTCAACTTGCTGCCTAATTTCAGATGCCATTGTAAAGAGATCAATACATTTTACTCATTATATCTGCAAGTGGCCATAATGTTATGGCTGATCATTGTATGCAGGGGTCAAGTCCTGGGGAAAAAAGTGTGGGAACTCCCACCCAAGAGCTACTCCCCCCACCAAAAAAAAAAAAAGATACGCTCATACGCTTTAAAAGTGGTATTTTTCCTTAAATTTTTGTATTGTGTGTATGAAGCTTAACTGTTAGTACATTAAAAAAAACAATCCTCAATAAACATAAATACGCTAATTCTCTGAATAATCATGAGGAGGAGACAGAAAATCAGGAGGGGCCGGCGGGGAGGAGCGCATCACGAGGTCTGACTAAATACAATCTCTTAGCAGAAGGGACCTGATCTACCCGTCGGCTAGCTGTGATTGACAGGTAGATCGAAGCTGAATCTATCATGGGGCCCCCTACTGGCAATGCCTGAATGGTCAGGTGTGCGGCACTTACTATTGCGAGCTGTGTCAGCAGCTTCTGGTGTAGCTCCTGCCACACGGCTCGCATACTTCAAAGTCTTGCAGGACATGGCTGCTAACGGGAACTGAGTTCCTGTTGTGGAAAAAGTACAAGAACTCCGTTCCCATGCGTTCCCGCAGGACCTGAGCCCTGATTATATGTATCTATATGATACAGAATCAATACTTTATCTGACTTAATGATAATATGTTTTAAGTGGTTCTAAAGGCAGGACATTGTTTACCAGTACTGCTCTTTCTTCCTCTCCTCACAGGACTCTGTGAGAACAGCGAGAGCCATTGGTTCCTCCTCCTGTCAGTAAAATCATGTAAGGAGGGTTCAGAGCCGAGCCGCACTGTGTATGTCTATAGACAAACACAGCCAGCGGAGGACCTCGGAAAAGGATGGTCGGAGCCAGTAAGGTAAGTATAACATGTTTGTCATTTTACAAAGCTTTTCAATCACTTTAATATCTTATGGTGGGATGCAAAAGCTCTAGGATGTAGTACTGATGCATCTTGAAACAAACAAAAAGAATGCTCTAGGATAGTGGTTCTTAACTCCTGTCCCCAGGACCCACTAACAGACCAGAATTGAAGTATTACCTTGGGAAGATGCAGACTAGAATACTACAATCACTGACCAGCAAATGATATCACCTGTGATGCATTTCAGTTATCCTGCAAACCTGGCCTGTTAGTGGGTCCTGAGGACCGGAGTTGAGAACCACTGCTCTAGGACTTAGAGGGCACTTTTTTTTTTTACATTAAAATTAAATGGGATTCATCCTGTATAAGAAGATAGGTGGTGTGTTCCGTTTGGTATCCAACACACCCTGTTGTCAGATACTAAAGGCAGTGATTCTTGGTCTCAGTTCTCAAGTACCCCCAACGGGCCATGTTTTGGGAACTTCCCTAGATAAAGTAACTCTTATCAATACCATGTCATTAATATTGATTTAAAGCAGCTGTGCAAGGTAAAGGAAAACCTGAAAACATGGCCCGTTGGGGTTACTTGAGGACTGATTTTAAGAACCCCTGACCTAAGGGACTAAGGCAGGATTGTGTTTATCTCTCATTTTGGTGTCCACCAGGAGTATTTACTGTAGTGGTGGCCATACGAGAGGTCTTTTGTTCTGTGCTTTTAAAAACTTCCTTGGCTGTTATAGTTTGGTGATCTGACTTTTACTTGTTTAGTCATCAGTAGTAAGCATGAAAGTTAGGGATTCAATTTTTCTCTAACTCGGTAGGTTCACACCAGATGTGGAAGGACTTCATGAATGACTATTTCAACTCAGTCCCATCACATGACAAGGCAAAATGCTGCCTTGCACACTTGGTGTGAGGCAGTCCACCACTGTGAATGAACTTTATTGAGATTTCACACAGATATTTCAATAAAGTATATTACATAAAAAAATAAATAAAAAATGAACAGTGCAATATGCCGAGGTTGGGGCATTGGCACCGTGGTGATCCTGTTGGACCACACTGCACACCAGCTGCTACTGGCTGGCAGTGGTTGGTGTGAACAGACCCTTTATCGTTGCTTTTTTCTGCATTTCTTATGTTGTTGCTTATCCTCACTATTTCTGCATGGGGTTGCAATGGCAGTCACTGCCCAACTTTCTTACTGAAAGTTCCTGGGAAATGCGTTTAAAAATGTAATGAGCTGCCACATTGAGGGTGGCTAAAAAAAGTTTTTGCCTTTGTGCAGAGAAAAAGACTTATAAAAATGCAGAGGGACTGACAAGCAGATCCCAGGGGAGATGGTGCCATCAGCATGCTGACACAACCTGCAGCCCTTGATAATAGGTTGCCGCTGTTGGCATAAGGATCACCCACTTTATTTTAAAATTGTCTTGAAGATGGTGTTTTCGTAACTCTAAATTACTGGTGGGGGAGAGGATAGTTTTTTTTTTTTGTTTTTTTTTTGTTTTTGTTTTTTAAATGTGTGTGGCTTAGTGTTGTATAACTTTTCATAAATACAAAAAAAGCCCAACACTCTGTTCCATGTTTGTATTTCAAAACATAATGTTCCAGTTTTAACTCGAGTGTACTTTAAAGAAATACCCTTTTGTTGTGTTAAAAATCTTAAGTATTTTGACAACCTTTCAAAGGAATTCATTATTTTCCATCCCAGCTGCCAAAGAAAAGTGTTGCATTTACATATATAGAATTAACATGCTGATATGAGAAAATGCCAAAGCATTATCAGAATTCATGTATTAATACTTTTTTTGTGATGGATTAGTTCACGTTTTCAGACAAGGACGTTGGGCTAATTAAACTTTTATTGAATTTTTCTTCGTAAAAATCTCATCATTAACTATACTAATCTTTTTGGTCAGGAAACCTATTAATAATATTTACAATTTGTATGTGGCACAGGTAAGTGGTGATTTTAACACCCTGTTAGCGGATTTATATTTTATTGAAAACTTGTTGTTTTCAATGTTCCAGCAACATCAGACTCGTGGTGCACTGACTACAGAACAAAACATTAAGTATTCATTTTAAAGTCATAAATGCATTTGACATAAGGAAAGGGGCAGAGGTGATGTGACTGAAATGGAAATTGTACATGCAAAGCCTCTCCCATCTATTCATTAGTAATTTAACCACTTTAATACCAGGCACTTTGACACCTTCTCACCCAAGCCAATTTTCAGCTTTCAGCGCTGTCTCAATTTGAATGACAATTGTGCGTTCAGTGATATTTGATCACCTCTTCAATTTTTATTTTTTGCGCAACAAATAAAAAAAAAGACCAACAATTTTGAAAAAAAAAAAGTTTTTCTTTGTTTCTGTTACTTACTTTACAAAAAAAAATTATGTTTTCTTTTTCAATGACAGGCACTGATATGGCTGCCCTGACGGGCACTGATATGGCTGCCCTGATGGGCACTGATAGGTGACACTGGTATGCGGCACTGATGGGCACTCCTAGGCGGGACTGAAGGGTATTTATGGGTGGCGGTGGTGGGTACTTATGGGTGACATTGATAGGTGGCACTGATGGACACTGATGGGTGGAACTGATGACATGGATGGGTGGCATTGATTGGCATTACTCAATATCTTAAAGTTGCCAGTCAGTGCCCATTTGCAGGCACTGATTAGCACACATTGGGCACATGTGGATGGCTATGATGAATGTACCTTACCATCCACATGTTGGGGGCTTCTCTGGTGGTCCTGGCGGCTTCCCTAGTGGTCTAGTGTTGGCATCCGAAGGGGGGCTGTGCTGATAAACAATCAGCGGAGACACCCCCCCATCAAGGGGAGCTGCTGATCGGCTCTCCTCTACTCGTGTCTATCAGGCACGAGTGAGGAAAAACCGATCAACACTTTTCCTGTTGACATTGTGATCAGCCGTGATTCGACACGGCTGATCATGTGGTAAAGAGCCTCCGTTAGAGGCTCTTTACTGAGATTGGTGTAGCGGTGTGTCAGACTGAGACACTGCACCACAGTTCGCCATGATGCGCGCGTCCCCACGGGAGTGCGGCGGCTTTTATCCTGAAGGACATCATATGATGCCCAGTCAGGATAACGGAACCACTGGCCGGCCGTCGATCTGCTATAGGCCGGGTGGGAAGTGGTTAAATGGTAAATAACTTCTGTAAACTTTACTACTCGCCTAAGTCTGCTGTCCTAGTCATTTGCTGGTACGGCTTCTGGGAGTGACGACCAGTGTATCCAGCGCTGGAGTCTGTGCCCACACTGACTGACCACCATTTTGTGGCATCATGCAGCTACAATCTTCTGTATGTTGAGAACACCCCAATAATGGAGAGCCGATAGAAAGTGTCAGACAGTAAGTATTTTGGGCTTTTTATGTAGATTTTTATTTCAACAACTCCAGAAATTCATTGGAGGGGACAGACACTTTTTTTCAAAATGAGAAACCGTTGAAATAACTCAATAGTCGGTAAAGACCAACTCAATACTTGTTATATTTATTTTTGGATGGAGTGTGGATGGGTTCAAACTCATGTCAGATTTTAATTTCTTTTTGTGTCCACATTAGGGAAATTGATCCTTTCTATTTGTTCTGATTACCATTTTCACTGGGGCAGAAAGGTAAGAGGAACAGAGGGACATTTTCTCCTGTGATATCTGTCTTGGAGGGGATTTTTTCCCACTCAAGGGTATCCTTCATTTTACTGAACAGAAAGTGAAGGGTATTTTCCCCAAGTGGCTGTTGGCAGAAGAAAAAAAGAAAGACTGACAGATTCTAAACATCTACTCTATAAAAAAAAATAATCTTCACCTCGTCAATGCTCATGTGGTCACAGCCTTTCTGATCATTTACATAATTTATTGTCATGATTTACAGTGCAGGGCAAGGGCCCACTGACATACCAGGTACAGGGCATAGTTCAGGCTGCCAGAGGAGTGAGTAATAAGGGAAGTATTCCTCCACTTTTCTACTTGAATTCCCTGTACAGAAAGCTATAGAGTCAAAAAATTATGAGATAGCTGAAATGTATTAACCCTGATGTTCTGACGGCCTCATTTCTTGAAGCCCTAAAAAGCCAGGACAGTACAAACACCTCTGAAATTACCCAATTTTGGATAGTAGACACATAAGTACTGTAGGTTTTTAAAGCTGTAATTTTTTTGTCCGTTTTTTGAAAAGTTAGGAAAGGAAATACAATGTTATTTTATTTTGCAAAGTTGTCACCTTAAGTTATTTTTCATATACATCTTGTGTACTTACAATTACGTTCCAAAACAAATTCTTCTACTCCTGCGTATTGTGATACCACATGTGTGATAATTACACTCTGAAACACATTCTGCTACTCTTCCTAAGTATGGGGATACTACATGTGTGACCTTTTCAGAGCCTATCTGCATATAAAAGCCCAAAATCCAAGAAGCACACTCAGGCTTGCAAGGGGCATAAATTATGCATCTTATTTCCTGACTACCCATCACATTTTAGAGGCCCTGCAGTGCAAGGATAGTAGAAACACCCCCCCCCCCCCAAAAAAAAAAATAATCTAATTTTGGAAAGAAAACACCCTAAATTATTTTAAAGAAGCATAGTAAATTTTTTTTTTTTTAAATGTCTAATTCTTACCACATTTTTGAAAAATAAAGATGTGTTTTTTTTTTTTTTTTCTACACAAAGTTGTCAATAAGATGTTAGTAACTCCAAAACACATTCTGCTACTTCTCCAGAGTATGGCGAATACCACATGTATGACACTTTTGCACAGCCTAGCTACATAGAGGGGCCCAAAATCCAAGGATCACCTTCAATCTTTCAAGGGGTATACATTATGCATCCAATTTCCTGACTACCTGTGACATTTTTGGAGGCCATGGACAGTAGAAACATCCACAAAATAAACACATTTTGCAGAGTAAACACTCCAAGGGATTTTTTTAAATGGTATGATGTGTCTTGGGAAGATTTAAGTTTTTTGCCACATGTTTTTGGAAAATGTAAAAGGAAAATTATTATTATTTTTTTTTTTACACAAAGTTGTCAAGATATTTCTCACACACAGCATGGACATATCTGCACTTATAATTTCACCCTTAATATGAGGATAGCACATGTTATCCTCATATCCACACGGAAAACAAT
>NW_027507903.1:186027363-186179863 GCF_037356315.1 Lithobates pipiens
ATGTACCGGCACTTTTCATGGATTTGTTTTTTTTTCCCCTCATTGGTCTTCTTTCTATCATGTTTAGTGAAGCTAGTGAATAAAAAAATAAATAAATAGAAATCTCATCAATACTTTAGCTCTAATAGTTTTGCAAGACCTGCAGTTTTGTGCAGACATTTTTATGGAGATTGTCAGTCAAGGTCTTTGTGTTAATGGAAGATTGACATCTATCTATATTTTTTACAAAATAAAATAAACAGCTAGAATTATAACAAACTGATTCAATACCATATCGACAGCATCTAGAAGGTGAAATTATAATGACATTGAGATCTTAATTTTGCTACACTTTAAAAGAAAAACAGTCATCCATCTTTTTACACTGCCATCATTGATCCAGGATTGAATTGAATGACAAGGGACCATGTACTCAAATTGATATTGTCCTTGGCGAAGCCATGTAGCATAATATTTTCATAGGATCAGCTCAGAAGAACTTTCTTTGTCTTAAAGGGATGTGAATTCCAAACTGCAACATGGATACAAGAAAGAGACAATTATAATTTTCATAACTATAAAGGCATTTTAGGAAAGATTATTAGATCTAAAATGAATTGTGCATACACCGACATTTCTGATTTTGTTCTGATATTGGAAGTATTTTTAATGGATACAGAATTGAATCCTTGATTTTGTTATCTGCACCTCATAGAACAGTACATATTGGAAGTCCTCTCATTCTTATTTCAAACTGATATCTATGTATTATAAAGGAATTTCCTGCACAGCTGCAAGTAGCTTGTTGTTTGTTTTTTGTACCCTAACCATTTTGATGGCACATTCCATGGACATTGTAAATACACAGCCATATATCTTAACACATAGACCTTTGCGCACATATAAAATTCATATTGGCTTTTTTTTTTTTTTTTTTTTAATCATCCATTGAGGGATGCAAGCAGGAACTCTTAAAGTGGAGCTTAAAATGGGAAATTCCGGTTTTAATTATAAATATCAAAAAAGCTGTTTTACAGCTCCCTATACATCTTTATTGAACATCAACTGTGTATTTTTTGTGCATTCATTTGGTGTAGGCAGAGTCAAAGATGAGACGTGCACAGTTTTGATGTTTGTGCATATTTCACCGATACTGTTTTTAGTGGTAATATTGCATAAACACTTTATGATCAGCGCAGCTATGTTTTTTCATTCAATATCCATTTCTCTCTAACCAATGGTAGAGAATTTCTAACTGCAACAGATTTTTTTCTAATTGTAAATATAATTTTTGCGCCAGGTGGCACATCTTTGCACTTTAGGGCCGGTTCACACTGCAGGCGATGCGAGGCGACACCGACTTGCCTCGCCGCGACCTCAGCGGCAACTTGCAGATGACTTCTGTATAGAGGTCAATGCAAGTCGCCCAGAAGTAGTACAGGAACCTTTTTTCTGAGTCGAAGCGACTCGAGTCGCTCCTCTCAGAACGGTTCCATTGTACAGAACGGGGGCGACTTGCCAGAGCGCGGCGAGGCGAGTCGTGTCGCCTCGCATCGCCCGCAGTGTGAACCGGCTCTTAGAGTCAAAGGTTGTTGTTATTTTACTCTATAAAAAAACAACATTTTCCATAATCTGGGTTTAATGACACCTTTAATGAGCCTTCCTTAGTGTTACACAAAGACAAGGTTGTCCTTTCGCCCTAATGTAAATTTATCCTTCTACCTCTACCATGACTTTCTCCTTATATATAATAGTTATCTTCCACACTCCAAATAGAGAAAAATTACAACCAATGCTGCAACTTACAACCATAAATATCAAAACCAGTAAAAAGAAAAAAAATATATATATACACCAAGGTGCATATATAGAAAAATTCACGCCTAATTCCGTTTTCAATACAAAATGTAATGATCAAATCTATATAATAATCCATGTGTGAAAAAAAAAAAAAAGATATAGATATATATATATATATATATATATATATATATATATATAATATTTTTTTTTCTTCCATATATATATATATATATATATATATATATATATATATATATATATATATATATATATATATATATATATATATTAAAATGTCATAAAAAGAAAAGCAAAACTAGAGTCCAATAGCAGTTCTCTTTAAACAATGAAAACGTGTTGAAGTTCAGTGATGTTCTAATTAGGAAAAAAACACTGTAAAATATCCACCACCATGTCTGTCAGATCAGACCCACTTCCATCAGGTGGAAACTCTCCAAATGTGTCTACCACTCTCATGGTTAGGCTAGTAAGCCATAAAAATCAATTGTTCAAAGATTCATTAATTAGCCAATCCACTTCTCCACAGTTCCTTGTAGAAAAAAGTGCATATCTATGGGTACATGAAAAAGAAAGGCTCCACTAGTGTAATATTTTAAAGCTCGATCTTTAATCTAAAAACAATACCCAGTCCACTCACATGTAAAACATCTTGTGTCAAACATTGTATAGCTCATTCAGGGGTCCATTCTGAAGGCAATATTAGTAATATACGCCACCCAATCAGCCCAAGTATTTACTTCTGGATTACTCTCCAAGCCTTTTTCTATCACAAATGGCACTAGGCAAGGATGCCCTCTCTCATCCTCCATCTTTAACCTCATGATAGAACCCCTTGCAGAAACTCCGCTCACACCCACACAGTTAGCTTGTTTGCAGACATCATTTTCTCACTAGCAAATACATTTATCTCACTCCTGTTCACTCATCAAATCTGTATCCTTACTTGCAGAAGCCAATTATAAAACTTGTTAAAGTCTGGCAACAAATACTTCTGCCCTCCTATAATGAACTGTCCTCGATAGGTAGACTGGCTGCTTTCAAAATTATGATACTGTCACAGATCTTTATACCTTTTCTGCACACTATCAATCTCATTCTCCTATTCTCATATATCACCCTTCCACAACCTTCTTAAACAATACATCTGGCAGAGTAAACGCCCAAGATGCGCTTGATCAGACTTGATTAAACACAAAAGCATTGGGGGATTAAGCATGGTGGTACTAGAAGATTATTGTATAGCAACACAACTATCTCACATGAAACAATGGTTCACTCCAACGTCAGATACTCGTTAGGTCTGTGCTGCAGCAGCAATAGTAAAGACACCCCAACTTTCCACCTTACTCCTAGCTGACTGTTGGAAGCCACTCCAACTGAGTACCTTACCAATCACAGTCCAAGCTTCTGTTAGAGCTTGGAGAACTCTATTAACCTACTCGGGAGATCCCTCTAAAACCCAACACTTATGAATGCCTCTTACAGCGCTAGAAGTCCTCATTCCCTACCTGTCCATGCAAAAATGGAGGGACTAAAACATTCAGCAGGTGGAGGATCTTCTAAATAAAGGGATGCTGAAGCCCTTCTCTGAATTAAATTCCCAGTACAACATTCCCCAATGTGAGTCATATACATATATCCTACTAGCCAAGTTCCTAAAGATTAACCCCCTTCCAACAATTAAAATTGCCTACCAGATATTTCCTTTCTACAACTTTACAAGACTCTGCCCTAAAGGTATATCTCTCTTCTACAAGGCTTTCCAATGCAAGGAAATATTCTGCAAAACTGACCCTATCCTGAGATGGGAGCTAGACCTTCAAAAATCTTGTTCACCAGAACAATGGCTTAAAGCATTTAAATACACACACAGTATCTCAAGTTGCTCTAATCACTGGGAACTAGCTCAGAAAATTCCCTGATGGTACCTTACTCCATACCGAGTGGTTCAGTTCTATGCTGGCACAACTGTAAGGTAGGCAACTTATATCATACATTATGGAACCGCAAGAGCCTAGCTAGTTTTTTGGAACCAGAACTTTAGTTTAATTTCCTCTGTCACAGGCATCTTACCAATACCAACACCAGCACAGGCCCTTCCTAATCTAGAGATTGGGAACTTTCCACCTACATATCTCTTTGTAGTTGCACATATACTATTGGTATCTAGAATGGCTGTTACCAGATACTGGAAATCGGATAAGGCTCCCAACCTATCTGAAGTTATAACATCTGTTAAACTTATAAATATTAAAAATCACTAGCCATACGCTCTAGTGGGCTAGACAAATTTGGAAAAGCATGGCATCCATGGATACCTTGGGTTAAGACTTACCAACTGTTCATTGTGGAATCCTTTCTGAATATGCTCCCCCTCATATAAGTTTTGTGCCTGTATAGCTTTATTTTCACTTGGATTGGCTTATATGCCATTTATAATTAAAAAAGTTACACTTCTTTTGTAATTTGAAACTGTGTACAGCATCTTTGTATTCAGTTATTACATCTAATAAAAAAACAATGAAAAAAAAAGTACATTGTATAGCTCATGACATGACGCTGGCTGACTATCCAGGGAAATGGCAATCAATCTCACAATGTTAATGCAATAATTTTGGTTGCGTCCAGTCACACCCCAACGTATGTTTTGTTCTGCCCGACTTTGTCACAGAGGATGACTGCAGGGCCCAGCAACCAGACTTATCAACCCTCTGCCTCTGAGCCATTAACCCTTTCTAAGATCAGCAGTGACTAGCCAGCTGCGCTAAGCTCAAACCACCTCCTCGGGGAGATGCAAACAATATTGGGACTTTCTCCTTCCATCATTATATCTTGCACTGAAATTCCTCTCCACTGTATTAATGTGGTACATGCTATGAAATCTACTGCTCGATTAGTCTCTTTTAGGCAAAACAATTTCCTTTAGGCTTTCCAGAAAGTTCCCTGCTTCTCACTCCAACAATGCTATGTGGATTGGACAAATCATCATTCCAGTCTATTGTCTGAAGAGGATAGTTTTTTTTCTCTTGTTTCTGTTAAGATGCACTCTACCAGATCTGTTAGTCTCCTGGGCTTGTCAGCATCACTCATCTGTTTTTCAAATTTTCAAGGCTGCCATCTGGTTATCGGTTTACTTGTTTAATTTACCAAGTGGATGCTCGAGTCTCCTCTAATGCCAGTTTTGGGTGTAAAGTGCTACAAGTGGCTTTCTGAATCTTCTAGAGCAGCCATTCTCAACCAGGGTTCCATGGAACCCTGGGGTTCCTCCAGAGGTTGCTAGGGGTTCCTTGAGCTGTAGCTGATGAACCACCTATTTGATGATGCCTACAGAGTTCAAGGTGCAGCACCACTTGGCAAAGCCAGCAGCATGACACCAAATATCTTTTTAGCTGTCTTTAAGGGTGGCATTCTGAGCACCACTTTAGGGCATTCTTCCTATTGACCACCAATATCAGGAGCATTGTTCGTATTGAGCCCTGATGATTTGGTTTTAGTAAAGGTTCCTCGATGCATGAAAATTATTCTTTGGGGTTCCTCTCGCGTTAAAAGGTTAAGAGCCTGTTCTAGAGCTTTTCTTGCACCCTTTATTACATGGGCCTGTCAACATTGGTCTGGAGTGTTTTGCACCCCTCAGCTGTTCTGCTTTTGGCTATCCTATGGCTAAAGACGAATGAGCCTGTGTCCTTTTCTGTAGGACTAAGACAATAGAATTTTTATCTTTACCAGTATAATCTATTTCATGGCGTGCAGTGCAAGGCACAAGTCCTTCCCTTTTGTGCTTACTGCAAAGCTGATTCTAGCTGACAGTGGAAGGACTTATATAGGGAACTTCCCTGTAGATAGCTTTTTTTGTTTGCCAGTATCTAACCACCTGAAGGTAGCTGCATATAACCCATGGTTGAATACTAAGGATCCTTTGTCCTGTACTGTACTCCGAGAAACAGATTTTACTAGTAGGTCAAAAACACTTTTTTTTTTTTCTTTACTAAAACATTTTTGTTTGATATAACTGATATTTGGGATATTTGTAACTAAAAATATAAATTATGTTTTTAATGTTGGGTCTATTTTAACCTAGTGTATATAATCTCCATATCAATTTCCTAACTTGTTTATGATAACTTTACGCTTTTTCTTTAATGGCTAAATGATGCTGATAATTAGCATGTACCATCTGTGTACCTGCCCTAGCAGAAATGATCACGGTTTTCAAACTTTTGATCAGGTTAAACTAGGTTCCATGCAGCCTTATTACAATCCAGTATTGATTTTTCTTTACAGCTGTAAATTAACCAAATCCACATTAATAAATGTTGTTCCATTTACTTGTCCTAATGAGCTCAAGATTTTTTTTTTTTTTTTTTTTTAACGCAAACAGTAGATTGTTAGGAACACAGGCCGAGTATAAAGACTTTTTTTTTTGGACTTGTCTAAACACCTTTTGTTCTACATAACTTGTAGTTTACAATTAATTTTTTTTTTTTTTTGCTGTCCTTATGGATTCTTCCTAATTAGTACCCTTTCCTGCAATAAGACCAGAATAATGAAATGTGGATATTTTTTGATAAAATCTGAACAGTGTGCCTTGGACAGGACATTTTTAAATACAGTAATTGGACACTATTAGCTAAAAAGGTTTTTGTTATAGAATACAAACATTTATTTCTGATGATATTCAAAGTTTAAATTTAAAGTGCAAATTTGACATACTATATTTAAATAGAAATTGAACCTTGGAATTAATTTTAAAGTGGTATTAAATCGAGTTGCAAATACCATTATATTATATTGCAGCTTACCAGTTCTTGGATATGGGGGCTGCATTAGTTGTCTTTTTTAGGCTTTTTTTCCCTTTATTTTCACCCTGTGATCCAGCCAGTAAGCCTGTCATTTTGTTCAACAGAACACAATCTCTTGCAGTTGCAGGGTTGAGACAAACCATTTACTACTAAGAGGTGTTATTCTAAAAGAAAAAAAAATGCAGTAACTGCTTATAAAGTGTTGGCTGGAGTTCAGCTTCTGTTTGTTAGTGTATCTAAATCTGCTAGTCCATCTAATACGTCCGTCCCCCCAGACTGACAATGCTGCTATCCAAAGTTGCCCTGCCACTCCTTCACCCAGAGTGGAGTCACTCTAATACGGGAGGTGACAGGATACGGGATTTCACCAGGTGAAATCAAAGGGGGGGGAATGTCTTAAAGCGAAGGTGCACCCTAAATACTAGTCCTACGTCTATGTGATCCCCCCTTCCCTAATCGCTAGATATCCCCCTTACCTTTCTGATGTCTTCTACTGTTTTCTTCTTCTTTCAAATTTCCTGCCTCTGGAGATTCCGGAAAGGGGCGGTGCCGCTGTGGAAATGGGCAGGGCTTCAGCGGCAGGTCAATTCTTCCTGTCGGCCGCAGGGGCTCCTGGGATCGTAGTTTTTATTTCCCAGGAGTCTGTGTGGCGCCCAGGCTCGAGTTTTTCCGCTGTTGTCAGCGCTCGAGCGGTATAATCTGCGCATGCGCGAGATCGCAGATTAGACGGGCAGTGCATGCTGGGACATTAGCTGCACTGTGTCCCGAAAGACAATGCCTGTGGGCTTCACATGCCCACAGGCAAAATGGAAAATGTCTGGTGACGTTTTCCTAATGACTTTCGAAGAAAGACAAATGGCTGCAAGAGACTCTGAGATCATTTAAAAGTAAGTAAACTATTTATAATAGTTACTTTTAACGATTAATGCGGAAAAAAATGGCAGTGGAACCCCGCTTTAAACACAAAAAAAAACAAACAAATGCAGCCACCATATCAAAAAAATTGGTAAGCTACAATATATTACATATTTCGTTAAGATTTTAATACCGCTTTAATAATGTATCATTAACTTATTAAGCACACATATTAAAAATAGCAAACCATCTGCACACCCAGATTACATTTTTTTTTTTTTTTGCACACATTTCTTTTAGTCATTTAGTACATATGTCAGGACCGGTTTTAACTAATAGTCCCTTCACTTCTTTTCCTCCAGTGTTCTCTTTCTATTGTGGTGCCTTTGTGGTGACGCCGCATTGAGCATGCTCCAAAACAGAAGCCTACAGCTGTGTCTCGCTGTGCTTTGTGTGACAGTACACACAGTCAATATACAAATAATGGAGACCAGCAGAAATCATTGCAAACACATTCATGTTCATGTGTACAGAAAGCCAAAGAAATCTTGGGCATTGTAGTTTCTCCACAAGAGCATTTAAAGAAGTTCACGTGCACACTCCCCTAGAAGTTGTAGGATTGCTGGTACTGAGGAGGAATGATGATGGGGAGGCTTTTCAAAATTAATTAAAATATTTTGAAGCACTTAAAATGTTACTAAACCCAGGAGCCTGCATTCACTATATATGGTCTCCCATAGCACACAGAACATTTAAATTGAATAGTTTTAGTAAATATAAACTGCTAAATACCTTCTCTGTCTGGACAGTACTGATTGGCCCTGTGCTGATCACATGCACCCTCCCAAGAAGAAAAAAAATCCTCCAGCAATGCACACCAAATTGAGCATGTGCAGAGTGCCCCCAAGGTTTTGTTCTGTCAGTAGATGGTTTGATGACAGTTAAAGAATCAGAGGAGGATCAGAGAAGACTGGATCAAACAACCTTTTTATATAATACAGATGATGAACCCCTTAGGGTCCACAGTGAATATAAACAGACAAGCTTCACTGCATATACAGACAGAATTTCTGCCTCATCTCAATCCATTGCTGTGCAGTGGGTGGCTCCTGCTGCCGCCAATCAAATCCTGTGAGGAGGAAGTGCAGGAGGGTTGGGGGGGGGGGGTGGGCCAGGCTGTGTGTGTCAATGGACACACATGCCTGTTGAGTGCCCCCATAGGAAATGGCTTGCTATGATGGCACCCAGAAGGGAGGAGGAGTCGTTGAGAGCTCCAGTGGGGGACCCAAGAAGATGAGGTTTGGGGCCACTCTCTTCTCGTGTCCTCCATCCCATTGCACAGAGCGGGTAAATATATCATGCTTGCTATTTTAATTAAAAAAAAAAAAAAAAAAGCTTTACGTTATAATGGAGATTAGACAACGATAGATGCTCTCAATTACTGGCCACAAGTCTGTTACGTGTAGTTGTTCCAGGTCAGTTACTTAGGGGAAATATCTCTAGACTTTGCATCTTTAAATTAAAACAAAAAATCACAAATTCTAGATCTTTAGCGTCCATGTGCGTTTGTGTGTTTTTTATTTAGTTTTTTTTTTTTTCGGTTTTAATCCTTTTATATGCCTCATTAGAATGAATGAACTTCAGGTTTGTTAGACCGAGCATCTCATTTATACAGTATATCATTATAAGCACTTTCTCTGTTCATGCATTATGTTGCCTCTGTAAAGTGGCTGAAAGAACATTTCTAGAAATTAGCGATTTGTAGGTCAAACCGAGGCAATGAAGTAATAAGTTGATGAATATTCAGATGTTGTTCTATAAATGCAGACTGTCTTCACCATGATGCTTGAAATAAAAGATGTCAACAGATAATGAAGCTTTGTATGTATTATCAACATGGCGCCAGTAGATTTGGGGCACCCACTGTAAACATTGACAGATTTTGCATTTCTGTCTTGCTGAGAAATCTGGACCGAGGCACTAAGAGCTTAATGATGGGGAAAGGAGTTGGGGCTCTGCAGGGGGCTAAGTCTGCAGTATTAACTGCAATTAGGTATACAGTCCCTAATGCTTACAGATAGCTGTAGGGCAGGAAATAATGTCCTGCAAGTTGTTTCATTTTATAAACTGCCACAGGGAACAGGACAAATAGAGTGAACATTTTAAAATGAATAGTAGCAGAATTGAGCTTTAAAGTAATGATGCTGATAGCAAAAGCGGACTAGCTGAAGAATGATATCATAGTGGGTGTGCTACCGTACATTGCATTATAAAAGGTAAGCAGGTTTCAGTGTAATTATCCAAGTCCATAAACATTGCTTTTACAAGGTATTGTTCTGCACAAATAATTACATTTAAGGGCATTGGCAATTTTTTGTTGTAGGCATAAATTTTGTTATCAATGTGTGTAAAAGGTGTTCAAAACCTGTGCCTCATAAAGCAATATGTACATTGGAGAGCCATATTTGTGTATATATATATATATATATATATATATAAATATATATATATATATATATATATATATATATATATATATATAATTAGAGCTGCACGATTCTGGCCAAAATGAGAATCAATTTTTTTGCCTAGGATAAAAAGATCACGATTCTCTCATGATTCTCATGACATAAAATGTTTCACATTATACAAAAAAAATAAAAAATGGGCTAAATTTGCTGTTTTTTTATTTTTTTATTCATGCATATGCATAGCATACTAGCTCATCATGAATAACTTACCTGAGAACGAAGCCCCCGAAGCGGTCCTCCGTCTTCCTCTTCGCCGCTGCCATGTATCCCGGAGCGACTTCCGGGTCTCGCTGCTCCAGCGCTGTGATTCGCCGGAGTCGCGATGACGTCACTCCAGTGCATGCGCCTGCCAAGTGCACCTGCGCGCCACTGTCTACGGCGCATGCGCTGTCTAGATGCTGTCTTCGGGTAAATATCTCCTAAACCGTATATGGGATAAAGGTGTTAAAGTAATAATGGGGAAAGGGCTATGTTAAAAGTACATGCAAGAAGAAAACAGACAATTCCCAGTTCAACTCACCAACCAGTCTGCTTACCAACCAAATTAACCTGTCTAACATTTGCAAATGCATGCATAAGCTACAAGACCACTTCATGGCACCCTGTATTACCTACAATCCTATCTCTTGTAAATTTATGAGAGTCTCCAACAGTGGAAGCACATGCATTCTAATGGATAGATAAGGGACAGGTGGGTCTGAAGGTAGCCAATCCCCCTTAAAGGCACATGGGGCACAATAGACACCCAGCAAATAGCACAATGGCAGCAAAGGTATTCCACTGTGTGCCCTCACCGATATTACATCAGTAACAAACAAATGAATGATCCCTGCCCCTACCTATAACTGGCCACAGCAAGGAGTACATGGAAGTGCAACACATGCAAGATAAAACCAGAGAAAATTCCCAGCTCAACTGAGCAACCAGTCTGCTTACCAACCAATTAACCTATCTAACAGTATGCATTGGTAAAAGTACATAAAATATGAGTAAAATAGGCCATTGGTATTATATACAGATTGATGGATTGAAACACAACAGTAGAACAAATGTGATTTACATTTACTTTAACCATATCCGCCTCGGAAGATTTGGCTGATCAATGACCAGAGCATTTTTTGCAATACAGCACTGGGTTGCTTTAACTGACAATTGTGCGGTTGTGCAATGATTTACTTAACGATTTTACCACTGGTTCAGTTATCCTGACTGGGCATCATATGGCATCCTTGAGGTTAACAGCCACCGCATGCCCATGGGGGTACACATTGTGTCGTTCGGTGGTGCGGTGTGTCAGTCTGACACACCACTACACAGATTTCGGGAAAGAGCCTCCGGCGGAGGCTCTTTACCACGTGATCAACCGTGTCCCATCACAGCTGATCACGATGTAAAGAGGAAGAGCCGTTGATCGGCATTTCCTCACCCGTGTCTGACAGACAGAAGAGGAGAGCCAATCGGCGGCTCTCCTTACAGGGAGGTCTGCACTGATTGTTTATCAGTGCAGCCCCCCTCAGATGCCCACACTAGACCACCAGGGAAGCCCACAGCATGTGGATGGCCAGGTACATCCCCCATGGCCATCCACATGTGAAAAACACAAATGGGCACTGACTGGCACCTCTGTGGCACATTAGAAAACAGGGATGCCCAGAAATGTCACCCATCAGTGGCCATCCGTGCCCACCTATCAGTGCCCATCTGTGCTACCCATCAGTGCCGCATACCAGTGCCACCTATCCGTGCCCATCTTCAGTGCCTGTCAGTGCCACCTCATTTGTGCCGCCATACTTATTTACAAAAAAAGTAACAGAAACAAATTGCTTGCTTTTTTTCAAAATTTTCGGTCTTTTTTATTGCGCAAAAAATAAAAATCACAGAGGTGATCAAATGCCACCAAAAAAAAGCTCTATTTGTGGGAACAAAATGATACAAAAAAAAAGTTTGGGTACAGTGTAGCATGAGCGCACAATTGTCATTCAAATTGCGACAGCGCTGAAAGCTGAAAATTGGCTTGGGCAGGAAGGTGTCTAAGTGCCTGGTATTGAAGTGGTTAAATAAAATTGACATAATTAATTTTTTTTCTCCACAAATAGAGCTTTTTTTCGGTGATATTTGATCATCTCTGAGGTTTTTAATTTTTTGCGCTATAAACCAGAAAAGGAACAATTTTGAAAAAAAACACAGAATTTTGTACTTTTTTCTATAATAAATACCCCCATTTTTTTTAAAAGCGTGTTTTTTTTTTTTTTTCTCAGTTTAGTATTCTACATATTTTTGGTAATAAAAATCACAATAAGTGTAGATTGATTGGTTTGCGCAAAAGTTATAGCGTCTACAAAATAGGGGAGTTATGGCTTTTTTTTGTTTTGTTTTTTACTAGTAATGGCGGCAATCTGCGTTTTTTATCGTGACTGCAATATCATGGCGGACCTATCACACTTTTGACACCTTTTTGGGACGATTGACAATTATACAGCGATCAGTGCTAAAACATGCAAAGATTACTGTATAAATGTCACTGGTAGGGAAGGGGTTTACATTAGGAGGCTATCAAAGAGTTAACTGTGTTCCCTAGTGTGTGTGTGTTCTAACTGGGGGGGGGGGAGGAGGGGACTGAGTGG
Source organism: Lithobates pipiens (assembly GCF_037356315.1). Taxonomy (NCBI): domain Eukaryota; kingdom Metazoa; phylum Chordata; class Amphibia; order Anura; family Ranidae; genus Lithobates; species Lithobates pipiens. Next base: position 186,039,976 of record NW_027507903.1, read on the forward strand.
GAGATGGAATTGGGAGCATCTGTGAAAGGAGGAGATTAGACGGATATTGCACTGGGTTCATGTTATGTCGGTTAATACTAACATGATCGAATTAAACTATAAGTGTTTGGCCTGATGGTACGTTACCCCCGATAAAGCACATAAATCTCAACCTGAAACATCACAACTTTGTTGGTGAGGGTGCAAAGAAATAGGTACTATGGCCCACTTATGGTGGCACTGTCTGGAAATGAAAAAAAAAAAATATTGGGCAGAGATTAGTCAAATAATCAGAGAAATAACCAATATAGAGCTCTTAGACGACCCATGGGGGTGCTTATTTCATAGGATAAGAATGTCAACCAAACAATACACGAGAACACTGCTCCCACAGTTATTAAACGCGGCCAAAAGTCTTATACCTAGATATTGGCTGGAATCAAAAAGAGACCCACTATGAAGAACTGGTGTAATAAAATAAATGAGATTCAATACTTAGAATATTTGAGGTTCAGTGATGGAGAACGTTTGGAGGATTTTGAGGAGAAATCACAAAAATGGCTTAACTGCAAGTTAACAATTTGATATGCTGATGTAATGGGAGCTTGAGAGAATAATAATAGCAGAGGAATGATTAAATCAGATACACAGTGGGAGAATGGAATAGTCAAATAATTTAAAAGGAATTGATCATTTGGATAGGGGGCGATCAAGGGGTTAACTGTGTTCACTGACTGTGTGTTTTAACTAACAATAGGAGATGCCAGATCGTGGTTCTTAGCTATTAGGAACTCGTGATCTGCATCTGCTCCTCTCACAGAACAGGGATTTGTGTGTTTACGTCCCTGTTCTGCCTCGGATCCACTACTGCTGGTCACAAGCATCTGCACCCCCAGAGTGCAGCGGGGAACGTGCGCGCGCCTGCTATCCCGCTTAAAGGTGCCACAGTATAAGGATGGCGGCTGGTCGGCAAGTGGTTGTAAACTTATGAAATAAAAAACGAACAGGGCATATCTGTCTATAGCAGTGATGGTGAACCTTGGCACCCCAGATGTTTTGGAATTACATTTCCCATGATACTCGTGCACTCTGCAGTGTAGTGGAGCATCATGGGAAATGTAGTTTCAAAACATCTGAGGTGCCAAGGTTCGCCATCACTGGTCTATAGTATGCACTAGCCTTAATCCAAAGGACCAAGTTTGATTTCTGTCTCCTCTCTCTTCCCACTGCTATCTGCATTAGTCACTTCTAACAGGTTTTCTTGATACCACAGAATCTTGGGAGACAGTGTCTCTCCTCACTCCATCACACAGAAGGTCTTTGACAGCCTCGGCTGTGCATGTTTTCTGTGTAGAGGGGTGGGGGTGTCCATTCCCTCCACTCAGATCTCAGATTACACTGAGCTCTCCTTTGTTTTTTGTGCTTTGGAAGGCTGTAGGGAAGAGTGGAGCAGATAAACAGGTACAACATAGGTAACAGGATTTGTTTAATCACCTTGTTTGAGGCGTGTCACTTGACTTGTCAAGGGTTTACAACCTCTTTAAAGAAAGATTACACTACTGGAAGGAATTTGTTAGCATATCTCTCTCTGATATATAAAAACAAATGTACTAGCTTAATAATATGGCTTGATGTAACATTATATCTACTTATAAGTTATTCTCATGTGTTAGACCCCTTTCACACTGGGGCGTTTTTCAGGTGCTTTAGCGTTAAAAAAAAGCGCATGTAAAGCATTTGAAAGAAGCCTCATCTGCAATCCCAATGTGAAAGCCGAGTGCTTTCACACTGAGATCCCTTTCACACTGGGGCATTTTTCAGGTGCTTTAGCTTTAAAAAAAAGCACCTGTAAAGCGCCTGAAAGAAGCCACAACTGCAATCCCAATGTAAAAGCCCGAGTGCTTTCACACTGAGGCGCTGCGCTGGCAGGGCATCAAAAAAAGTCCTGCAAACAGCTTCTTTGCAGCGCTTTTGGAGTGGTGAATGCACCGCTCCTAAAGCTCCCCTTCCCATTGAAATCAGTGGGAAGCGCCTGAAAAGCGCTTTTGGCAGCAGCGCTTTGTGGGCGCTTTTAAGCCTTTGGCCACTAGCAGGGGTGACATTGTGAAAGGGCTCTTAAAGTACTTGGGCTTTCACATTGGGATTGCAGATGAGGCTTCTTTCAAGCGCTTTCCGGGTGCTTTTTTTAACGTTAAAGCGCCTGAAAAATGTCCCAGTGTGAAAGGGCTCTTAAAGTTGTTGTAAAGGCAGACTTTTTTTTATTTTTTTTTATCTTAACCTCCCTGGCCGTATGATTTTGTTGGATTTTAGGTGCTTAAAAACGGTACAATTATTTTGCATGGAAATTTGGTGTTTTTTATATTGTAGGCCTGTAATTCTTAGGAATAACTCACTTAAATCTGTCCAAACCAGAGTTTAGTAACTGGGCAACTTTATTTTGATAGTCTAATTATGGTATCTATTTTCTTTAATAAAATGTTCTGATTCTATAATTGGAATCCTGCCAGTAATGTTTTATTTTGTTCTATTGGAGGTTTGCTTGACAAAAAGCTTAAAGCGTAGAGTTCCACCCAAAACTTCCTGTTATCTGATCGCCCCCCATTCCCACTTGCGGTAGACCGAGCCGCAGCAAATTACATCAGCAGCTCGGCCCCCCTCCTCCTTCCCCTTCTCGCGGACCAGTGAGGGAGCGCAGTAGGGGCCTGGCCGTGAATCCAGAAAGCTACACTGCCAGGTTCCCTTACCTGAAATGGTGGCGGCAGCACCCCAACCAGCCGATGTAAACATCGGCTGTGGTGCCGACATCCCTGGACTCCAGAACAGGTAAGTGTCCTAATGTTAAAGTCTGCAGTTACAGTATGTGTAGCTGCTGACTTTTATATTTTAAAGGGAATGGGCGGAGCCCTGCTTTAAGCTTAACTCCAAATATATATATATATATATGCGCACACATAGTGGGGCAAAGAAGTATTTAGTCAGCCACCAATTGTGCAAGTTCTCCCACTTAAAAAAATGAGAGAGGTCTGTAATTGTCGTCATAGGTATACCTCAACTATGAGAGACAAAATGTGGAAACAAATCTAGGCAATCATATTCTCTGATTTTTGAAAGAATTTATTTGGAAATTATGGTGGAAATTAAGTATTTGGTCAACTACAAACAAGCAATATTTCTGGCTCTCGCAGACCTGTATCTTCTTTAAGAGGCTCCTCTGTCCTCCACTCGTTACCTGTAATAATGGCACCTGTTTGAACTTGTTATCAGTATAAAAGACACCTGTCCACAATCTTAAACAGTCAAACTCCAAACTCCACTATGATGAAGACGAAAGAGCTGTCAAAGGACACCAGAAACAAAATTGTAGACCCTCACCAGGCTGGGAAGACTGAATCTGCAATAGGCAAACAGCTTGGTGTGAAGGAATCAACTGTATGAGCAATAATTAGAAGATGGAAGATATACAAGACCACTGATAATCTCCCTCGATCTGTGGCTCCATGCAAAGTCTCACCCCGTGGGGTCAAAATTTTTACAAGAATGGCGAGCAAAAATCCCAGAACCACATGGGGGGACCTAGTGAATGACCTGCAGAGTAACCATCAGTAACGCATTACACCACCAGGGACTCAGTTCCAGACGTGTCCTCCTGCTTAAGCCAGTACATGTCCGGGCCCATCTGAGGTTTGCTAGAGAGCATTTGGATGATCCAGTAGAGGATCGGGAGAATGTCATATGGTCAGATGAAACCAAAGTAGAACTGTTTGTTCGAAACACAACTCGTCGTGTTTGGAGCAGAGAGAATGCTGAGTTGCAATCAAAGAACACCATACCTACTGTGAAGCATGGGGGTGTCAACACCATGCTTTGGGGCTGTTTCTCTGCAAAGGGAACAGGAAAACTGGTCCGTGTACATGAAAGATTGAATGGGGCCATGTATCGTGAGATTTTGAGTGCAAAGCTCCTCTCATCAGCAAGGGCTTTGAAGATGAAATGTGTCTGGGTCTTTCAGCATGACAATGATCCCAAACACACCGCCCAGGCAAAGAAAACATTTGATCTCTGTCATTGCCAAGAAAGGACACATAACCAAGTGTTGCGTTGAACTTTTGATATTGACAAAATATTTTCCACCATAATTTGGAAATCATTTCTTTCAAAAATCAGACAATGTGATTGTCTGGATTTTGTTTCCACATCTTTTTAAGTGGGAGAACTTGCACAATTGGTGGCTGACTAAATACTTTTTTGCCCCAGTGTGTGTGTGTGTGTGTGTGTGTGTGTGTGTGTGTGTGTATATATATATATATATTATATATATATATATACTTTTTTTTTCTTTTTTTCTTAATGGGGGGGGGGGGGGGCGGGTTGGGCACAGTTGCCATGAAACCTTACCTGGGGTTTATCATTACACAATTGAGGCCATGTTGACAACAAAAAACACTTTATTTTGGCAGACAGCTGACAAATCGGTATTCAGTCTAATCAGATGCAAAGTCACTGTCTCAGTAGTTTTAATTTCCTGTAAGGATAAAAAGCTAAAAGACATTCCTATTACATCTGACTGACTTGTCTTTGTCATCTCACAGTAAATACATTGCATTATGTCATTCTTTTTATTGTATTGCATTTTCTATTATTATTTTTTATGAGGTTAATGGTTCTTTTAAACTCAGAAAAATTGTTTCAGTGCAGAAGCTGCATTTTTTCAGTTTTGGAACTATAGTTACATTTTGTAATTAATGATCCTATGTATTGATCTTGATAAATTGACTAATTGAATGTTCAGCATTTTTAAAATTATGTTCATTTAAAATATTGCTATATACGTTAAACTAAAGAAAAAAAAATCAGCATTTTGCTTGTTAATGTCATAGATTTCTTTCAAAATGATGTTTTATTAAATTTGCGTAATGATAGAATAATTCAGATAGGTAGAATAATACATAATAGAGCAGTGGGTATCCAATCAGGTGGCACAATATAACTGAGAAAGTCTGGACAGATAACTCATGCTTTATATAAGCATGAGGGTATACTTGTATTGATTCAAATTTTGTCAGGGGAGAGAGGGTATCTGCTTCATGTTGTTTTTTTTTTGTTTTTTTTTTTGTTTTTTTAACAAAGTAAGAACTTTATTGAAAAACTATATTTACATGTCAGTATCACAAAATATCGCAGGGTAAAAACAACTACAACAAAAAAAATGGAGGAACACCAGTCAACCGTATCCAACAAGGCTACTAGTATAAGAAGTTATTAGATATTTACTAGGATAACTCTCTCAATCGGACCAGTGAGTCTTGGATAGACACTGTTGGATCTCCAATGGGGGGGGGGGGGAAGCTGAGGCGGAGACACGGGGGGACACATGGGGAGAGGAGGGTAGAAAGAAGGAGGGGGCAAGATAGAGCGGAGAGAACATCAAGGGGGGGCAAGGAGGATATGTAGAGAGGGGGGAGAGACTGGGTGGGGGGGGGGGTGATACCTACCAGGCTAAGGTCCACCCAGCCCAGTATTGTAGATAAACCTAAGGGTCCGCTTCCAGGCTGAGAGGAGAAATTTCCAGCTGTAAAGAGCCCCAGGAATCTATCCAGGAGGACCATATTTTGTCAAACTTACCCGGACAGTTCCTGTTGATATACATTATTTTATATAAAGATGAGACATTATTCAGGGTTATGCCGCCAGGTGGTGATGGGTGGCACTTCAGCCTTAAGTAAAATCTGTCTGCGAGCATAGTTGCCAATCTGCGATTTCTGTGTAAAAAATGTAGTTGTATGAAATAATCTCTAGCAGATATCAAATTGGTAACATAGGAGGAAATACATCTTTCCCAGTCTTCATCATAGAGGGATGGGGTATCCTCTTGCCATTTCATACAGACCTTAGTTAATTTAGAACATGTGGACACCGAGAGATGGAAATATAGTGTGGACAAGGGGCTTATCAGGACTTTAGTTGAAGAGTGATACCACTGGGCAATTAGTGTTGAAAGGCGTGTCTTACCTGCAAATATCTGAAGAACATATAGTTGGGAAGATTATACACCGCTTTAATCTCTGGAAACATACTTAACCTACCCCCTGTCACCAGGTTCTTCAACCCTACTATGCCTCTAGAAGCCAACATCTGAGGGTCAGAACACTGCTCATATGAGGTAGATAGGGGTTGCCCCACAGAGGAGTGTTGGGAGAGAAGGTCTCCGGAGTGCAATATGATGCCCTAGCTCGATGCCAGACTGTTATTGTTGTATGCATTAAAGTTGTTAACTCAGGGTGGGCCCTAACCCGTGGAACATTAGGTTGCTAAATGTCGCATATGTCCCCAGAATAGCTGCCTTCAAGGTCACCGCGGGATTGTCTTCTGGCTAGGATGGCCGCCCAGTAACTTTGTTGAAAATTCGGGAGGGCTAGTTCACCTTGTCCTATTGATAGCTGCAATGTGGATATCACCAGTCTAGGCACCCTACCTAGCCAGATAAAGAAGATGACTATGGACTTTAGTCTTTTAAAGAAAGATGCCGGGAGCAAGAGTGGACAGTTCCTGAAGAAATACAAAAATTTAGGGAGAAAACAATTTGTATTTCATTTAACCTGCCAACTGGAGTAAGGGGGAGTGACTTCAGTCTGTACAGCGCCGCAAGAACAACATCAGCAGGGGTATGAGGTTGAGTTCCAAGTACCCAGTGACCGGTCCACTCATAAGTATGCCCAGGTATTTAAAGCTGTACACACAGACTAGCAGGCTCGGCATAAGTGGTCTAGGCTTTGAGGAATTCAGGGGATATATGAGGGATATATCCCAGTTAACCCTAATTCCCAAATACGTTTCAAAGACATCAATCATCTATAGGGCCGCTGGGAGGGAAGAGGAGACATCAAATACATGATAGCGTCATCTGCATATAAGAATATTTTCTCCTCCACCACCCCCCACTTGGATTCTCTTGACCGCAGACTCAGCTCATATCCGCAATATCCGCAATACCCCGGTGAAAGAAGTCCCCCGGTCTGGTGCCTCTGCCCACTGGAAAGGCCGGGCACAGTGAGTTGTTGGTGCACACCTGAGCCCTGGGAGAGGCATACACCAGACGCAGCCATTTGATAAGACTGGTCCAAACCTAAACTTTTGAAGGACAGCCCAGAGGTACTCCCATTCAACCAAGTCAAATGCAGTTTCTCTGCACCCAGGAATACCACTGCCCCCGGACTGTCCTCTGCAGGCCTGTCCATATGCGTCAATATTATGTATATGTTTATATCTGTCCCTCTGCCTGGAATAAACTCACACTGGTCTGGGTGGATTAAAGCCATGATCACAGAATTCAATCTTCCAGCCAGTACTTTAGAAAGTATTTTTAAATCAACATTCAAGGGAGAAATTGGCTGGTGGGATGAGCACAATTCAGGGTTCTTGTCAGGCTTAAGGAAGACCATTACCACTGCTTCAGACATAGACAGGGGCAGCTGGCCACGCTTGAAGGCTTTTATAAGCACCTCTCCGTATGTAAGCAGGAGAGCATCAGCGTACTGTTTAAAAAATTCTTCCTGCCCTGCAGAGACTTGACCTCCTTTAAGGTCAGGGGGGCTGTCTAGCCTCTCCCTAGGGGAGTCTGTAAGATATGGTAGATCCACCTGGTCTAAATATATGTGCATTTCTCCTTCTGTATACAACACCCTGGAGCTATACAGTTCCTGATAGTATGAGACAAACCAGGCATTAATCTGCAATGGATCTGTTAGGATGTCCCCAGTGGAGGATTGAATATGGGAAATAGACACCGCAGAGGAGTGCTCCCTCGACAACCAGCCCACCAGACTACCATTCTCTCTCCTTGTTAGAAGATCCTCTGGCTCTGGTGGATCAGATGGATTTTAGTAGTGGAAATACGAATAAGGGACCCATCCCGCAGGACTGCCTCAAGGGAGGAATAGGCCTGGGGATCATGATCCCTAACGTAAATAGTCTCCAATCCATAGTCTTAGCTTTGGCCCTCCTTTGGACCTTCCCAATGTCTGCCTAAAAACTACCCCTCATACAAGCCTTAAATGCATCCCAAGTGACAGGAATAGAGACAGTGATCCTATGATTTTTCAGAACATGATCATATCCGCCTTGCATGGCACATCCAACCTCAAGTCATATAACCGGAATTTAGAGAGATGCCATAGGCCCTCTGATGGAAAGCATGACAACCCTAGTTGTTGGGAGATGGGTGCATGATCAGATATACTCCTAGGCATAATGGTAACATCTTGTATCCTGGAGAGGACAGACCCCCCGAAGTACACCAGGTCAATTCTGGAGAATGTTCTTTAGGTTGCAGAGTGGCCCTCAACTTGGGGTGTCTCAACCACCAGACATCCATGAAAAATAAAGGCTGCTTCCCAGGCCGTCAATTCAGTAGCAGAGCCGGATGTCTGGGATAATCTGTCCATCCCAGGATCCAGGACCATAAGTCCCCAAATATCAACATATTATCAATGGCACACTGTAAGAGCCTGGATACTAGCTGGTACAGGAAGGCAACTGAGTCAGGAGGGGGTACATACTTTCACACAATAACAATTTCCAGAGTCTTTATATTAGCATGGATGATGACATAGCGACCCCCGGGATCTACATCCAGTGCCAGCAGACAAAAGGGCAAAGATTTGCGGATCAATGCTAACTCCTCGTAAGAGGTTAGAATATGTGGAGTGATATGAGTGACCAACCCAGGGCCTCCTAGGACTCGGAAGTCTCCCCCCGGTCAGGTGAGTCTCCTGAAGTATACATCTATGGGGAGACTGTCGCTGTAGAAACTGAAACACCAGTGATCTTTTTATTTTTGAGTTTAAGCCCCTGGTGTTCCAGGACACTATTTTACAGATAGACATAGGATCTTATAATCAAATCTATATGAGATGGAATTACAGAGCGAACCTTGGCCACAGATGCCACAAGTTGGCCCCGCCCACCACACCACCATACAATAGCAGGGCTATTAGTTTCCCCAAACAGCACGATAGACATCTATTGCAGAAGGCATACTGACCCATACTAGCATGTATATGGAAAAACAGAACTCTAAACCAGAACAAAATTCATACCCTAGTATCGGCACGCATAGGGGAGGGACCAGGGCGCAACAGGAGGTAGTTTGCCTGCCTAGGATGTGATACACACCATACCCTTACCTATTTGGTACCTTATACACCTTACAGAGAGCGGTACACTGATGCACCTTGTACATGTGAGTACCCTGGCTGGGGGGGGTATGTTTTAACTTGTTTAAATAAACTTCAAAAATTATATTGCACTATTGGTTTTCTCTCTTGAATACCTCCGAGATACTACAGTGGGAACCTGTGATCCAGGAACAAACTTAGAACCCTGTAGTGGTTCACATGCGTGATTTGACTAAGTGTAACAGCTAAGTCACACACTCTAAAGTGAGCATATTACCAAAGGGGTCACCAGTGCATGGTTTGCAGCACGGATGGATGTAGAAGCATGTCAGAAGTATCACTGGATATCACAAATATGCATTTAACACGTACTATCAGTAGAACTGCTACAAACCATCTATAGGACTGTTTCCTAATAAGGATTGTGATACGGGAACACATGTATTGAAGTGTGTTATGTACATGCACTTATGGCACGGTTTTGTAATTATCATTGCCACATTTTTTATACCAAGACTGTCACGTTTTATGATTGTCACAGGGTCTGTTTGATAACAGAAGCACCTTTTTGTTAGTATGTAAAAGGTGATTTTTTTTACACCTTACTGGATCATACTAGCATTCTGATCATATTGCACATGGGCACTTTATTCACTATTTTGAAGTTTATAGTGTCACTGTCAATTGTGTGTATATACTTTATATAATGTTATATTTTGTATGGGTTACATGTGTCTGTGAGTTTAAGGTAATAGACTAGGATACAGACTCGCATGGTGTAGCACTATTTAGCGCAGCATAATATTTTATTTTAACTAAATATACAGTACTGTATAAAGTACAATGAAGCACATCTACGTGTAGAGGATGCACGCACAAGAATGTAGGCCAGCAATTCCTACACATCTGGTGGTCCTGCCCGTAGTCCTGATGGTTCTGAAAGTGTTTTCTCCTTCCTGTCCAGTATTTCCCAAGCTACCATAACTAACTAACCCACATGATTGGATATGCAAGCGCATGTTTGTGTCTTTGAAAATTTGCAAATGGAAAGTTTGTATGGGAAAGAGGAATAAGGGAAATAAAAAAGGTAAATGAGAAGGAAAGGGGATGATAATGGGGAGTAGACTTAAAATGCAAGTTAACGTTTACCTATAGGTAATGTAACCATCTCCTAAGCGTGTACCATTTTGTTTTGGTTTCTTTGTATATATGGATTGCATTGGTTGTTACTGACATGTGGTGAGAATGTCATGTCAGTAGCACCTTTGGAAATATATTTACCTAGAAAAATTGTGAAAAAGTATTTGTTCCCTTCATGATTTTAACTTTTTTGCATAATTGTCACACTTAAATGATTCAGGTCATCACATTTTAACATTACACAAAGCTAACCCGAGTAAATACAAAAAAACTGTCCAAACCGGCCTGGCCCTATGTGAAAAGTAATCCCCCAGCCCTGCTAAATCATAAATTAACTAAATTTTTTGGGGAAAACTGACTTAACTTTCAGTTGCCACACCTAGGCCTGATTACTGGCAGACTTGTTGGATGAAGAATTCACTTAAATAGAAACTGTCTGACAAAGTGAAACATGATAAAAGATTTAAAAAAAGCAACACATCATGCCACGATCTAAAGAGATTCAAGAACAGATGAGAAGCAACGTAATTAATGTTGATCAGTCTGGAAAAAGTTTTCAAAACCATTTCTAAGGCTTTGACTCTAGCAAACCTAGGTGAGAGCCATTATTCGCAAATGGAGTTAAAACAGTGGTGAGCCTTTCCAGGAGTGGCCGGCCTATCAAAATTACTCCAAGAGCACAATGATGATTCATCCAGGAGGTCATAAAAGAACCCAAAGCAGCATCTAAAGAACTGCAGGCCTCAGTTAAAGTGGAAGTAAACCCCTTCTAAAAATGTTTTCTTCTCCATCCCCTTCGAAGTAAAGACATAATGTGCTAGTATGCATCACATACTGGCACATTATGTGGCACTTACCTGCAAATGAAGCCCGTACCGTCCGCACTACAGGGCAAATCCATCTTCGCCCCTCTTCCTTCCGGGGCCGCCGATGTGCATGCGCGTGCCACCAGTCACGGCACTCGCTGCTGAAGAAACATCTTTTGCGCATTATACTGTAAATATCTCCTAAATGGCGCTCTTTAACCACTTACCTACTGGACACTTAAACCCCCTTCCTAACCAAACCATTTTTCAGCTTTCAGTTCTCTCACATTTTGAATAATGACTCATGCAACACTGTACCTATATGGAATTTTTGTCCTTTTTTCACACAAATAGAGCTTTCTGTTGGTGGTATTTAATCACCACTGGATTTTTTATTGTTGCCCTATAAATGAAAAAAAATACCAAAAATAATCTAAAAAAAAAAAATTTGGCCAAAAAATTATACTGCTACATATATTTGGTAAAAATAACCTGCATCAGTGTATATTTGATCTTTGTGAAAGTTATAGAGTCCACAAGCTATGGTGCCAATCACTGAAAATTACTTAAACTGAGTTTTAAAAATACCTCAGACTCCAGTCCATACTCACGAATCTTAGCAAATTGAAACGTCAGATCTCTTCAAATATATTAACACAGTTCAACACTGCTGAGCAGAGGAGCAAAGGGATTTCATTATTTTTACCATCTTCTTAACCATAATCTTTTTACTAACAAAACTCAATCCATGGACGCATGGGAAGTGGATCTATCGTACAAGTTCACCATGACTCATTGGCATCATGCTTCCAAATTGCTTCTGACATCCTCCAGTTGCATTCCTCACTGGGAATGCTCACTAAAATGCCTACACAAATGGTACTATACCCCAGCTGGACTTTCAAAAATGTCCATCTCAATTACCTCTGACTGCTGGAGAGAATTCGGCGACATGGGTTCATTCCTACACATCTGGTGGTCCTGCCCCGTAGTACTGATGTTCTGGAAGTGTTTTCTCCTTCCTGTACAGTATTTCCCAAGCTACCGTAACCTGTAACCCAGCCTCCTCATTACTTCTACACCACAAATCTTGGAAATCCTCAAATTCCTCCTTCATAGTACATGGAATCATAGCAGGCAGGATAGGAATAGCCTCTGCTTGGAAACAACCTTACCCCTCCTGAGTGGTTGCTCTTCATCCAACATCTTAGTACGCAAACACAGTTTGAACTTATATTCGCAATCAAAAACGGCAAAAGGGTGGCATTTTGGAAGCAACAGCCCTGGTTATCTCACCCGGAATGCACAGCAAGCATTTAAAATGTGTCCTAGACTGTACTGTACTGCATTTCTTTGGTATCCCAAAGAGGTTTAGAGAATATCTTCATGTATCTCTTTGTACCTAAAATAGCTGACATACTTAGAACTTTTTTACCCGCCAGCATTTAGAAGTGTTGTGCTCTTCTTTTCACTTTACATTTTTTCTTGTTTGTTACCTTATTTTGCCTCTTGTTCCAAGGACATGCATTTACATCCAAAATAGTTCTAAGATGTCATAACTGTCCTTTTTCTGGACAGTCATCTTTATAGATGTACTTTCAATATTGTGCATAAACACCCCAGCAAAAGATGGAGTGATGCTGGTACCCATTGCCATTGAGTTGAAAATAGAAACTGTTCTAAAAAAAGAAAGTTATTGTTAGTAGGAATCTGTTCAAATTATTTCTAAAATAGTTAGAACATATCTAAAAAAATCAGAATTCTAGTTTTATATTTTACCTTTTGGTTATTTTTAATGCTGCTGAGCAAATGCTTACAAAGATTTTATCACCAGGCTTCTGTGTTTAAATGTGACAGCACTCCAGTCTGGCCGCTACACTGATCCCCTGGGGGCAGCTGCTGTGCTACTAATGCCGGCCAAATACTGATTCTCAGCACTTGCAGCATCTCTCACTGCCACCTCTCACACTAAGCCAGGGAAGCTTTTGCTAGGTGGCTCCTCCTTGGCTCTGTGTGTATTTTGACTGGTCATGAGGAGGAGCCTGGGAGGGGGAGGGCATCTATCCCACTGCATTGAACCCATCTGTATCTGTTGTCTGTATTTGAAGGGGAGATTTGGGGGCAGAAATTAAAGTGTGCTAATTAGGGCTGAGACAACTAATCGATTATGAAATTAATCGATTGCTATTTTCATAATCGATTAATCGGCCAGTAAAATAATGGGGTTAAAAAAAAAAAAAACTAAAATGAGCCCTTTATAGTACAAAAATAAAATCACTACTGTAAATAGAACTTTCACTGTTCTACAGTAAAAAAAAAAAAATGAACCCCTTCCAGTGGTGATTATCTGCTTTTTTGTACTATAAAGGGCTAATTTTAGTCTTTTTAACCCCATTATGTTACTAAACATCTAAGACCTGGTTCACATCTATATGTTTGGTGCTTTTAGCAGAAACACACTACAGTTCATTTACATGGTTTCCTATGGGACACGTTCATATCTGTGCTTTTTTTCAGCCGCTGCATATTTGGAAAGGGTCAGGGACTTTTAATGCAAAACGGTTCTTTTTTGGTTCAATATACGTCAATAGAGAAGCTGCAGAAAAGAACATAATGCATTTTTGCAGCAATTTGTGTTTTTTAATCTGCCCAAAAAAATGCAAAAAACGCAAATTGCAGTAAAATCACGTGCGCAAAAAGCACAGCAAAAAGTACTGCAGAAACCAATCAAAAGCAAAAACTGCATAGGGGTGTACCGAGCCTTATGCTGGCCACACGGATCAATTTTCAGGTGAGAATATTCAGATGAAAAATCTTTGTACATTCGCTGAATGAAAGAATCTTGTTTGACATTTTCACTTCATTTCTGAACAAAAACCACATAAACTGTCTGAAAATTCCTTTGGCCAAGAAGTTTTCTATTTCCAAATTTTCCCGTCACTGTGGTTGAAAATGAACGTCAATTTGACCCATTTTTTTTTTTTTTAATGGTTATTAACCGATTTATCAATTAATCTAAACAATAATTGGCCAACTAATTCATCATGAAAATAATCGTTAGTTGCAGCCCTAGTGCTAATCAAACAAGAAAGGGGGGGGGGGGGGGGTGGGTGTCATAAGAAAGCCTCCTGGAAATTCAGGTCCGGACTTTGGCCGTCATTCGGCTATAGTGCAGATGCCAAAACATGCGCAGAAATATACACATCATACTCTGAAAACATATTTGTGAACCAATTGGGAGTCTGTTAGTCCCTTGTCTAGGAAAATGGCTTCCTTGGTTGCTATCACTTCACTAAGTAGAGTGTCGGAGCTGGTGGCACTTTCATGAAAGGAGCCATTCTTGGTCTTGCATCAGGATAGAGTGAGGTAGCGTCCTCATCCATCTTTATTGCCTAGAGTGGTTTCTATTTTTAATGTAAATCAGGACAGTGTCTTGCCTTTTATTTTTCTCCTAATCTACAGTCTGCAGGAGAAAGATTGCTGCATGCTCTAGAGGTAGTTCAGGTACTCGGGATCTACTTGAGTTGTTGGCACAGGTCAAGAATCCTGGTTTGTGTCGCATCTACCCCAAAGCAGGTGGTCAGAGACAATAGCTAGCTACTGTGTGCTTCACCTATAGCAGCCCCCTTTCCCTTAAGGCAAGCAGGCCTACCAGTACTTGGTTGTACCCAGGACCTATACACAATGCTATAGCGCCCGACCACCACAGCAGGGCAGATGCAAACAGACTACTTGCAGTTAGCAGACAGCGTGATTATATGACAGTCTAGGTAAAAGGCAGCCTGAGTTCAGGGAATAGTCCAATATCCGATCCATGTCATACACAGGGAAATCCAATCTAGCAAAGCAGGGCAGATAAACGGGGAGCTCAAACACGAACAATGCAGGTATCACTGTCTCTATCACAAGCAAAGGACTGAGCAATTGGCTTGCTTATAACAGGTGACTGACCACATCAATCACCTATCAGATGGACACAGACAAGGAAAATGCAATACACAAAACCTGGATGTTCGAATGAGGAGCAGGAGCACTTAAGTTATCTTGCCATGATCCCAGGAAGGGAAGGTGGCATCTAGTTTGAATATTTAGCAGTAGATCTGCTAGTTTATCAATGATGCCAATGGTTTTAAAGGGCAAAAAAAAAACATTTCTGGGGAGAGATTCTCTACCAGGTGTGGGGGCTATCTTGGGCTATCCGCCATCAGGTGTTAGTGGCCCAGGTATGCATGACCACTGTTTGGTCTTTGGTTTATTCATCCACAGGGTTTTTACCAGATGGTTGTAAAGAACATGGAAGGTGCTGCCTTTGGCCTCGGCATATTACAAACTGTAATAGTTGCAGTTTCAGCGATGGTGTCACCCTCTCAAGGGCATTGCTTTGGGACATCCCAGATCGTAATGGCTGCTCTGTGTCCTGTGATGTACGGTAAAGAAAATAGGATTTTTCCTACAGCTTACCTGTAAAAATCACATGACACAGAGGTCCCTCCCCTCTTGTCTGGGAAGTTTATTGCTTGCTATGAAATTGAGGTACTTTCTGTGTGGGAGGGGTTATATAGGGAAAAACCTCTTGTTTGATCTGCCAGTGTCCATTCCATTAACCCAGATAGTAATGGTTGCTCTGTGTTCCGCAATGTACTCCAAGAAAAGGATTTAACAGGTAAGCTGTAGGAAAAATCCTATTTTTTTTATTTTAATGTTTTAGGAATTGTCAAAAAACACCTAGTAAAATGTTTTACACTATGCTTTTTTGGTGAATGAGTAAAGGTACCTACTCTGTACCCCATACTTATTCACATGGGGGGCAGGATCTGGGGTCACCTTGTTAAAGGGGACTTCCAGATTCCAATAAGCACCTCGCCCACATACCCCCACAACCACACATCGAACAGTTCCTCGTTCTGCAAAAGGGATTGAAGGGAAGCTGTCCCTTTAGATTTTTTTGTGGTGGTGTCTATTGTCAAATCCAGTATTATATTGAAGTCCCCACAGATAAGGAGATTACCATATTTCATAGAGGCTGCTTTTTTAAGTACCTTCCGTATAAAACGAAGTTGATGGGAGTTGGGGGAGTAAAGTGTTATCGGTGTGTAAGGTTTGGAGTTAATATCACCGTTGATGATTATGTATCTCCCATTATCGTCCAGGAAAGCCTTTTTGAGCTGGAAAGATACTGAGTTGCTTATGGCCATGAAGACTCCTCCTGCCTTGTGGTCAGGTGTGCAGGCTGTAAAAATATGTGGAACATTTATGTGTGAGCAGTAAGGTATTTTGTCCTTTTTGGAAGTGCGTCTCCTGGACGCAAAGTATGTCTGCTCTCTGTTTTTTAGCCTCATTCCATAGGGAGAACCTTTTAGCAGGGTGATTTAGCCCCTTGACATTAATAGATAAGCAGTTGATCACCATTGTTTGGATAGTGAGTGTTGACATGTGGTCGTATGGTGTGGGTACTTACTGTGCAGATTGAAGATCTGGTGATAATAGGTGATCATGATGATTGGGTAGAAGACAAGGTGGTTTCGGTGATGGATATCCTGTAGACTTCGAAAGAACTGTGTATATCAAATAAAAAACAAGAGGAACATGGAACAATAAAAATAAAACAAAAAGAAACATTCAACATGGTAAATATAAGAAATGGATCCATAAACTGATCCGTGTGCAGAATCATCTGCTATTTGTTACCAGGAGAGGGTAGAGGAGAACTAGATATGTGTCTTCTGTGCCCAAAAGAATTAGATATGCTTATCATTCGTTGTTTCTTGTGTTTTCACCAGCGGTTTTCTTGAGAGAACGCTTATGAGTGACTACTTGCCATTTGTCATGCATGTATTGTGGATTTTCTGGTTGCATACGAGCTGATGAATGATCTGGAAAGATGTTCCATTTTCTTAAGGCCTCGATCCCTTCTTCCAACTTGGAAATCATGACAGTGACCCCATTGTGGGTAATAGAGTTGCTGGGTATTTCAATTTATGGGAGATGGCATGATTTCTTAGTGCTTTAATGATGGTCGCTAGGTTTCTATGCCTTTGTAGTGTGTGTCTGGATAAGTCAGGCAGCATCCTTATGTCGGCGTACTGTGGGGGTAATTTGTCCAGCTTGCAGGACACAAATAAGATTTTTTTTCTTTTACATGATAGTAATGGACTCTCAAAAGGATCCTGTGGTGTTTAATCAACGAGGGTTTGAGGATTCTATATATTCTGTCCACTATGAGATCTTGTACAGTCAATTCTGGCACCATTGTGGAGAACATAGTTTGGGCATATTGCAGGAGTTGGTTAGGCGGGGTAGATTCAGGGATACCACACAGCTTGAGGTTATGTCTCCTGGATCTATCCTCGAGGTCTGCAATTTTATCTTTCATCCATTGTATATCTTCCCCCTGTGCCGTGTGCTATTCCACCATTACGTTGTAGGAGGATGTATATTCTCCCATTTGGTGTTCCACCCTATCTACTCTGGTGCTCAGGGCCTGTACTTCCTTATGGCAGTCATTAATGCCTTTCACCATATCTGAGTGAAGAGATGCTCTTAGTGACATTAGCATTTCTTTTAAAGTGGACTCTGAAATGGGAGCATCAGTAGTTGGGAAGTCTTTTATGAGGTCCCTCTCATGTGTCCCCTGTGTATCTGTGTAGAGTTGTGGCCCACTTACCTCCGTTGATGTATCAGGCTGGGCTTGCAGCCTAGTAGGGGAGTTTCTCCTCAGCCTAGCCTTCACTGGGCTGCGCGTGGTGGTGCTTGAGGTTCCAGAGGAGGAACCGCTGTGAAGGATGGCAGAGTTGGAGGCTCTGTATGATGTGCGGCGGCCGTTTGACTGTTGTCCGGCTGAGTTGTAAGGGCCGTTGTGCTCGCACACCGTCGCCATTTTGTTTTAGCCCACCTGGGCCTATGGAGAAGTAGGCATCCAGTTTGCATGGCTACTGTACAGTTTTTCGCTGCTGACCCATCTCTGCTGTGTGCCCCAGTAGGAGAGCTTTCCAGGAGTGCCTTTGAGACCATGGGTGAGGCTGGTGGAGTCGCATGTCGGTGGATTTCTCCAGCGGATGAGCGGAGCTCTCACACTACACGTCCTGCATGGAGCTCAGTCGCCACCCCCCTCCTCCTTGTTGCGGTCAATTGAAGTCTATTACATGCAAAGCACAATCTGCTTCTGGAAAAAAAACCATGACCCTTTCCAAAAACGCAGTGGCTGAAAAACACATAACGTGTTTCATAGAAAACCATGTTAAATGTACTGTAGTACATTTCTGCATGCCGCAAAACACACTAGAAACGCATACGCCTAAATTGTATGCAGCAACATCATTATAATGATCCCTCTGACTTTTTTTTTTTTTTAATTATACCACTCAATGTTTATGACTGTAATTTGTGACCATATAATGCACTAGTCTGCTTTGTGATAATGTGATAAAGCAAACCTGGTTCTTGTGTTCTTTTGGTGGTTTCACGGCCTTTATAATTATTAGAGTTTAACATTGATCTGTTTTAGTTCTCTGCCTAAGGCATCTAATGCACCTCTGAAAGGCTTGTAAATGTTCAATACTATCTGTTCATTTGTGTGATTGCCTTTATTTGTTGCAAAAAGCTAAACTATTGAATGTTCCTGAAACATAATAAAATTAAGATGGGATCAGATGTTAGAGCATGCAGTTGGGAGTATTATTTTACAAGTCTATTATCTAATGTGCAAAACCTAACAAAATTATGCTTTTATGAATCTAAATTTCATTTAAACGAGCTAACCCTTTCGTTACAGTTGTGTTTCTGTTTTCTTTTAAAAAGGCATAGGGTAAACATGTGTAAACTTGGTTACATAAGTACTTTAACTGTGCCATATAAAAAAGGAATTGTGCCTGAAGGTCTGCAGGGCATTTATATGAAAGGTTTGCGATTTGCTTGTTTGAGGATATCCAATCAGATTCATAATAATATATAAATGAATAGGGTTAAACAACTGCAAATGGTGCTACCAAACGTGGATACATTCAATTAAAGTATATCTGTAGGCACAACTTGTGTAACTTAAAGCAGAGTTCCAGCCACCCTCCCCCCCCCCCCCCTTCATAAACTGTAGCTGTTGACTTTTAATATTAGCACACTTGCCTATCCATGGATCCCATGATGTTGGCACCCCAGCCTATATTCCGATTGGCTCTTGGGTGCTGCCTCCACCATTCGTGGTAAGGGAAACCGACAGTGAAATCTTTTGGCTTCACAGCTGGTTCCTTACTGCACATGCATGAAGTGTGCTGCACTTTCTAACTGGCCTGGCAGCTGAGGAAGGAGGAGAGAGGCTGAACTTCTGGAGGACCTCACCTCATCTTGCCATAGCCAGGTCTCCCGAAAGTGGGGACCAGGTATCTGTCAAAATCAAGTACCCATTCCTCCCCCTCCTCTCCCCCTTCACTTCGAAAGGTTGCAAATGTGGCACTGGAGGTGGGGAGTAAGGAAACAAGCGGAGCATCTGCTTTTGAGTGGAATTCTGCTTTAATAAAAAAAAAAAATATATATATATATATATATATATATATATATATATATATATATATATATATATATATATATATATATATATATATATATATATAAAAAATATCATTTTATGTATGATGCTAAAACCTCTGTTAGCCTTTTGCTGTTGTCTATTTCTCTGCTACAGATTTTCCCTCGTATCTTGTATGATAATAGGTTGTCTGAGGGGCGTGGCTTGGCGCTGGAAGAGAATGGCTGCCTGACTTCTCAGCTCCCGCTAACCGAGGACAGAGCACTCTTGATAAGCGGGGATAGAGCTAGTCACGATGGTTAAGGGAGACAGGAACAACTCCGCAACCAGGTCCTGCTCACCACAGGGAAATGAGACCTAGCTGAGCCGCAACATCCCCACGATCTTTAGATCCCAACAGCGGGTCACACAGCTCTCCTCACAGGCCTCTACTCACACCACGCGCTTGGCTAGCTACAGCCCCGATCGGGACTGTGTCTGGTACAATCTTCCTGGACATGCTTCAGCAACCAGCCAGACACAAACTCTTTGCCTAGGGAACATGCAATCCATAGCACTGGACATCAAAAACACATTATCGGCCACTATAGCCGACCTCCACTTTGACATCCAGTCAGTAGCTACCCGGCTGGAGGGAGTAGAAGCTGATACATGCGGGCAAGAATCTGCCATTACACAAATCCAGCAGGTCTCTGACTCACACTCTCTCCAACTGAAAGAAATGCACAGGCACCTAGAAGACCTGGACAATAGGGGATGCAGGCATAACATAAGAGTGAGAGGGCTCACTAAAGCTGTGGAACCTGGTAACCTTCACCAATGTGTCAAGTCTGTATGCAATAGCCTGCTTGACAGACCTCATGACTCCCCTATAGACATGGAACGTATACACAGAGCTTTACGCCCCCGAGAAAGAGAATCTCCACCATGCGACGTCATCTGCTGTCTAGTAAGCGTCCCCCTGAAGATATTCTCAAGCATGCCAGAGAGAGATGTCAGGTTCTCCACGAGGGAGCCAAAAAAATCTAACTTTTTCCAAGATTTATCCCCCAGCACACTACAGCACAGAAGGGATCTTCTTCGCTCACGCAACATCTCCTACAGGTGGAAATTTCCCTTTGCTCTCTCAGCCTCAGCAATGAGGCGCTCTGTTATGCTTAGAGTCCCAGAAGACCTGCCACAGTTCTGTGCTGCCATGAATATCCCACTACCACCATTGCCTGACTGGTACAGTGACCAATGCATCTTGGCACCATGGATCCCAGACCACCGAGAAGACAGAATGGAATGCACAAAGACCCAGACAACAAATATCTCCTCCAGCAACCCCTCTGCCCCAGGCTCACCGCCAACCATCAGGTGGGATCCCCTTGGCCTCACCAGCTCACAGGAGACCTCATCAGGATGCTTAAGCTGCTTCTTGCACTCCAGACCAGCACCTCACAGAGGTCCTCTTCCTTCTATTTTTGGTTCTGTGAGTTCATTGCACGTTATACACAGTTCCCCCAATCCTCTGTCCTTATAGATACTGTTACTACACCATGTCTGACTAATCTATTCTGCCAGGAGGATGCTCGCCTCGATCAATCTCTGGAAGAGATTCTAAGTGGAGCTCTAACCCCCCCCCACATCACACCTTAGCATTACCTACAGTGACCCCTCTGACATCATATCACCCTCTCACTGCTCTGTTTGAAAACTTGCCACCTATCACGCCGGAATGGTTATCTGAAAGACATCTTGCAGGTACGTCCTTTACCTTATGTTCTCTAGAATTACCACAGCTCCTTCACAGTTTCCTCTGCACTCCCAGCTTACCACTGAGGTATACCCAAAGAGCATCAGGAGCTACTCAAAGGCAGTGAGGAGGCAAAAGCAGCCCTATCACCAGAATACCATACCACACCATTCTGCCAGAAACTATCCTCATCCTCACCCATACCACCAACCATCTGGTCTAGATGCTACATGGATACCCTTTCTCCCCTCATGATGGATATCATGGCAATAACCCAGCCCCAACTGGGGTCCTATGAACTAGGGCCTAAAACCCACCCCTACCTAAACGTGCACCCGGCGCAATCCAGACGGGTTTCCACCTGACCGACATACTGCTCTTAACCATCCACAGCTTCTACAGGCCTCACAAACTGTCTACCCCAAGCCCCACAGAACACTACCCACCAATCCAACAACCCCATCTCCTCCAGCCATTTGAAGGACCCCAATGCCTCTCTGCTTCACGGCTGCCCATCTGGACCAGTCACCTCCCTAGACCCCCCAAACCTGTGTGCCCCACTGTTCACCCATTCTAGTTCCTGCTAGAGGGCATACCTCACCATATATATCAATAAGGCACTCTTTTGCCGCAGCATTTAGTCCACTGCTGTCAACAGGAGCGTATCTAGTTCAAGGTTGACTTAAATGACAACAGCTTTACTAATATTATAGCCAATAGGGTTGAACAGATGTACCAACTTTTGTTTTTAAATATCTTAAATATGATGACGTGTTATCATTGGTGGTTTGCCCAAACAGGATACGAGGGATGATTTTCAGATTAACACCTGAATGAGCAAAAGAACTCAACAAACATCGCTCCATGCCTCTGACTCAGAAATTACATTCACATACAACCATATAATAATCTGATGGAGGGGGGGTGCATCCATCCCTATCATTATGTCTGACTCACCAATCAACAAAGTACTCTACAACACCCCACCAGCACCTATAATACACTTTTTATACTTAACCCTACACTCTCTCAAGCAAACGGCACAACTCTACCCACACCTATTCAACCAGTCCCCACGCCACCCCCCCCCCCCATTATGGAGTCACTAAACGCCTATCCTGCCCATATCTCACGCCTCAGGGTTCTTTACAAAGGGTCTCCATCTTTCCACACTCCTCTCTCACTGGCTCAAAATAGTATTGCTAAGACATGATGACCATACACCTGTTTGAAAGTTTTCTCTAGAGTTTTCTTTATTGAAGATAGTTTTAGTACAACCATTACTTATCAACCCCCAAACTGCCTTCCTGTACTTGCATTGAATATGAACCGTCCTGTGTCCCCATCTACCTCATGGTTACTTGTCCTTTCCCCCTTGACACAATATATTAGTCCTCCACAGTGGGACCACGCTAGTCTCAACCAGTCCTCCTATCTCCCCAACCAGCAGATTCCTAGAATCTCTGCTGATGACAACCAGACTCCCTTCGTCTTTTTAGGTAAGGTAGCTGGTTTACCTTCACTTACGGTTTCACCTCCACACAACATACCCTTGCCCCCATCACTGCTCAATCTGCCTTCCCCTCACCACCCCCCTTCCGTTCTGTGTTCCCTCTCTTCCAGCCCCCTCCCCGTTTTTTTCCCCTCTCTGCCTCCCCCTTCACTTTCACACAAAGCCTGTGCTCTACCAATGACCCATCCTCTACTAGATCGTACCACCCCAATCTACCGAAAATGCCTCAAGACCCCTCTTACGCTAAAACGTTTCTCCTTAAATGTCAAAGGCCTAAACACTACACTTGCAGGTACTTGCTTCAAGGAGAAGCCATAAAGCAGACATCTATTTACAGGAAACACATTTCAAAACAAACTGCCAACCTAAATTTAGCAATGCACACTATACTACAGTTGGGCACGCCTCAAACCCCACCTCAAAATCAAAAGGAGTTCCCATCCTAATAGCGAAACATTGCCCCATAGAAATAACCGATTTGATAGCGGACCCTGATGGCCGTTATTTACTATTTAAAGGCCGTCTATGGAACAGACCAATCACCCTGGCCGACATGTATGCCCCGAATGTGAAACAAGCCCCTTTCTTCTGCAAAATCACCTCTCTTCTTCCCTCTTTCCAGTCAGGAATACTGATCCTAGGAGGCGACCATCTTCTCTTACTTTCCGAGCATTACGTCAGATACATTGTCAGTTACCCGACCTCCTACTAAATGACACATAGCGCACACCCTTCATCCAGGAGATAAAGATTACACTTATTTCTCAGTCCCACACATTTGATGCTCTAGAATTGATTATTTTTTCCTAACCCAACAGGACTTATCTCTTCTAACCAAAGCTATGATTGAACCCATGTTTCTGTCTGACCATCATCCCATTTCCATTTCACTGACCTTCCCAGAGACAGTCGAAAGATCGAAAGCGTGGCACCTAGATGCTTCGCTACTGACAAAGCCAACCTAGACCACATACGCTCATGCATCAAATCATTCTTCCAAACAAACAAAACACCTGATGTGCATCTCCTGATTCAATGGGAAGCGCACAAATGCACTATAAGAGGGGAACTCCTCTAATGTTCGCTTCCAAACGAAAATGAAAGAAACAAGCATACATCAATGACCCGACCAGCCAAAACTGGAAGCATCACACAAAAAGACCCAAGCCGCCCAAACCCTACAAGAACTCACACAGGTAAGATCCCTACTATTGGATGAGCTACATGAAATAACAAACCGTAAATTTGCTCTGACACGTAAATTATATTACGAACATGGCAATAAAAGCGGAGCCTTACGGGCCAAGAGAGCACTTAATGTGATAAAAAAAAATCCAAAAACCCAATGGCACTCTCGCCACAAACAACAAATATATAACCGTCTAACCACCTCCCCCCACTCATCCCATCATTGATGTCCACAGACCAAGTGAGTTTTGTTTCTGGCCGTGAGGCCAGGGACAACACCATCAAAGCTATTAATCTTCATTCCTGGCTAACTTCTTCCAAGCAAAGCGGCTTCTTCCTCTCAGATGCAGAGAAGGCATTTGACAGGGTGGCCTTCCACTGCATAGCTACAAACCTACGATCCATGGAGTTGGGGATTATATGCTTAATATGATCCTAGCCCTCTACACATGTCCTACAGCAGGTGAAAGTCAAAGGCCGGCTGTCGAATGCCTTCTCTGTCCAAAATGGAACTCTTCAGGGCTGCACCCTGTCCCCGCTTCTCTACATACTTACAGTAGAACCAGTTCTCAACTGTCTCAGAGCCAACTCAAATGTCTGGGGAATCTCGGTCTCTGTACACAAATTTAAAATTGCAGCATTTGCAGATGATATCATACTGTCCCTCTCTGAGCCACACATCACCTCCCAAACTTATTAAGACTTTGCCCACTTCCAACATATCTCTAACCTCAAAATTAATTTAGACAAATTGTGCGCCCTAAACGTTTCCCTGCCAAAAGATACAGTATCTCTCTGCCAAAATAATTCACCTTTCACCTGGAAAACCAAGGTAATCACATACTTGGGCGTAAAAAAGAGGGTGCATAAGGAATACTGATTTTGAGCTGGCTGCACACCCCGAATAGAATTATACCAAAAATACAATAAATACCCCTTGGGGTTTTTAAGCAGCAATGAAAGACAATGCTAGATAAAAAAAATATATATATATTTTATTGACCCAAAAAGCATTGTAATCACAATGATTTTAAAATTCTGGTGTACATGGATTGAAGCAGCTAAGTAAATAGAAATACATACATCATTGAATACAAAGTTCATATGAAGAGATTACAAGAATTTTAGATCATACAGAATAAGGCACCCTGCTACCCCAATGCATTTCGGGGGGACAGTATTGTAAAAGGGCAACTTTTATCACATTTCTGCGGGATATCAAGAGAAAAAAATAAATAAATCAAAATATATAAAGAAATTAGTTTGGTTTAATAGTTATTGTTTATATGAATCTCATACAGTATTTACCGTTTGCACCAATCGCCTGCGCTTGAACCAGAGACTTTGATTATGACAAATTAAAAATACTATATTTTCTCCCTGAGGGTGATCCTTGCTTTGCCACAGTGATATTTCCTCCCGCTCATCCCTCCCACAGGTCCCAGCCATACATTATTGGCTTGGAAATTCTGACCGACATTTGATGTAGGGAATGACAGCACAGACTAGGCAGCAGATGTGCACCCCCTACCCGGAAATACTAGCTCATGTACATGATGCAGGATAACAAGGCCACCCTGCCACTGTAAAAAGACTGTGGATGGTCTGCTAGTGGTTAATGAGCGTTGCTTCATTTTTCATAATCAACACGTGTGACTGTAAGGGCATGAAATTTGCAGTAAACAATATTGTCCCAAACAGCACGGTGCATTTTAGTTTCATAAACGTTTTTTTATAAACTTCACATAAAAGTGAAATGTTTCACAAACATACAAAATACATACAAAAGCAAGGAAAAAAGGCAAGAATATTTTCTTTCTGAAGTTTAAGTGATGCACTGTAGAAAAGCTACAAGTAGATATCCAACTATTTAGAGAGATCTACTCTAGAAATTCTAATCTTAACATAGATTATATTAGTTGATAGCAAAATAACAAACCTTGACTAAATAAGCATAGTCATCTAGTTGAGATCGATAATCTACCAAGGTTGCATAAGGGAGGTAGCAGTACAGGCACAGTGAATTAACAAAATAATTAGGAAATACAACTCCAAAACCTAGCAAACAGAACTCACAAATGTCACCAGTGTAGGCTTACGCAAAAATGCAACTTTGAGGAGCGTTAAAGCGGAGTCAAAAATCATGGATATGTTAGAAAGTGGGCCACCAGTAATCCAAGAAACAGACACGAGAGCAAGAAAATGAGGAAAGAGAAAAATAAAGGAAGTCAAGGGAGGAAAGGGAAAACTATACCGGGACAGTGTGTGTGTCTGTGCGTGGGGGGGAGTTGATCGTTATAGATACTATTGAAAGGAATCCCAAGGTAATCGAATGAGGAAAATTGATCTACTGCAGGGTCAATTACTGTCACGTCAATGTCAATTATGGACGTTTAAGAAATATGTCTGAAAGTAAAAAGCAAAAGGGGTCATACTTGTAATAAGGCACAGAAAAGAGAAAAACAAAGCAAAAGAGAAATCTCAAGCATAAGGCCCCATGCATATGAGACGCCAGTGCAAACTCTGCTGAAGACATGTTTTAAAAAGCAGAAACCTGCGTTTAAAAACGCAAGTTTTGCTGCGTTTAGCCATGTTTAGCCACGTTTTACCGCGTTTGTGCCTATAAGCGTTTGCATAGACCCTCCCCAAGCTCAGAAAGCATGTATTAACTATTTCTGCCATTTTGATCAGAGTGGATGGGTGTTCAACATGGAAACATGGTGGGGGGTTGGGGCTGACTAGACATTGGTAAGCAGGTTTTTCTTTGTGATAAAAATACAATGCTATGCTTTGGTCAGACTAGGTGGAGTCACTGATTAGATTAGAAATTGGATGAAGGGTTGGGGCAAAGAAGTGGAGGCATTCCTCATTGTCTAAGCTACCTAAAAAAAACTAGAGTTTTTTTATGGCATTGCATCAGTGAGTATATATGCTCTATGAACTATCTAAAGTAATTACGACATTTTAAACATTTTTTTTAGTATATTTTATGGTTTACCATCATATTTCTGAGTTTTCTGGTCCAAAAAAAATTGGGTTCCTTTAAAAACACTTATAAACGCAAACGCGGGTGCCGCGTTTAGCCACGTTTTGCGTCTGAAACGTGGTAAAGCAAAGTGTCTAAACATATTTTTTTTTGCTTCTGGAAAAAACGAGGTTAAACGCAACTGTCTTAAACTCAGAAAAAACGAGACTGTGTACATGGACACATACGATAACATTGCATGAAAAAAGTGTCCAACTGCCTCTGAACACGCATTTAACAGCGTCTTGTGTGCATGGGGCCTAAATATGGAGATGTGCCAAATCCAGCGTTCGTTTTATGCGGCCACAGCCAGCATTATGCTTTTGGTTGTCAATGAGCGTTCCACATTTTGGTTGGCAGATCATGGAAAATGAACAAAATAGGTTTTGCACCTAGGATGATGAGAATACAATTTGGACCTCCCTATATAGGGCTCTGGGGAAGAGATGAAACCAAGATAGAGTCTCGGGAGCCACAGCGTGAAAAGATCAAAAACGGAGGAGAAAGTAGCAAGCACATCAAAGAATCCTAAGAACAGTGCTCAGGATATTGTAGTGTGGACTAAAATTAATACAGCAGAGGGTCCATGATAATGGATTACTGGCAGATGGAAACAATTCCAAGAAAGACATTTCTAAGGTTTTGTCCCTTTTTCTTTTCAAAGGTTTTTTATTGGTAACAGAAACAAAGGATACAAAGATATCAGCCATATAGCATCAGTAGAGAATAAAAAGCGTGAGTCTGATGCTTAACAAATAAGGCCAGACAGAGTACATCATAAGCGCATGTTAACACATATGGCGGTTTTTTAAAAGTGCTCATATAATGGGTCTCAGAGCTGTCACGGGCTCCAAGGGAGGCCTGCTACGTGACAGGGTGGGGACCCCTACGAATTTAACACACGAAGTGCAGTTTATTGTAATCTTGCAGGAAACAGTGCAAGAACAGAATCAGGGCTGCCAATAACCTATGTTACCTTAATAGGTATCAAAGATATGGAGGATATACACAAATAGAGAGCAGTAAAGAAGGAGGATAGGGGAACTGAGGGGGTAGGAAGATCGGGGAAAGAGGAGGAGTAGGAGGACTAGATGAAAGAGAAGAGGAAAAAGGACAGAGGCGTCAGGAAGAAGAAGAGGGGGGAAAGGGAGGAGGTCGGCCGACTCACACCAAATAAACGAAGGACATACACTAACAACTGGATCAGGGGATATGTATGTTTAAGGGTTCAGTAACTGTCTATCAAAGTTCGGTGGCAGGTAATGGTCAACCCAAGGTTGCCAAATTTTAGTGTGGCGAGGGATCTTGTCCAAAACAGTGGCTTCAATTCTGCTATGAATCATAGCTTGCGTGACCCGATTTTTCACTTCGGTTATATGAAGGACTGGGCTTTTCCATTCTTTGGCAATTGTTTGCTTGGCTGCCGTAGTAAGCTGTAGGGATAGGCGTATTTGCGCCGTGGTGTGGGAATCCGGATAGAAATTCAAAAGAGCCAGTGCGGGATCAGGGGTTATCGGTTCCCGCAACATAGTGGATAGCATTTGGAATATTGTTGCCCAGAAGCATTGCACCACAGGGCAGGTCCACCAGATGTGCATATGGGTACCTCTTCCGCCGCAGTTGCAGAAACAATTTGGCGAGTAGGACGGTAGAAACTTAGCAATTCTGTCAGGCACTAGGTACCATCTCATAAGTACTTTGTAATTAGCTTCAAGGGCAACAATATTGTGCGACGAGATTTTTGTGTTGTACCATACACTGGACCAATCCTCCTCATCTATGGTTAGTGATAAGTCGTTGGCCCACTGTTGTGCATAAGTCGGTAGTGTCGTGGACTGGGAGGTAAGGTGTTCGTATAGTTGAGATATAATGCCCGGTGCGTGAGGGTCGGAGTCACAAATCTTCTCAAATATGGAAAGAGCATGTAGGTTTAGAGCCGGGTTAATGACCCCCCGTATGAAGTGGGAGATTTGGAGGTAACGAAAGTATTCAGTATTGGGAAGTTTGGCTTGAGTTTGAATGGACAGGAATGTTTTTTGATAGCGCCACCAGTCACTAGGTCACAAATTCGGGTTAAACCTGCCTGGGCCCACGCCCGGAAAGAGGCAGGTTCTGTATGTGCCGGGTAGAAGTGTTTATGGCCTATGAATGAGGAGCGGGGAGTGCAGGGATCGTAAGTTAAACCGTTTACATAAGCTATCCCAGAGCTTCAGAGTGTGTTGGGTGATGGGGTTAATAATGGGGTCCCGTGCTGTTTGGGGGAGCCATAACCGATTTGCCAAAGGTACCGGGTGTATGTCTATTGCTTCCAGGCTCACCCACAGAGGGACCTCAAACTTAGCATGGTACAGGGTCATTTGGGCCAGTTGGGCTGCGTGGTAGTAATGGGAAAAGTTAGGAACCCCCCAGTCCCCCCCATTTATGATGACGAAGTAGCACAGATCTTGTCACCCTGGGCCTAGTAGATCCCCAGACAAAGCTGAAGACCCGGCTCTGGATGACACGATGAAAGTAGGGGGGTACTGGTACAGGAAGAACCCTATAAAGGTATAAAAGTTTAGGTAGAAGGGACATTTTGGTGGCAGCAATGCGACCCATCCATGAGATATGAAGGGAACTCCAGTCATGAAGTAGGGAAGACAGGTGTTTCAGCATCGGGATATAGTTTATACGAAAGAGATTCGCTGGGTCACTAGATAGTTTAATGCCTAGATACGGAATAGAGGTGTCAGACCATTGAAAGGAGAAGTTCTGCTGTAGAAGAGTAACAGTATCCCTCGGCAGAGACACATTCAGAGCCTTTGATTTAGCCTGGTTAACTTCTAGGCCGGAGATCTGAGCAAACCGATCAAGGAGGTGGAGTAGGTTGGGGATGGAAGTGTGGGGTGAGGTGACAAATAATAAAGCGTCATCTGCAAACAAACACAATTTGTGTACAGTTGATGCTATCTCCAAGCCCTTAATATCAGGATTCATCCGTATCATTGCTGCTAGCGGCTCTATAGCCAAGGCAAAGAGCAGTGGGGAATAGGGGGCAACCCTGTCGGGTCCCTCTCCGTATCGGAAAACTTTGGGAGCTAAAACCAGAGTATTTAACTGAGGCATGAGGGTCATTATACAGTGATGTAATCCATTGGAGGAAGTGTGGTCCAAAACCCCAACGCTGCAGGACAAAGTGTAAATAGGGCCAGGATACGGTATCAAACGCCTTTCTAATGTCCAGAAACAAAAGGTGCATAGGAATGGAGCGCGATCTCGCTAGGTGTTGTAATAATATGACACGACGAATATTATCGCTGGCTTGCCTATGAGGGATAAACCCCACTTCGTCCTTATGAATTAATTTGCCGATGAGTGGATTAAGACGCAGTGCTAGAATTTTGGACAACATTTTTATGTCCACGTTGAGCAGAGATATGGGGCGAAAGTTAGACCATAGGGTGTTATCAGTGTTTGGTTTGGGTATCATGGCTATGGACGCTGCGAGAGTGTCTCTGCCGAAGGTCTGCTGCCTCAATAGAGCATTAAACGCGTTTGCTAAGAGAGGGGCCAGTACGTCAGAAAACTTCTTGTAGTAATTGGCAGGCAAACCGTCAGGACCCGGGCGTTTTCGGGGCTTAAGGGATTTTATGGCTGTGAGCACCTCCTCTACAGTGATTAAGCTGTCTATTGATTCCCTAGCAGATTGTGGGAGTTCAGGGATGGGCAAGTCTTGAAATAAGACGTTTGCTTGTTGGGGGGAAAATTTGGTTTTAGCTGCATATAGGTCGGCCAATTTCTGTCGGAACTTGGAGAGTATCTTGATAGGATCACTAGTGTATGTGTTCTTAGTTATTTTAAGGCGTATAGGTTTGCGGATCCTATCAGGCTGTCGGAGACGTAGGGCCATAAAGGTGTCGGGTTTATTGGCTTTAGTGTAAATTGTGTGATTATTCCTGCGTAGGATCTTATCTGCTGATTCGGCCAGGAGAAGGTCTAGTTCAAGCTTAGTTTTTTCAAGGGTCAGTCTATGGGGTTCTGTAGGTGAGGCTTGAAATTCGAGGAAGTGCGAATGATAGTCTGATTCTAGCTGTTGTTGTCTGAGTACTCTATCCTTCTTAAGGTGGGTGGCAACTGATATACAACTTCCCCGAATTACGGGTTTGTGAGCCTCCCAGAGGAGAACCGGGGAGATCTCGGGGGTATTATTATGTTGCAGATAGTCTGTGAGGGAAAAGCGAATGTCAAAACAGAAGGGTTGGCTAGTGAGGTGTGCCTCATTCATAGACCAGGTTCTATCTGTAGTCTGAGGGATCAACGAAGAGACAGTGGTGAGCACCGCACAGTGGTCCGACCAGGGGATTGGGCAAATTATGGACTGGAGCACAGTCGGGAAGGTAGCTACCGGTGTAAGAATGTGGTCTATTCTAGAGAAGGATTTGTGTGGGTATGAATAGAAGGTGTAATTACGTTTGAGGGGATTACATTCTCTCCAAGTGTCAAGGAGGGAAGCTTTCTGTAGTTGTTGACATAATTGGACCGAAAGGGAGTGGTGCTCTGGAGTGTATGGTGACTTATCGAGATGGGGGTGTAGGGTCAGATTAGAATCACCACAAATAAAGAGTGAGCCTTTTCGGTGCATGTTGACAACCTGCAGGAGGTGTGAGAAGAAGGGATTCGGGTTTCCATTAGGCGCATAATAGGAGACTAGTGTGGTTTCAGTGTCCTGGAGTAATCCCACTAGGATAATATAACGCCCTTTCAGGGTCTCTAATTTCCGAAGTGGGGGTGAACGGGGAAGTGTGATGGAAAGCTATCAGGACCCCTCTATGTTTAGTGTTAGCCGAGGGCGTGAAAACATGGGGATAACTTGAACTAAAAAATTTCGGGGTATGGGACACGGCATAGTGGGTTTCCTGTAGGGCTACAATGTTAGCTTTCAAGGATGCAAAGTTACGGAAGGCTTTAATCATCTTATTGGGGGAGTTGAGAACCTTGACGTTAAGGGATAGTATGTTCAGCGGGGCCATAAGAGCTGGATGGGGGGAGGCTTATAGGGCATAGTAGAGGGCGTGGGAGTCGACCGACCTAAGGTAAGTGGGGGGAACCTTACAAGGATAAGAAAGAAGAGGTGGGTAAAGAAGGGGAGAAGGACTCTGCGTATAGGGCGAGCCATGAAAGGGCAGAGACACAAAGTAGCCAGGCTAAATCGCCCAACCAAGCAATGCTCAATCTCCGGGGCCAAAAAGGGATGGTCCAGAAGAAGGTGCATTGAAAAATGGGGGAGCAGTGACTGTTCCCCGCCGCAAGCGGGAAAATTTAGTTATCCAGAAGCATAACATACATGTCATTTGTGAAACACAATGTAGACTAATAACAGGTGCAACATAACAAGTAAACCACCCAAACTGTCAACATATTAGGTGAAACAACAGTAAAAACATAAAACCGGAGTCAAAGAGAATCTTTGAAAGGGGTATCAAGGGATCCAAGGGGACAGGGTAGGTGGAAGAGGATGCGGGAAGGGGGGGGGGGGGAAGTCTGAGGGGAGGGAAGGGAAAGGGTACCGAGGGAAGGAGGGAAAGAGGAACAGGAGGAGGAGAAAGGAAAGGGGCAAGGGGAGGGAGTTGGGGGGGGTCGGGGTAAGGAGAAGGGGAGGGGGGGGGGATAAGGGAGCAGGAGGGGAACAAGGGGGGGAAGGAATTGGAGGGTAGAGGGAATTACAGCGGATACATAGCTTATAGGTAATCACTTTGAGCGTAAATTTACAAGCACAGTTGCGCAGCAGATGGATAAACTCTGTATTTCTTGTGCTTCAGTGACAGTGAGAACTATGGGTAATGCTGTAGAAAAGTAGGGTGGTAGAGGAGTTAAAAGGACAAAAATCAAAAAGTAAATAACATGAGATGTATCAGATAAGGGAAAAAAAGAAAAAAAAAATATTTAAAAAAATTGTAAAAAGGAACGAGTCTGTGAAAAAAGTTTAAAGGTACCGAACCATATGAGGGTTGAGAGGCGTAAATATCAGGCTGTAGAAAGAAGGACACAGGATGATTTTGAACCAGGAGGACAGGGCACAGTATCAAGTTGGAGTGGGATCAGCTACGAAGCAGGGGTAACCAAACATCCAGGGGGGTATCAGGAGCAGGTTAGGCCAGGAGATGGTAACAGGGGCCAGTTGAAAAAAAATCATAGACAGAGGGGGGGGCGACCGATTCGGCGAGCCGGAGCCCGAGAGTAAGCAGGGGCTCATTAGGGTCAGAAAGAGTACATACCAGCTGGCGGGTCCCAAGGTTTCGGTGGAAGGAGATCCCCAGTGGGAGGATCAGTGACTCTCTTCCTCGCGGTAGTCCGAAACCTACAAAAAAAACGGGGCAAAGTGGTGCGCTTACAGCGAAGCGGGGAGGAGAGATGACAAACCCCAGAGTCTTCAGCGCGGTGTCCGGGATTTAGGTGTAGTGATTCTGTCCATCTCGGGTCTCGATGGGGTTCCCTTGCGGATAGAAGCCGGGCCTGGCAGCTGGCGTAGCGGTGTATTCAAGTAAGGATGAGCTGCTGGGCGAGCTGGAGTATGAGGGAGGTTAGTTTCAGGTTGTTGATCCAGAGGGACGAGGCGGAGAGATTCCAGCAGGCGTTGCAGGGAGTCCGGGGATGAGCAGGTGTGCTGTTGGCCCTGGTAGGCGAATTGGATGGCGAATGGGAATCGTCAAGCATACTTCAGGCGGTGTTGAATGAGGATCTGCAACAGCGGCTTCATGGCCCGACGCTTGGCGATAGTGAGTGGAGCCAGGTCTGAGAAGATTTGGTAGGTATGACCCTGGAAGGTCAATGAGTCTTTATTGCGTGCTGCAGTGAGGAGCTGCTCCTTGGTGCGAAAAAAATGTAGCTTGACGATGATGTCACGTGGTGGGCCATCTGTTTGACGACGGGTTAGGGCCCTGTGAATTCTGTCGAATTCTAAACGTTCAATAGGTGTACCAGGGGCCAGCTCTTGGAATAAGGCCGTTGTAAAGGACTGGACGTCCTCTATAGATTCGGGGATCCCCCGAATCCTCAAATTGGATCTGCATGAGCGTTTTTCCGCGTCTTCCAAACGAGAGAGCAGGGTGGCGTTCTCCTCCCGGAGTGCAGCAAATTCTTGCGTGTGTTCATGCAGCGTGAGCTCCATGTCATCGACCCTAGTTTCGCGGATTTCTCTGGAGAGTCTATCTGTGATTTGCTCCGATGTGGTTTTTAGGGCTTTCTGGAGCATAGACTCCATATGTTTAAGGAAGTCATTTTGCGACATGCCTGCTGACGGTAGCGAGGGAGAGCTAGCGATCGCAGGTTCCTCATCTGCACGATCCTCTTCGCTATCAGAGTTGTCTCTGCTAGGTGTGGAGGCCGCTCTCTGGCTTGCAAGGGCCTTCGCCGCCATCTTGGATGAGCCGCGGGCGAGAGCTTCCTTAATCGGTTTCGGCTTATTCTTACCCCTATGGCTGGTCAGCACCATTCCACCTGGTGCTCGGATATTTCAGGGGGTAGTATGTCCGGAATATAGCGTGGGATCTGGTTGGGTATGCTAGTTTAGTCCCGATGTGGCGGCGAGGAGTGCGGAGCACTAGCGGAAAGCGTCCTCCATGCTAGGCTTCGCGCATGCGCCCCCCGTTTTGTCCCTTTTTATTTGAGAGCTAATGCCTTGATAGGATAGCATAGGACACTACGCATAAAACATTGTGTCTATTCAGATAAACAAAAATGATTGGGAGAACAAATGGCCAGAATCAATATGGAATATAGCTTGTTGGGACCTGAGGGTTGAATAGGTGCTGGAAGACACTTCAGTCAACTTAAAGTTTGCTTTATTCAGCAAAACAGGAAAAAGATGACAAATTTTGTTTTCGTGGGCAGCTCAAAACAACACAAAAAAAAACTCTGCTCATCAGTACAGTCTTCTTTTTTTTCTTAAACCATGTTCCGCATCCCAGCCAAAACATCCACACAATTGCAAACATCCCAGTTACAGGAAAGCTCACCCAGCAGGTTCAAGACAGCACAGGGAGGCTTCCATCCAGCATTCAGGTCTCCTCAGAATTGATAGCAAAACAGCCATCAATCAGCCTCCCTGACCAGCTGCTTAAAACACAGGGCTGAAGGGAAGGAAGGGTATCCTCTTTATTAACCCCCTCTTAACCTACCCTAGACTGACTCTCTACATATTCTCCCCCTCTCTTCCAGGACAGGGGTCCACACACCATGCACAAAATGGCCATAGGCCTAGAAAAGGTTATCCAAATTTAGATGCACACCCACTGGTCCATGCACCACTTTGTAGTCTGAACCTGCATACTCTCTAGCCAGATTGCTGCTTTGTACCTATCATAGTTCTCTTGATCCTGTCCCATTAAGCAGTACACTTCCTTAAACTTTACTGGCAGAGGGGGCTTTACTAATCCAGTCCAGCATCCCCTAGGCCAGTGATGGCGAACCGTGGCACCCCAGATGTTTTGGAACTACATTTCCCATGTTGCTCCACTACACTGCAGAGTGCCAGAGCATCATGGGAAATGTAGTTCCAAAACATCTGGTGTGCCAAGGTTCGCCATCACTGCCTTAGGCCAATGTTTGTCAACTCAGGTCCTCAAGTAACCCCAACAGGTCATGTTTTCAGGCTTGCCATTATTTTGCACAGGTGATTTGATCAGTTTCACTACCTTAGTAATTACCACAGCCGTTTCATCTGAGGGAAATCCTGAAAACATGACCTGTTGGGAATACTTGAGGACTGGAGTTGAAAAACATTGTTTTAGGCCACCGTTTAAATGAATAAACATTTTCGTATTCTGTCCTCAATATGATCAATTGGGTAACTTGGCTGTAAAAAGTCACCAGCACCGATCTCACCTTCATTGGCACAGAGGACAGTGCCCATCTTCTTTACTATTTCAGAGGGTCCCTGCCATTTTGTGAGACACCTACTATCCACAGTAGGCCCACTTCCCCAGGTTCATATTCTGACCGTGGTAGACCGGTTGTGCGCTTGACTCTGTGCCCTTATCAATGGTTTGTGCTCATGTCTAATCACTTTACCTTTCTTAGTTACTTTGTACCATAATGTATGACTCCCAGCAAATTTGGGAAACTGCATATCCTCCCCAGCATGCTGTGGCTCACCACTCAACAGTGGGACCTGTTCCCTGGTGGGGATCAAAATGTAGTCTTTCCTCTGAGCGCCAAGGAAATCCTCTTGGGAGTACCCACGACCTGACAAGTCCGGCTCAGAGGAAGAACTCTGTTTTTAATCCTGCAAACTTCTCCAGTGGACCCAGGTCAGTTTCTGCAGATTCACACAGATCTCATCAATTATAATCACTATACCAGTTAACAACACAGCATCAATAACTTCATCTGGGGGTTTCTCCTTTTTGGTGGAGGCCACTGAACCTTTGGGCTTTTGAATTGGCAAGCCCCAAAATATGGGGCAGTCACACCAATTTAGCAAGTCATGAGACAACCCTGGGATCACTCCAACTCTTAATGTAGCAGTTCCTGCCGATGTGGACAGGGTTACACGAGCCATTGGCTAGTCTTTGACAACCCCATGTACAGAGATCACCCAAATCTTTTTCACGGGTATTGGCTTTCCCCGCAACCTTTGATTGGAGTAGGGTAACCCCACTGCCTGAGTCGAGGAGTGCCACCACCTCTTGTCCATTAACCCTCACCACACACTCAAGCCGACTTAGATTGTTTAATGGACCAGCGGCAAAAGCATACAGAGCCGATGCAGGTCCTTGGGAAGACCATGCAATAACCAGTCTAGGGCAACTCACTCCACAATCTAACGGGTGTCATTTCCTCAGGTTTCAGCAAATCCTGCAACAGGTGCATTAGATGATATAGCCGCGCACGGGCAGACTTAGCCCTGTCAAGCGCCAGCCATGAACTTTACTCACCCTTAAATCTACAGTCATTCCCAGCCTAGCTAAAGTTTCCACCTTTAGCAGTTTATTGTCCTGTGCTGACTCTGGGGCCAAGTCACAGTATGCCTGTTGGGGATCTGCAGTCAGAAAAGGAGCCAGCAAATATGCCCAGTCTTTCTGAGGCAGTCTTTCCCTTGTTGCAATCCGCTCAAACATTGCCCAGTAAGCTTTAACGTTATCTGTGGCTGTCATCCTTTGCAGGGTCCACTGTACGGCCTTCTGCAGGTCACCCTTCACATCGGGATCCTTCCACCATTTCAGCCTGTTGGGTCAGTGCTTTCTGTAAACTTGTTATCTGTTCCAGAACTAAGTGGTTTGTCTCTTGCTGAGCAGCAACTGTTTATAACTCAATTTACTAGGGTGTCAACAGATCTCAATCAAGCATCCCCTGAGGGTATTCAGATTCTTTCCAGCGAGGATAGATCTAAGAGCCTTCTCTTCTTACCGATCTTTGCTTAAGGTGTTCAGGAAAGTAGATCTCTGGGCGCTAGCCTTAAGGAAATCTTCATACTACTCCAGGACTGCCATCAGAGACAATTGACGTAGAGCAAAGAATTTGGGCAGGTCCTCCAGGACATGTAGGAGCGCAGATCTTCCCTAATGATTTGCGGTCAGGCAAAAAGGAAATGCCATCTATAAACAATGTTCAACTCTGCCGGCACCGACAAGTTCAGTCTCCGTGCCCCATGGTGTTGAAAAGAGAAGACCTGAAATACGTTCACATCAGAATCGTTTAAAGTGAAGGCTTCTTGTTCTGTTGCCTCTTTGATAATATCCTCCTTCAGCTTGAAGTCTACAAAATAGCATATAATATCTCTTGGGGGGTCTCTGTTTCGCAGTCTCAGAGCTCTGTGTGCCCTTTTAAATTATGTGGAGAGTATCCTGCAGGTTCCGGTAGCTCTTTCAAGAGGGTGTGTAATGCCATAGGAATATGGTCATGTTCAACACTCTAAAACTTAAAGTGGTTGTAAAGACAGTTTTTTTTTTCTTTGTTTTTTTTTACCTTAATACTTTCTCTTTATTAAGGTAAAATACTTGTGATTAGCTCCCCCCACCTAGCCCCCTTAAATACTTCCCTGAGCTTTATCCAGCACTGTGCCTGAGAGCAGCAGTGCTGCTCTCTCTGCCTCCTCACTGGACATGGAGGAAATAACGGGAGCTATTTGGCTCCTGCTACTCTCAATCAAATCCTATGTGTCAATAGATGCACAGCCCGGATTGTGCTTGAACCCGCACAAGTGCTCCCATAGCATGCAACTTGCTATGGGGCATTTGGAAGGGAGGAGAAGCCAGAAGCACCGGTGGGGGACTCAGAAGAGGAGGTTTGGGGTTAGCTACTCTGTGCAAAGCCAGTGCACAGAGCAAATATAACATGTTTATTTGAAAGAAATTGGATTTCTACAGCCACTGTAAGTTCCTACGGCTCCCCTGTTATCTAGGTCCTACAGTTTTTGCTGCTATGAAAGACTGTGAGTTGTATGGCCTCATCACGGCAGCTAGTTCTACACTCTACTGCAGGACAGTCTTCTACACCTCAGAGTTCATCCTTAAAGTCAGAGACGGCTAACAAAAGAGCATCTTTGATGCAGCAATAGAATGCAAGTCCGACATGCGTGGCATCTGCCTAATCAGGTTTAGGATGGCACCTGTATCTCTCCGAGTCTTGCATCTCACTGCCAAACCCTGAGACATATGGGTAGCCAGGGAAAGAAGAGGGTTTCAGGGACATGGTGTCGTCCATCTCTGCTGTTTATGTCTTGAATATTATGGGGAAATTGCAGCATAATTGTTAATGTAAGGTTTTAGAGAAGTATATAGGTCTGCCAAATTTGCTGATTCTTGAATGTGAAGCATTGTGAGGCAGAAACATTCCTCAGGTAATTGGAGAGCTTGATTAAGTGTCCATCCTCATCCCAAGGCACACTGTACCAAATCCCCCCCCAATATTTTTGCTTGGTGTTGTGATTTTTAAAGGTCAAATCTTTTAGTGAATTCTCAGCTGTGTTCATAATTGCTACAACAAATGTCTGATTCACTGTTTTTACTACTTTCACCTCGACAGGATAACTACACCTTTGCACAGCCAGGAATTCAGAAGAAAGTGAAAATGCTGGAGGAGTTGGTTAGTCGTATTGATGGTAAGTTGCTTGGAACTGCTTCAGCTGCCACAATATAAAGTTAAAACACAGCAAAGTGATATCCTATCAGTACAGTTATTTGCCATGTCAGTCTACCTCAGTATGTCCCACATAGGATGTCATCCTCAATCAACATGGGACAGAATGCTGTTTGAAAGATTTCTACTATGCATTAAGGTCAAGATACCAGAACATGAGCTTTTCCATTTATTTATTTTTATTTTTTGCTTTAAGCCCACATAATAAAAATTCAGTGATAATCTTCTTGCAGCACAGCAGTGACAAGTCACAAAAAAACAAACCCCAACA
The DNA here is from genome assembly GCF_037356315.1 of Lithobates pipiens. NCBI lineage: Eukaryota > Metazoa > Chordata > Amphibia > Anura > Ranidae > Lithobates > Lithobates pipiens. The sequence continues at coordinate 186,079,444 of NW_027507903.1, forward strand.
TCCGTCTCACAGGGTGATCTGTGATTGTCCAAATGTGGAAGTACTTACCGTATGTTCTTATTTATGGGCTCCTTTTAGGTTCTCTTTGAGCCCACTGGCTGAGCAAAAAAGAACAAACTGTGTTTGGCCAGCTTTAGGAAGCATTATTTGATGGAAAGCGTGGTAGACACTTGGAAAATCTACAGTAGATGATTTTAAGCATGCTTGGGATAAAAGAAAGGTCTATACTCAGTCAAGAAATTGGGAAAAAAAATAATTGAAGGGCCACCTGGTCTTTTTCTACCCTCATCCGTCTCTGTAGCTAAGTGCATGCGTAAGGGAAGGCCATAGGACATAGTACTCTTCGACATGTTTTAGTGCACACATCAGATTTCCAAAACTGGTTGACAGCACTTAGGATCTCCTACAGACTAAGTATTGTAAACTTTGATGCACATTCAAGGTATGAGCAAAAGTGTAATTTTTTCTGTGCTGGGCAGGTATTCCCAAATGCAGGACGTGCACTTATCCTTCAAATATAACACTTTACCAGCAAAGCATGCACAATACAGGACATTTATACACCCTTCCTTCCCAGACCATTTTTTAGCTTTCAGTGCTCTCACACTTTGAATACCAACTACTCAGTCATGCAACACTGTACCCAAACAAAATTTTTATATATTTTTTTCATACAAATAGAGCTTTCTTTTGGTGGTATTTAATCACCACTGGGATTTTTATTTTTTGCAGCATAAGTAAAAAAAGAGCGAACATTTTGAAAAAAAAAAAAAAAAACACTTTTTTTTTAATTTCTATGATAACATTTTGCAAATAAGTCATTTTTTTTTCATAAATTTGGCCCAAAATTTATATGACTACATCTCTTTGGTAAAAATAACCCAATTTGGTCTCTGTGAAAGTTATATAGTCTACAAGCTATGGTGCAAATCTTTGAAAATTGATCACACTTGATCACACCTGATGCACTGATGGCCTCATCTCTTGAGGTCCTAAAATGTCAGGAAAGTACAAATACCCCCCAAATGACCAATTTTGGAAAAGTAGACAGTCCAAGGTATTTAGAAAGAGGCATGGCAAGTTTTTTGAAGTTGTAATTTTTTCCCCACAATTCTTGGGAAAATTACGATTTTTTCTTTCTCAAAATTTTCATAATAAGTTATTTCTCACACACAGCATATGCATACTTCCAATTATACCCCAAAATACATTCTGCTACTCCTTCCGAGTATGGCGATACCACATGTGTGTGACTTTTACACAGCCTGGCCACACAGATAGGTCCAACATGTAGGGAGCACCGTCAGGGGTTGTAGGAGCATAAAATGACATCTCTAATTTCCTAACCACCTTTTACATTTGTGGAGCCCCAGGACAGTGTTATTACCCACAAAATGACCCCATTGTCTATTCTATGAGGTACAATGGGTCTTTTAAAGGCTATTTTTTTTTCCAAAAGTCTTCGGGAAATTTAGAAAGAAAATTAAAACATATATATATATATATATATATATATATATATATCTTTCTTTTTTTTTTTACACTAAGTGGACAGTTTATAAGAGATTTTTTAACTCAAAGCATGTATATAGCAAAAATGAAACCTCAAAATACATTCTGCTACTCCTCCCGAGTATGGTGATACCCCATGTATCTGTTTTTTACACAGCCTGGCCACATACAGAGGCCCAGCATGCAGGGAGCACCATCAGGTGTTCTAGGAGCATAGATTACACCTCTAATTTCTTAACGATCTATTACACTTTTGAAGGCCCTGGAGCACCAGGACAGTGGAATTACCCACACAATGACCCCATTTTGGAAAGCAGACACCTCAATGTCTATTCTATGAGGCATAATGAGTCTTTTGAACGGTTCATTTTTTTTATACAAGTCTTCAGAAAAGGTGGAAAGAAAACTATTGTTTTTTATTTTATTTTTTTTACACAAAGTTGTCAATTTATAAGATATTTCTAACATATAGCATGTATATAGAAAAATTACACCCCAAAACACATTCTGCTACTCTTTCTGAGTATGGCGATACCACATGTGTGAGACTTTTACACAGCCAGTCCACATACAGAAGCCCAACATTGAAGTAGTACCTTCAGGCGTTCTAGGAGCATAAATTATACATCTTATTTCATTCCTATCTATCACACTTTTGAAGGTCTAGGAGCACCAGCACAGTGGTATTGCCCACAAAATGACCCCATTTTGGAAAGCAAACACCCCAACATATATTATATGAGGCATGGGCTGCAGGTAGATACTCAGGTACTCTGTTGGGCTGGAGACAAGTACTTGGGTACTCTGATGGGCTGTGACAGGTACTCGATACTCAGATGAACTGTGACTGGTACTGGAGATAGATACTCGGGTACAATGATGTCCTGGTGACAGGTACTCGGGTACTGTGATGTCCTGGTGACAGGTACTCTGGTACTCAGATGGACTGCGACAAGTACTCGGGTACTCAGATGAATTGTTACTGGTACTCGGGTACTCAGATGTACTGTGACAGGTACTCAGATGGGCTGTGACGGGTACTCAGATGGGCTGTGACGGGTACTCAGATGGGCTGTGACGGGTACTCGGATGGGCTGTGACAGGTACCCGGGTACTCGGATGGGCTGTGACAGGTACCCAGGTACTCGGATGGGCTGTGACAGGTACTCGGATGGGCTGTGACAGGTACTCGGATGGGCAGTGACAGGCACTCGGGTACTCAAATGGGTGGCGAGATACTGAGGATGTCATATGACGCCCGCCCAGGATGGGAGATCCCGTCTGCGGACGTCATATGACTATAGCCCATTATTGAAGTGGTTAAGCTGTACTATTATTTGCAGACATAACTGACTGCAGACCAGGAGCTCCTACTTTAATGCTTGCTTTCTCTCTTTTTGTCAGTTCTGCAGCTATAGATGGAAATGTTACATATACAATTACAGTAAGAAATGTAGTCTAACAGACTTTTTTTACTCTGTGGTGTTTCTTTAGCTCACTAAATACAAGCAAGCAGAATATAAGTGAAATGAACATTTGCTCAAATACGATTTGTGGTTAGGCCTCCAAGCTTTTAAAAGAATTCCCTTTGAGAAAGGCTAACTGTCATTGTGCTACTGCAAAATTTAATTAAAATAAATTTGACAGATAAAGCTGGCCCAATCTTAAATATCCTCTTGATAGTTTGCTAAATTAATGAACAGGGCATTAACAAAGTGATGCCAGGCAGAACTAAGCTTTTTGTGACACTAACTTGTCAATGATGGCATTGAAAGCAAAATATATATATATATATATATATATATAATTTTTTTTTTTTTTTTTTTTTTTTTTTACTTGCAGAAATAACTTAATAGAATGTGTTAAAAAGATTGATTTATTTTTTTTGTTGACTTTTCTGATATGCTCATTTGGGATCTGTAAAATATACCATTATAAGCATTTTCTTATATATGTTCAATAAGTGTGGAAAAAAAAAAAATACCTGTTCATTTTTTTTCAGAAATTCAGTTGTATGCTTGCTTTTTTATCCCAAGGAGCCCTCCAGGCTCCCATCTTGGACCACAGAATAATCACTTTAATGCCTAGTACACACAATGAGAAAAATGGATGAAAAATACCACTTTTGAAGCAATTGGATGATTGTTGGTACACAGCTTTTGAGAGCCAATCACGAGCGTTCATGCAAAATTATCTGAAGGAACAAGCACGGACATGTTTTTGTACGATACTAGACCACACATGCCGGAAACAAAAGAATACATTAAAATACAAAACAAAATATTACATTACTTCCAAAGTTGTGTTGTGCGATACAAGAGGTTTCATAACTTTAGTAACCGCTTCATTGTTGATATGAGACTAGCAAAAAAAAAAAAAAGGATGATCATTCGTCGGATATTCTCATTGTGTATACAAGGCTTTAGTGTTGTGAAGATAATGAGAGTAGATGTGTTTTAGTACTTTACCTAAAACAGCTGGACAGGGCTCACATTATACCTTGCTATCTCAGTCCAGAAAAAAAAGGTGTGTGTTTCCGTTCACAACTTGAAATTAGAAGCATAGTGGGGGCGGAGTCGGCGCGCAGGGTGAATGGACGTGTGAGTCCTGAGCTCCTGCCTTACGGGACATCCAGAGCTAAATACAGCGACAGTTAGCACGGATAAGCGGCAACTCATCACGGCGGAAGGTCGGGAGACTAATCCGGACATGTCACGGAGGAGGAGAGAGCGTCCGCAGCCTGGGAAATTGACTGATTTCTTCGGCCGGTCAGGCCGCGTGGCTGGACAAGATGGCGCGGACGCCGCACATGGATCCCAGGCCTCGGAAGACACGGAGGATTCGGCGGCAGGATGGGAAACAGTGAGTAGACATAAACACAAGCATAAGGCGCCACAGATCCCATCCCAATCCTCCTCCACTACGAATAGTCATGTTAAAGTGAAGCCCAAGCTGACACTGAGAGGAGCTATTCATACTGACATGCTGCAATTAGTGACTCAATGCAAGACAGAAGTGAGTGCGGTCAGTGACAGAGTTTCCCATATAGAGAATAAGATGGGGGAATTTACTGATACGTTTAACAATATGGTGGACGCTCATAATGAACATGATGATGATATAGCTTGGCTAAAAGCAAAAGTGGCGGACCTGGAAGATCGTTCCAGGAGGAACAACGTGAAAATTAGAGGAATCCCTGAGACTGTTAAACCCCAAGAACTGATGGCGTATCTCACTACTATTATGCGCGAGCTTCTGCCGGAGGTTTCTTTGGAGGAATTGGCAATCGACCGTATACATAGGCTACCAAAGCCGCAACATATACAAGCCAAACTCCCCAGAGACACTATTGCAAGGATACATTACTACAGGGTGAAGGAAAAATTTATGTTCGCCATACGTCAAGCTGCCCAACCCCCGGATTGTATACAGGGGCTTACTTTCTTTGCGGATCTGTCAGCGCACACCATGCAGCGACGGCGAAATCTCCTGACCATTACTAAACCGCTTCGGAATCACAAGCGACCTTACAAGTGGAACCACCCAGCTACTTTAATAATCTCTAAAGAGGACCGGGAATATCGAGTTAATACACTGGAAGAGGGTCTGCGTTTGTTGGAAAAGTGGAAAATCATTACCTCGGCACCAGCCGACCCCTCGGCGCACCAGGCGATGACGGCTCCTCCGGATGGATGAAGAGGCTTCGGTGACTTACCGTGCTTAGTCTACATTTTTCTACTTGTGACTCTGGATGACCCCATCGGCATTGAGACTTGTGTTTCCCCCCGTTTATACAGCCACTGTTGGCTCAGATTCCTTGGAAAAGGTTTCTGTGTTCTTTTTTGAATTACTTTTTATTTTATTTTTTGCTCAGCATTTTATTTTTTTTATTTTTTTTTTTTTTATTTTTTTCTTTTTTTTTTAATTCCTTTTTTTTTCTTTTTTTTTTTTACTTTTTATTTGTCTATTTTGTCTTATAATCACTCTCTGGAAACAAGACTTTCCTCATACAGTTATTACAGTACTCATATGTCCTTCTGGTGAGGGGCCGCATTTAGGAGTATAGCACTTCTGCGTGTTTAACGTTCTCTCTTTCAGGTTTTGGTTGGTTACACGCTCACCTGTATGGTATTTAAAGTGTCATCATTAAATGTTAATGGTTTAAATAGCCCGCAAAAGTGGCACATGTTATGGAAGGAGGCCCGGTTATTGCAAAGCGATGTTCTGTGCCTGCAGGAGACGCATTTTAAAGAAAATAACCACCCTAAATTGTATAACAAACTCTTTCCTACGATATACCTGTCTAATGCCTCTACGAAGAAAAGAGGTGTCGCTATTCTCATTAAACAATCAGTTGCCTATAAATATGTTTCTCATCTTCAGGATACAGAAGGGAGGTATTTGATCCTTTGTTGTGAAATTAACAACGTGGCCTACACCATAGTTAACGCCTATGCCCCAAATGCCAGACAGGTCCATTTTATGAATAAGCTCTGGAAAAAAATACAAAACTTAGCCAAAGGCCACGTTATTTTTTGTGGAGACCTAAACGCAGTTCCAGATAGTATTCTGGATGTATCCAGTTCCACCCCACGTCAGTCCTGCAGGCCAGAGATTGCTAATTTTCTAGGTACAGCTGGCCTATTTGATGTATGGAGGTGCCAGCATTCTACTGAGCGTGACTTTACTTTTTTCTCGCGAGTACACATGTCTTACTCCAGGATTGACATGTTTTTGGTCGATAAATTCTTACTGCAGCATATCTCTAAATCGGAGATTGGTACAATAACATGGACTGATCATGCACCAGTATCAGTCGTGGTTGGGGATGGCGCCTTCTCTACTGGGGCTAACCGGTGGAGGTGCGATTCCCAACTGTTTAAAAACCCAGAAGTTGTAAAGGAGGTTTCGGCCTCCCTACAAGAATACTTTACTACTAATGATGTTGATGATGTAGACTCGTTTACATTATGGAATGCACACAAAGCATTTATCAGGGGTCTCTTGATCAAGATCAGTGCAGGGGAGAACAGGAGGAGGAGGCTGCGCCTAGACTGCCTTTTAAAGGAAATAACTGATTTAGAAACCTTGAACAAGGATGCACCCTCTTTTTCGGTCAGCAACAATCTTGCGAAGGCCCGTAGTGACTTACGTGCATTACTTGTAGCCCAACACTCAAGGGACATCCATAGACTTAAGGCTAACTATTATACACATGGAAATAAAGCAGGGAAGCTCTTGGCCACACAGCTTAAGGAGAGAACGCTTAGACAGAGAATACCTTATATACCGTATATACTCGAGTATAAGCCGAGATTTTCAGCCTCTTTTTTGAGGCTGAAAGTGCCCCCCTCGGCTTATACTCGAGTCATCGCCGTCTGACTGCTCGATCAGCGTATCGAGCAGACAGACGGCGGACATACTACAATTCGAAAGCCGCGCCTCCGCCTCCGCCTGTGATAGGCGGAACACTCAATTTCCCAGCAGTCAGTGTTCCGCCTATCACGGACATCCGCTCATCCTCGTACTACGGACGAGGATGAGACGATGTCCGTGATAGGCGGAACACAGGCTGCTGGGAAATTCAGTGTTCCGCCTATCACAGGCGGAGGCGCGGCTTTTGAATTTTAGAATGGCCGCCGAGGCGCCGACGAAGAGCGGCGATTCTGGCAAGGCACGGGACGGAGGCAAGGCAAGGCACGGCACGGGACGGGACGGAGGCAAGGCACGACACGGGACGGAGGCAAGGAGGCAAGGCACGGCACGGGACGGAGGCAAGGCACGGCACGGGACGGAGGCAAGGAGGCAAGGCACGGGACGGAGGCTCGGGACACAGGCTCGGGACACAGGTAGGCTGGACACACACACACACACACACACAGGGATGGATGGATGGAGACACACACACACAGGGATGGATGGATACACACACACACAGGGATGGATGGATGGAGACACACACACACAGGGATGGATGGATGGAGACACACACACACAGGGATGGATGGATGGATGGAGACACACAGGGATGGATGGACACACACACACACAGGGATGGATGGATGGATGGACACACACACACACAGGGATGGATGGATGGATGGATGGACACACACACACACAGGGATGGATGGACGGACACACAGGGATGGACGGACACACAGGGATGGACGGACACACACACAGGGATGGACAGGCATGTCTCACCCTCGGCTTATACACGAGTCAATAAGTTTGCCAGTTTTTTGGGGGGTAAATTGGGGGCCTCGGCTTATATTCGGGTCGGCCTATACTCGAGTATATACGGTAATCCATCCTCAGAGCGGTTCTAGACTTTCTAACCCTAAAGAGATAGCGGATGCATTCGGCTGGTATTATAGTAGTTTGTATAACCTGAAGGAAGATACTTCTACTGTACAACCCATGCCTGATGTTATAGATCGCTTCCTTCGGGAGCTACGCCTCCCTCAATTACAATCACAGCAACTAGAGGAATTAAATGCCCCATTCTCGATGGCGGAAATTCAAAAGACTATAGAGGCCCTCCCTAAAAATAAATCTCCTGGCCCTGATGGATACTCTGCAGAGTATTATCGAACTTTCTCTGGTATCTTACTCTCCTATATGCAGAGGATGTTTCAGGTAGCAGCCTCCTCAGCCTCATTTCCACCTGAGATGTTATCAGCGACTATTATCACATTGCCTAAACCTGGAAAAGACCCGGATAGAGTACAGAACTTCAGGCCCATATCTTTGTTAAATGTGGACCTGAAGATATATGCAAAGATCTTGGCAAACAGGTTAACAAAGGTCTTGCCCCAATTGGTACAACCCGACCAGGTGGGATTCATTGCGGGGAGGCAGGCCCCGGATGCCACTAGAAGGGTGTTGAACTTCACTCCGCGTCCGGTGGGGGGGGGCTGCGGTCCTCCTGTCGCTGGACGCGGAGAAAGCCTTCGACAGGGTGCACTGGGGGTATCTCTCGGCAGTCCTGTCGAAGTTTGGCTTTTCGGGTCCTGTTTTTTCCGCCATTTCTGCTCTGTATTCCAGGCCTTCGGCGCATGTTTTCGCGGAGGGCCTGTTTTCGGAGCAGTTTTGCGTTACCAATGGTACGAGGCAGGGGTGCCCTTTGTCACCCCTGATCTTTACCCTTTTGATGGAGCCGTTGGCGGAGAGGGTAGGACTCATCCAAATATTCGGGGTATTTGCTCTGGGTCCACCAGACACTCTATAACTTTATATGCGGATGACGTGATCTTGTCTTTGGTGGATCCGGAGACTTCCCTGAAGATGGTATATGAAGTGTTGGAGGAGTTCGGAAATGTTTCTTATTATAAGATCAATGCGACTAAATCCAGCATATTGGGAATCAATGTGCCAGTAGACATGTGTAGCCGTATACAAACCTCTTTGCCATATGTTTGGGCAGCAGATTCTATACAATACTTGGGCGTAAGGCTGACTAGCTCCTTGTCTCAAATTTACAAATATAACTTTGAACATGTTTCATCGATTTTTGAGAGAGAATTGTCCAGATTTAGAAAGTTTTTTCTTTCCTGGTCCGGCAGACTGGCTGCGTACAAAATGTTCTTACTACCGAAGCTTTTGTATCTTTTTCGAGCACTTCCCGTTCCACTGCCTGCTTCCTTCTATAGATCGCTTCAAAGCCAATTAGGCAGATACTTGTGGGAAGGGAAGCCAGCTAGATGTAGCTTCAGAATCCTCTTCAAGCACAGGAAGGTTGGTGGAATGGGAGTTCCAGAGTTGAGAGATTATCATATGGCGGCTATTTTAGACCAACTTAGAACTTGGTTCTATTCCCCAGAGCAGAAAAGGTGGCACGTATGCGAATTAGAACAGGCACAACAAAGGGATCTCTCGGGTTTACTATATGCCACAGCCTTAGGGGACCCTAGACGTTATAAGCATCACCCGACTATACAGGCGACTCTTCAGGCCTGGTCTTACCTGCATAGATACCAGCACGACCTTACTGAACTCAAACACCTTCCTATTCCCCTCTCGGCCTTATTGTTTCTTACACCTGACCTACAAGTGACTCACTGGGCAGACTATGGATTATGTTTTATGCACCAACTGTTATCGCAGGGGAAATTACGTTCGTTTGATAGCCTGAGGATATCTCGGGGCCTCCCCAAGACGGAATTTTTAACATACGCTAGAATAACCAGCATGTTTTCTAGTGATAGATCACAGTACTTTAGTCTTCCGAAAGTGATCTGGGAGTTGTGGCAGCCATGCTCTGCTCAAAAGAAGGGTATCACGGCCATCTACAATCTACTTCACGGTAAATTATATTTTCAAATGCACAAACAGTTGGCGAAATGGGAAGAGGAGTTAAACATTACTATTTCCCCAGACCAATGGATCAGAGCAATTAAGGGTAGCTATATTTCTACTCGTTGTTCCAACTTTAGGGAAGGAGCACAAAAGATACGTCTTGGATGGTACAGGACTCCCGACTTGCTAGCGAAATACGCAGGCGAGGAAGCGAAGGTATGTTGGAGAGGCTGTGGGAACCCTGACGCATATTTTTTGGTCATGCATTTCTTTACGTAGTTTTTGGAGGGAAATAGGTAAGATAATAGCTGTGACCACAGGGATTTTGAACCCCCTCCGGGCTGAGCAGGCACTTCTAGGAGTGGCAATGGATATATATCCACCCATGGAGCGTACGTTGGTGATGCATATTTTGTTCGCGGCCAGACTGTGTATTGCACGCAAATGGAAAACTTTGGTCTCTCCCTTACTGTCAGAGGTAATAGCTTTGGTGAATGATTCTTTTGAGTATGAAAAAACGATAGCATATCAAGAAAATAGACTGCATTCCTTTCTTTGTAAATGGGCCCTATGGGACAAATATAGGAAACGTCCTTAGTTGTGCGCAAAATCAGCTACGGCTTGTCTGATCTATGCCTATTTGACACCCTATCTTTGTTTGTTTTTTACTGAATGTTGAAACCCTCGTTGTTTGCATGTACTATGTTTTCTGGATATGGAGATTCAGATTTCTCTTGTTAAACTAATCGTTCGGTATGCTCCCGAATTTGGTTTTAATATGTCGTTACGGACTGATTATACTTGAACCTGTATTTCGATATTTGTTAACTTGTGAAATTTTTCAATAAAAAGATTTTGAAAAAAAAAAAGAAATTAGAAGCATAGTACACCCTGTGCATCGGTCACTGCCACTATGTGGGAGGATGATTGTTGTGATGTAGCCAGTAGTGCTAACATATGTCCCACGTTTTCACCTTACTTTAAAGTGACTCTGTTGTAAGAAAAATCTTTTATTCTCTGCCAACTGTAGCAACAAGTCCCTAAGCATGGATTGAGCTGCCAACCATGACCTTTTTGTATCCTCGGTGAGCTTGGCAACATACATTGCCTCTGAGCATTTTGCTTCCTCTAGGACTGATCTGTCCCATTTTTTTGTAGATGTTTTAATATGAGATATCACTCTGATAAATTGTCCACGTAGGTATGCCTTAGCTGTCTCCCAAACCGTACCTATGGTTGTTGAGTCTGTTATATCTGAAAAAAAAATTGTGAGAAGTTCTGATATCAGATCAGGTTCTGTTATGAGTGACAGCCAGAAGGGATTAAGTTTCCATAATGTATTACCTTTAACCGCCCCCACCCGTATGTCTATCGAGAGTGGGGAATGACCCAAGACCTGTCTGGGGTGATATTTGCAAGGATTCCAATAATGGTAGAAAAAGTTCCCTAGCCCCAGATAAATTCTGGATAAACCCCCTATCGAGGCTGACTGACACAAGTATACCCTGGCTTCTTGGTTATGCATTCTTCAGACATCAGCAAGACCCATCTCCGATGTTGTCTTTGTGGTCTATCCCCTGTCCAAGCATGTAGCTTGTCCTTCTCATGGTCAATGTACTTATTAAAGTCTCCCAGGACCTGCTAAAGTTTTTAGGAGACTGGTTGAGAATGGGGGGGATGTACAAGCCTGCCAATATACACTTTGGCCCTTAAATGGAACACAAAAGAAAAATATAGTGGTCATCTTGATCAATTTTAACCTCTGTAGCAGAGAACTGCATATCACGTTTCGCCAGGAGACTCACTCCCCACGAGTACACTGAATAAGTAGCATGGTATTGATGACAAAACTGTCGTGCAGCAAATTGAGGAGTGGAAGTTGGGGGGGGGGGGGGGTGAGTCTCCTGTATACAAATCACATCCGCATTTGCACGCTTAATCGTGCGAAGCACGGCCAAGCGCTTAACCGGATTATTCAAACCCCGGACATTCCAGGACAGAATTCTGGTTATATTAGACATTGCAATAGTATATCAATAAGAAAAAGTATAGCTTTAAATATTGCAGTATGACTAGAGGTCAAAAGGTGCGAGCAAACTGGGGAGGGGATCCTGTGCCAGTCGGCTGAAGGAAAAAAAAAATAAGGTGTCAGTAGTAGGTGTCATTGGGCAACATTGTAACGAGAGGAGGCACAAGCAGGTCATGTGAGGGTCAGGAGCCATATGAAGCAAAAAGAGTGGCACTAGTAGAGGTCCCGCAGTGGAGTAGTCAAAAAAGTAACTGGCCAACATGGCCAAACTGATTCGCCAATGGGCAATGGGAGGTCTGGACCAGACCATCTTGGGGGCAACAATGGAAGTGCACATTAGTCTCTTACCTTCTCAACAGCTAGAACAAGAAGCCCTGGTGGTAATTAGAGGTCCATACATGGACAGCTTTCTCTGCCTTGGCATTTGGAATTAAAAAAACAGTAGGATGTCTATTGAGGTAGTACTTTACCCATCAGGATTGACGGGGCGCCGGTTGCGAGTTTCCCGAATTGATTGTTCTTCCCGGTCCAACCATTGTGTAGCCGCAGATGGTAAATCAAAGAAGTGTACTGATCCCAGTACTAACACCCTAAGGCTGGCAGGGTATAGCATAGCGTATTTCAAGTCAAGGGCCCTGAGGCAACGCTTAACATCCATAAATTTTGCACGCTGCCTCAGCAGAGAAGTCTGGAAAAATATATTTTTGGCATTATCAATTTTTAAGGCTTCTGGTTTGATCCTGGCATTGTGCAATATTGCATCTCTGTCTTTATAATGAAGGAGCTTGAATAGGAAGGGTCTTGGAGGGGCTACTGGATGCAGAGGCCTAGCTGGAACTCGGTGAGTATTCCACTGAGAACATGGGAGTAAATACATCCCTGCTGAACGCAGCAACCAGCGATTTTTCAATAAACTCCACCGGATTCTTTGCTTCTATTCTTTCAGGTAGCCTGATCACTCTGATGTTGTTTCTTCTCATTCTGTTCTCTAATTCCTCTAAGCGGGAGGAACGCTGTGTGAGTAGATGATTGTCATAATTGAGATCCCTTTGCATGGGCGCCATGTCATCTTCTATGGAGCTCACTCTCCCTTCTAATGCAGAGGTTCTCTCCCTCAGCTTTTGGGTGTCCTGTCGCAGGAAAGTAATTTCCGCCTTTACCCCCTTTATCTCAGCTGTAAGTGCTGTCAGTGAAGCATTGCAAGTTTACTGCCCAAAAGAGTCCTCCAGCGTGCCAGATGAAGTGGCGGGATCCGTGACAAGAGGCCTAGAGAACAACTTTTCTGCTTCTTCTCTGTGTATCTCCTTAGCAGAGTGTTGTACCAGGGTGCCATTTTCGGCCATGCTGTCTGTGGTCTGGGGCGTGTTCTGTCTTCTTGCTGTGGACATCGGGCTGTTATCGAGCCGTTAAAGGTATGGTGACACTCAGGGGACCTTCCGACAACCTGTATGTGCTGAAGTGCAGGGTAAGTATTCAGGATAAAAGAGCGGAGTTTCGGCGGAGAGCGCTGAAGGTGTGTCTAGCTATATCCGCTGCCTGGCCACGCTACATCCACTGTCTGGCCACGCCCCCAGGGGGAGGTTTAGTAAATGCATGTTGGTGTGTACTGTAAGCCAAGTTCCTACTTTACCCCCACCTGCTGTAATCTCCAGCCTGACAGATCATAGGAGATCTGTATAGGGAGAAGCTGCAGGCGGATTAGGAGAGATGCCATTCAGAGCAGCCATGGATCGGGGGTGTGGGGGCATTTGGTGGGGATTTGACTGGTGGGGGACACATCTGGGCCCCCCCCCCCCAAGACCCATGTAGCACTCGAAGCTGGCGGGAGTGGAAGAGGAGGGATTTTGGCTAATGATGGTGGCCGCAGGGAGCGGGTTTGCAGGGGGGTCTCAGATCGTGCGAGGGGGTAATTAGTGCTGAGGGGAGAAGGGAGGTGAAGGGGATAGGAGAGGTGAGTGTGTGTGGGGGGGTGGGGTTGAGATGGAAAGGTGCAGCAGGGGTGGAGAGGCAGGGAAGCAGCGGCATGGGTGGGAGGGTGGATGGTCACATTAGGGGTTAATAACTCTGATCAACAGGTTGTAATCCCCTGATCGGAGTTGTAGAATTGTTCAGCAGAGTCTGCTGAACAATTCTGATATAAGCTTATGGTCATTGAAGTGACTAAGCTTATAGGAGAGGGAGAAATGAGGTCTGTATGCCATACTGACTTGGCCACCTGCGAGCTTGGCAATGAAAGGGTTAAAGATAATGAAACAGAGGTTGTTTTAAATGCCTTGCTATTGTGATTTTAATCACTAAGAGTATAAAAAAAATTGGTGTTTGAGAGTGGATATATCCCAAATGGAATCATTAAGAACCGTAAATTGAGGGTGTCTAGGAATCTGTATCCCAGGATCTTTCCAGATAATTTTCTGTAGCATATCCCCATACTTTTAGGACATTCCCACAAAATACAAATCATAGCTCCCTGATGTTCACAACCCCTGAACCACAAGGAAGAGGTTCCTAGGAACTTTTTTTTACTTCTGTTGGGAACTAAATACCACCTTGACATAACCTTGAAGTTAGCTTCAATGAGTGAAACATTCAGAATGCTACGATAGACTCTATTTAAAGTCTCATTTATCTGTATTTTCTATACTACTTGACTAAGCGACTTTTGTCTTTTGGCACGAACATACAGCTTCTAAAGACTTCTAATACACACATTGCAAGTTTTCTTCAAAGTACAATGCTCAGTGTCTTTTAGCTGAGTGAAATGGGGAAAAAAAAAATTTCATACAATGTTTGCAGAGTATTGCGGGTTTTAACCACTTCAACCCGGAAGATTAGGCTGCTCAATGACCAGAGCACTTTTTACAATTTAACACTGTGCTACTTTAACTGGTAATTGTGCGGTCATACAATGTTATACCCGAATGGAATGTGTCCTTTTTTCCCCCATAAATAGAGCTTTCTTTTGATGGTATTTGCCTCTGCAATTTTTAATTCTTTTACGATATAAACGGAAAAAGACCGGACATTTTGAAAAAAATATATATTTGCTACTTTTTGTTGTAAGAAAAATCCAATAAACTCAATTGTAGTCAAAAGTTTAGGCCAGAATTTATTCATCCGCATACCTTTGGTAAAAAAAAAATGTCAATAAGCATATATTTATTGGTTTGCACAAAAGCTATAGCGTCTACAAACTATGGTACATTTTCTGGAATTTAGTCAGCTTTTAGTTTGACTGCCTATCTCATTTCTTGAGGTGCTAAAATGACAGGGCAGTACACCCCCCCCCAAAATTATCCCATTTTGGAAAGTAGACACCCCAAGGAATTTGCTGAAAGGCTTTTCATGTGTTAGACTGGCTCAGTCAAAGCCCAGACCTAAATCCAATTAGAATCTGTGGCAAGACTTGAAAATTGCTGTTCAGACGCTCTCCATCCAATCTAACAGAGCTTGAGCTATTATGCAAAGAAGAGTAGGCACAAATTTCACTCTCTAGATGTGCAAAGCTAGTAGAGACATCCCCAAAAAGACTTGTAGCTGTAATTGCAGCTAAAGATGGTTCTACAAAGTATTGACTCAGGGGGGCAGAATACAAATGCACACCATACTTTTCAGATATTTATTTGTAAACAATTTTGAAAAACATTTATCATTCCTTCCACTTCACAATTATGTGCCACTTTTTGTTGGTTTATCACATAAAATCCCAATAAAATACATTTACATTTTTAGTTGAAACATGACAAAATGTGGAAAGTTTCAAGGGGTGTGAATACATTTGTCAAGGCACTGTATAACTTCAAACCAGTAATTTCACAGTAAATAAAGTATCTTATAATATATAGCATAATACTATCTGATTTAGCTTGTACCTTTCCAGCAGCAGCAGCAGATTCTCATTGTCCCTCTTAACCGTGTGAGAAAAACATGGGATTTTGGGTAAATCTTATACACATAAGCCCATGTTTTTTCCTTGTAGATAAGAGGGCTGGGCTGGAAGGGAGTATTTGTCTTTTAGACACATGCCCCCTTCTATGACAGTGCACTGAGAGGCCAGCCTCCACTGCATTTTTATTGGACAGCTTGGGCCAATGGTACTTTATCATTGGTCGAAGACTCCAAGCTGTCCATTGAGCTCAGTGCCTCTGACAAGAAGCAAGGAGATGCACTGTGAGCTCATCCTCTCAGTCTGCTGCAAACAGTGTGCCAGCTTGCATTTAAACTGGCTGCTCTGTCTTTAGCTTCTGACAGGCTGTGCAAGGAGCCCCGTATCTCCAGAACCATAGATAATAGGAACCCCACATTTTTAGTTTGGCTACCTATCCTTCAAATGTGGAGTCTCTGTGACCCCAGGTCACCAAGCTGCAACCCTCAAAGTCAATCTTTCTTTTCTTTTTTTTATACTCATGGCCTCACCTGCCTCCCGTGACTGCGTGTCCCTGTTTGGGACCCATGAGACTGAGGGGTATGTTAGTTAAGCTGACCATACATGGATGAAAATGTGTCCGGTTCTGCAAAAATAATCATCCACATTTCCATACATGTAGACAGTAGAAGCAAGTAAAGACAGAACTGTTGACATCCCGGTACGTTATATTCACATTTACCTTTAACTAATTCGGTAAACCGATCTTAGTCATATACCCGTAGTATTTATTCTACTTCTAAAATAAGAACCTACCCGGCTAAAGTTCACGGGCCCTCAGACCCCCAGGCGCCCCAATTGGGATCCTGCTGCAGACCAGGGGCTGGTGCCGCTTACTCCCTCCAAGTGATTTGTACCCCGACCCACTAAGATTACATAGACCGAGAAACCAGTTAACAACTAGAGCAAGTATCTTGCCTGCAATGTGCCTGCTGTCTAGCTTATCTACCCAAGAGGGTAGCAACACACTGCACCAAGGGAGGTGTCAAAAGAGGAAAGAAAAAAAATGTGTGAGGGGGTAAGAGAGGGTGATGAATTTGCTGATTCAGTGCTAATGGCCCGAGAGGCCAGACTACCAGGTTGTACCCCAGGTATAAGAGAAATATTACATAACGTGGCCCATGGTTTCCAGACAGCCCGAAACCTCTGTATTGTCGTTTAGTTTAGCCACCACTTGTTCTTGCACCATAATCCACGTGACCTTTGTTCTAAACATCTTGAAGGATACAGAAAGTTTCTTCCAGGCCTTGGCTATTGTTGTTTTGGCCCCTAGAAAAAGAAAAAATGCCAACGTCTGAGAGACTTTCGGTAGGTCCGGTGTTATATGGTTGAATAGAGCCTTGCTGGGGTGTGGCGTGATAGTGACCCCCCATCAGGGAGCTGGTTGTGTGAAAGACTTTCCGCCAAAATGATCGGATGCGCGGACAGGACCACCAGATATGAATCATGGTGCCTTCCAATTCACATCCCCTGAAACATATTGGCGAGGATCCCAGGAATATCCTAGCCAGCCTGGAAGGAACATAGTACCACCTGAAGAGTACTTTGAGGCCGGCCTTGATTAGAGAGGCATTAAGAATACCTTTATGAGCTCTAGTCGAAGCTCAAAATCATTGTGTAGTGTCCCAAGTGCAGTCCAAGTCAGCCTCGGGCATATGAGGGCTTAGTGTCCTTCGTCATGAGAGCTGTATAGATCAAGGAAATGCCTCCCCTCTGGTCCGCTGCATTCACACACCACTGTTCATATTGTGTTATAGTAGGGGGAATTGGTTTGGTGGTCCAGATGGAATGTAAATAATGAGAGATGTGTGTGAATCTAAAAAGTTCTGAGTCGGGCATGTCTAGTTTCTCTCTGCAGTGTGACAGAGAGAGAGGGCCAGCAAGGGAAAAGAAGTGTCCAATTCTGTATAGACTCTTGTCTGTCCACCATTTAAAGGCCTCAATATTTCTCCCCGGGGGGAAATCATCATTATGGAAGACATGTGTTAAAGGTCTAAGTGGCGACATCAGGGAGCTACGAGTAAAAAGGTTAGAGCTTTGTGTCATTGAGTGTGAAAGGGTGGGAGCCATAATCGCTGGTATGCGTTTAGGATCACATTCCATTGGGTAATCTATTGTGTGCCGGGAAACAGTCTGCCTTTCCATTGATAGCCAATCTGGTTTCGTGTTCCCAGAGAAAGCCATGGAAATTTGGGATAATTGTGCCGCCTGGTAATAGCCCCAGAGGTTGGGGAGACCCAATCCTAATACATAACATTTTATATAAACTAGAATCAGTGTGTAGCATGCTGGATTGTCAAAGAAGATAATTCAACATTTACAGTATGTCTGGTCTTGATGATCACACTTGAAAATAAGATATTTATGACCTTATCTTTACTTGCTTTACTTTACTCAGATGAATTCAGTTGTGTGCCTCCCTCTTTTAGGTCTATAGACATGGTTTTGCCCCAAAATGCAAAAAATTTAAGTAGCTGATATGAACTCGCCATTGAGTGGCTGCAAAAAGGGAACTGTAAAATCTTTGTATACATACAATAATTTGTATTTTCCTGAATGAAAAAGTACATTTAAATGAAAATAGAAAGTAATAGTAAAGTAGTTTGGTATGAAAGTGCTACATGCATTACTGACTGAAGTTATGACAGCTTGGTAAAGGGTTACTTTGTTAGTAATGAATCTACAACAGTCCAATGGGACATGAATAGCACATTTATTAGTATTTTTTTTGTTAGTAAGGTTAATGCAAAAGTTTAATTCAAAACCAGCATCATTTCAGTAAAGCTTTCCCTGTATGTGGGTGAAGGACAGATCAGAATCAGAGGTTACTGTAAATGTTGAATTTGTCTGTTCATTGATCTTCTGAAATTGTATGGGTCTATCTTTTTGGTAATCCCTCTTGTAACTCACATATTGTAATAGAATTATGATTAATGACTCCACTTGTCTGTGCTGTAAAAATGTGTACAAAGTACAACCTGCACTATATATATATATATATATATATATATATATATATATATATATATATATATATATATATATATATATATATATATATATATATTGTAACACATACTCCAAACAATAGGATAGTATTGTATACTTGTATTCTGGCAAAACAAGTCAGATACACTGTTGCCAATCAGATATCCGATTAAGTGGTCGACAAGCAATTCACTAAAATATTTCAAGTGCTTGTTAGCAGCAGCAAATCTTGCTTTCAGTCTAAAAATGGCCTGCATCATCTTTTATTATACCAGTAGCTAAGTGTCTTTGTAAACACCCTGTTTTATGTAATCTCTTGATGTCAGCATTGGGAAAATACACAAAGGACAAATAAGATTGTTCGTTTTTGTGCTTTAGGGGTTATTTATTTCTGTTAATGCCCTGCTAACTATGCTGGCAGTGCCATGTCCACATTATTTTTCCTTGTATTCCTAGCATGTGTGGCTTAGAAAGGTTAAGTAATGTTTTAACCTTCCGCTTTCTGTCCACTACCCTTCTAAATATGTTACACTCTGCACAGGCTCAATATAGAGAGCTGGCTCTTGTGGAAATTGGAATAAATTGAGGTCTCATGTATCCAAGTTCTGCAGATGTTAGACATTTGGCAGTTCTGTTGTTTGGCTCCATCTGTACATTTGTCAGCTGATTGAAGCATATCTGGTAATTATGTTAACATTCCAGCTTTGTGACATAAATGTTTTTTAGCAGGATTTTTTCTGAGATTTACAAAATCAAATGTAAGTCATACCTGTAATGCTCTTTAGCTGTTTGAAGTCATATCTGCAATACTTTATTGATAGACTGCAAGATTTAATCAGGTAGGATTATGTAGTAGAAATGTTATAAAATAACATAGACCAACACACAATTTGGTGCCCTGAATGTTAGCCCTTTTTTTTTTAAGTTTAAAGAAAGTTTATTGAAACTTGGGTCATGACAGTCATATAGCAATGGCAGAACAGAAAACAGTGAAGTTACAGTAAGATGTATGACCATGATATTAGAGATAGACAAACCATGTGAGATTTTGAAATTCAGACACAAGGACAACTGGTAAACTTCAGGAGTTAACAAGCAGAGACCATGTGGAGGGATGGTTTAGGGTCGGTAGTAAATTTGAACTTGAGGAGATCGGTCTCTGACCTTCCCCCGGTCCAACCCCCGCACCCCAAATGGGAGCCTGCTGTGCGTGGGCAAACCCGGAGATGGACCGAAGACCAGAGGGAAGTGGCTAAGCCAAGCCCCACTTCAGGTCAACCAACCCCGTGGAAGGGATATCAGAGAATGGGTCTGCTGTTAGACATAGAGATATGACCAAAATAGTATAAAATTGCCAGTGTAGGGGGGTAAAGAGTTCTCCTTGGTCTCAACTGGGTCAGGCCCAAGAATAGAGATGTCCACTGGAGTAATACTCCAGATCCTGCAATATATTAAAACGGCCTAACTCAAAGGCTAGAGAAAGAGCGGAAAAAAGAGTGGGAGGGAGGGGAGAAATCTGACATGGAGGCAGATTGGTAGGGGGTGAGGATGTTGGGGATGAGGAGACAGGGGGCTGTCAAGCAGTCTAAAGTGGGAGGGCTTATCCAGGCTTCAATATCCGGGCAGTAGCGATATTTCTAAAAACTCACTCAGGCCCAGGGTTCCCAAATGAGTCTAAATTTTTCTGAAGAGTCCAAGATTGCATTGGAAATTCTTTCCTGAGACATTATCCAGGAGATCTTCTGTTTGGTTTTGCAAAAAGAGACCAGGGGGGGGGGGGGGGCGGAGCTAGCCGGAGTCCAAGATGGACGCGTAGCAGAGGAGCTCCTGACTCAGCGGGAAAGAAGCGGCTAAAAGCACCCATCCCGATCGCTTTTCCGGGCACCCAGGGTAGCGATCCAGACCCCCGACAGTCGGGGACCTCCACGTTGACATGCCGGGGAAGAAACGTAGGCCGGGAGGGCCTGCACGGCTCACGGAATACTTTGCCTATGAAGGAAAGCAAGATGGCGCCGGCCATACCTCCACGCCGTCCCTCGCGGCCTCCAGCCGCGGATCACAGCATGGGAAGCATAAACGAGGCAGCCCTCCGGGCGATCCGAAGTCCCCGCCAGCCACACCATCCTCAGGGAGCCCGGAGAAGGCGCGATTCAAGCCGGATGACGCGGATGGTGTCCATGAGGTGAGCTCCCTCCTAGACTCAGGGGATGACACTAGGGAGCTGCCAGACTCCATAGATACATTCCCCACAATCGGGCAACCGGTCATGGACACTGTGTTAAAGGAGATGCTAGTATCCTTGCGGGGCTCACTGAACTCAGACATGGTTGCGTGCATGCATAAATTTGGGAAAGATCTACAATCTGTGACTGCTAAAGTGACCCATATTGAACATAGAATGGGGGAATATGCTACAACTATTAATGAGCTGGTTGACGCCAATGAGGCGAAGGATGATGAGATAGAAGATATCAGAGTTAAAATGGCGGACATTGAGGATCGGTCTAGGAGGAATAACGTGAAGATAAGAGGGGTCCCCGAATCGGTGCAGGAGTTGAGGGACTATGCATTGCAGCTTTTTACGGCCATTTTGCCTGACATGAAGGAGCTTGACTTTACAGTGGACAGAATTCATAGACTCCCGAAACCCAGCTACCTATCTGACAACATCCCCAGAGACGTTATTCTCCGCCTGCATTTTTTCCACACACAGGAAAGAATCATGCTTGTCACTAGGCAGAAGGACCAGATCCCTCAGGAATACTCTCATCTGCAATTCTATGTGGATCTCTCTCACTATACGCTGCAGAAACGCAGAAACATGGTTACTTTAACAAAAGCACTCAGAAATCACAAAATAAGCTACAGATGGGGTTTCCCCACTAAACTGATAGTCACGAAAGATGGCAAGGAATATGTGATGGACTCTATCCCCAAAGGTATGGCCCTATTGAGCTCCTGGGGGATCATTGCGGACACTCAGAAGATTCCCAGACAAGGTAGCCCCTGCGATGAGCAAGATATGGAATGGCGCACTGTTAAT
Organism: Lithobates pipiens; assembly: GCF_037356315.1. Lineage (NCBI taxonomy): Eukaryota > Metazoa > Chordata > Amphibia > Anura > Ranidae > Lithobates > Lithobates pipiens. The sequence goes on from NW_027507903.1 coordinate 186,101,239, forward strand.
CACAAAAACGCCCGCAAGCACAGTTGATCGGGAATAGGGTCCCTTATCTTCCCACCCGCTCAGGAGACATTGTTCCACTCCGTAAAGTTGGATACAACTTTTCCCCCAAGTTATTACTACTTGAGTGGCATTATGTCACACTTTTTCACATCTTTGTTATGTTTGACTTTTATTCTACCTCTGTTTTTTTTCCTTTTACACGGTTGGTGGTACTTATCCACCCAGTTCACTATTGATTCTCACCTTATTTTTCTCTCTGAATGGTCAGTCGTCTCTTCCCTCCCGGATGCAAGGCAAGCTTTCATCCTATGTCCTCCGAATCTATCAGAACATCGGCATGAGAAACTCCTACGAAATCCACGTTGGCGGTGTGCAACAGTCGTTTGGGTGAGTCGCTCCCGCTTGGTAAGCACCTTCTCCACACCCCATGGCGGTTAAATTTTTTTTTTTTTTTTAATTCAATATTTTATTAAAGTTTATATCAATACATGCGGAAAACGATAATATACAGACAAACAGATTTCTTCTGTGTTAAACAAAATATCAAGTATTGTTAATTATTGTTAATACAGCAAAGCTAGAATTTCAATCAAGGGAATTAAGCGAGCATATCGACCACATCAGTTCAAATCATAATATCATTGCTAGCAGAAGCAAGAGTAAACTAAACATCTCGGACCCGATGAAATTAGGTGAGCCCAATAGTCAGGCTTTAATCCCAGGGCTATCTCCAATCGGAATAGTAGATTTTGTGTATATACTATATTCGCTATAGAATGCGGATTCAAGGGGAAGACAGCCTTACAAATTCCCAGCTACCAGTCATGAGACCCTTGAATCCTTAGTATATGGAGTTAAGGGTAAGTGTTATCTGTGTTTCAGCTAGAAACAAAAGACAGAAGTCGCCCAGTTAAGATTGAGTCGGGTCTTATGTTGCAATGAATATCAGCAAGAGATTCGAGATCATTCCAAGGAAGCTGACTGGGGCGGGTCATGAACGTGCATAAGGAGAGAGTCATATGTTCAGAAGAATGGGATCAGAGGAAGAAGAGTGGGGAGAATAGGAAAGGATAGTTGAAGAGTGTAGAGAAAGTGGGGAAAGAATAGTACGTATAGAATAAATAGAGGCAAAGTTAGAGGGATTGCCTCCCGGGATTGCTTCAATTCGCCAATGGCTCCTAAAAAAAAAAAAAAAAAAATTTTTAAAAATTGTGTTTCTAGCGATTCCAAAAGAAGGTAGAGCATCCTGCGAGTCTATTGTACTTGCAGTTCTCAAGGACGACCAGTCAAAAGAGTAGTGTAGGCTGTAGTAGTTTTAAAGTGGATCCAACAGGCCCATTTTGAACTAAATTTTGAAGGAGTATCACGCGCAATGTGGATCAACTCTTCCATCCTTGCCGCGTGATCAAGTCTACAAAACCATTCTTTGACGGTGGGTATCTGGGTGGATTTCCATTTGGTCGGGATACATTGTTTAGCTGCATTTATCATAAACATAGCTAATGATTTATGGTAAGTGTTATGAGATCCGGAGGAGACATGCAATAAACACTGAGCTGGGGAAGGTTCGATATTGTATGTAGTGACCTGGGTAGTTATGTCGCAAACTTCTTTCCAAAAAGGGACCAGCAAGGGGCAAGACCACCATATATGGAGAAATGTGCCCGATTCTGAGAGACATCTCCAGCATTTATTGTGTGAATTCGGGAACAATTTGTTTAGTTTCGCTGGTGTATAATACCACCTAGTTTGGACTTTGTAATTATTCTCTTGGGAACTGGCGGTTAAATTTTTATCAATCAACGCTAAGGGCCTTAACCACCCTGCTAAACGCAGGTCTCTATGGAAAGAGGCCCTCCAAAGGAACTGTGACATCTTGTGCGTGCAAGAGACTCACTTTCAGAGCACTGCTCCCCCAAAATGCACCCATCCCAAATTCCCCCAGGTTTATTTTGCTAATGCGGACCAAAAGAAAAGGGGGGTAATGGTGGCGGTCAGAGACACTGTCGCTTTTAAACTAGATGGAATTGAAGAGGACTCTCAGGGTAGATTTTTACTTATGATCTGTGAAATTAACTCTGCACTCTACACACTGGTGAACATTTATGCCCCTAACAGGTCAATCCAAATTTCTGAATAAACTTATGAGGAAAATTCAGCAAGTACTTAAAGGCTCTTTGATGATTTGCGGGGACTTTAATGTGGCCCCAGACCCCAAGCTGGACTCCACCTCACATCCGAAGAGACCTCAACCTTCTCTTCTCCCGTTTTTGCGCAAGCATTCCCTTTTTGATGCGTGGAGATGTCTGAACGCCAACGCCAGGGACTTTTCATTCTTTTCTAATAGCCACAAAACATATAGCAGGATTGATCTGTTTTTGATTGACAAGCAACTACTGTTTCAATGCAAGTCTGCGCAGATTCACGACATAACCTGGTCGGACCATGCACCGGTGGAGCTACTAGTGGGCAATCCTATGAACAGCAAAAACGCTTTTATCTGGAGAGCAAACCCCCGACTCCTCCGCCATGGTCCGACAAAGGAATATGTTCAGCAACGACTGTCTGAATTCTTTACTACTAATTTAGGCTCAGTACCAGATCCTTTTATTCTCTGGAATGCTCACAAGGCGTTCGCCAGGGGAGTACTGATCCAGCAGGGGGCGAGGGCTAAAAGGGAGAGGCAGCAGCGGACCTCAGCTATTATTGAAACATTGAAGTCCCTAGAGGCCCAAAACATGCGAAACACGACTCAAACCCTGACAGACCAGCTCACGCTCCTGAGAACGGAATTAAGATTGTGTCTTCTGGAGGACTTTGAGAAGGCCTCCAGGAAAACGAAATTAACTTACTACACTAGTGGCAATAGAGCGGGGAAACTGCTAGCGCAAAAATTAAAGGGGTATAGGCATAGGACCCACATTCAATATGTACTACACCATAAAACTAAGACTAAACTACAGCACCCTCAGGATATAGCGGATGCGTTTAGCAGCTACTATGGCTCATTGTATAACCTTAAAGACGACCCCACTATAACACAACCGTCCACTACCGCTATAGACAACTTCCTGCACACACTCAAACTTCCCAAGCTTACGGAGGACCATTTACAGGTGCTCAATAGCCCCATTACAGACGTGGAAATTGCCCAGTTAATAAAGGGCCTACCCTTAAACAAATCCCCTGGCCCAGATGGCTTCCCCGGGGAATACTATCAATCCTTTCAAGATATATTAACCCCCCATATGGTGGAGGTGTTTAGGTCTGCTGCTGCCTCCTCCTCGTTCCCTCAGGAAATGCTGAAAGCCACTATTGTTGCATTGCTGAAGCCGGGTAAAAGTCCGGACTCACCGCAGAATTTTCGTCCGATATCATTGTTGAATAATGATGTTAAAATCTATGCTAAGCTTATGGCCACAAGGTTAATGCATATCCTGCCTGAATTGATCGATCCAGATCAATCGGGATTTACTAAGGGGAGACAGTCCTCTGATGCCACTAGGCGCCTGATTAATGTGATTCATACGGTTAATAAGAGGGGAACGCCTTCTCTGCTCCTTGCGCTGGATGCAGAGAAGGCGTTCGATAGAATACATTGGCAGTTTCTTTCTCGGGTGTTGCGGGGGTTTGGCTTTGTTGGTGCAATTTATAGCGCCATTATGGCCTTGTACTCCAGGCCGTCGGCTCAGGTACTTGTGGCAGGGGCCCTATCCAAACCGTTTCAGATTACGAATGGGACGAGACAGGGGTGCCCATTGTCACCCCTGATCTTTAACCTACTGATGGAACCTCTCGCTATCCATTTGCGATCGCACCCACTTGTACATGGAGTAAGCATTGGGGGGAAGGAACACGTTATTAGCTTGTTTGCAGACGATATTATTCTGATGCTCACAAATGTTGAGGAATCTCTAACAGCGGTGCATCAAGCCCTACAGGATTTTAACGATATATCATACTACAAAATAAATGCTAGTAAATCTTACATACTTAACCTAGGAGTCCCGGTTCACTCTAAAAACAAATTGGAGCAGAGGTTCCCGTATATATGGAGTCAAGAAGGGGTCAAGTACTTAGGTATAACTCTTACTTCCAAGACGGATGGGTTGGTAGCAGCTAATTATACTCCAATGCTAAACAAGCTTGAGGGGAAGTTGAAAGCTATTTCCGTGACAGAATTGTCCTGGTTAGGAAAATTGGCGGCTTTCAAAATGCAGATTCTACCTCAAATATTGTACGTCTTTCGCACGCTTCCTATACCATTACCTAACTCATACTTCCAAGCTATGCAGTCTGTACTGAATAGGTTTATATGGCAGGGGAAAAAGGCTAGATGTGCCTTTGGTAGGATGATCAAACATAAGAGAGCAGGAGGAGTGGGACACGTCCATATCCAAGATTACTATTTTGCAGCAATCCTGACCCAACTCAGACACTGGTTGATCCCCAATTCCGACCAGAGGAAACTGTGGTCGGAAATTGAGCGTACTCACCTGTCATCGGGCACGTTGAAAGATTTCTTGCTTACGGCTCATTCACATTCTTTTCTAAATACACAATTGCCGCCTACAATACTGGCCGCCCTGAGAGCCTGGCTGTATTTTAGGAAACACTGTAGAGGAGCGGGTGCTCTCTCTCCCCTGAAATTACCCATGTCGGCGATCAGATATCTGATTCCAGACATTAACTTGAAGTTATGGGAGGATCAAGGCATCCGATACTTAGAAGACATCATGCTAGATTCAAATATTAGGCCATTTTCCTCTATTTCCCAGGAATTTAACCTGCCGGAACGGGAGCTTTACAGATATTTACAGCTTTCACAACTTCTCAAGAAGGACGCTAGCGTTCAGTTTTTACTTCCCTCTACCTTGCATAGCTTCTTTACAGATCCACTCAACAACTCGAGGGGGATTTCCATAATATACATGGGTCTTCAGGGGAAAAACCTGTGCGAGAAATCGCACAATATGGAGGCATGGGAGATGGAGCTGGGAAAGGTTTTTCTGATAGAACAATGGGAGAGAGCTTTTAAACTGACACACAGATCCACAAAAAGCACTAATTTGAGAGAAATGCAACAGAAAATCACACTTAGATGGTACTTAACCCCAAGCCGCCTCTCAAAAATTTATCGCACGACAGCGTCTGCATGTTGGAGGAGTTGCGGGGATATGGATCTTTGAGTCATATCCTCTGACAGTGTCCTAAGCTAGGCCCACTTTGGAAACATGTTGAGCGAGCTATCTCTAATATAACAGGTACGCAGGGGAACCTAGCCCCAGAGACGGCGATTCTCTCGCTTGACCTGGACAAGTATCCAAGCACATATCAAACAGTGGTTTCACACGTGCTGTTGGCTACCAGATTAATTATCCTCAGGCACTGGAGAGATACTGCATCCCCGTCCCTCTTGGAAGTTATGACCACGGTACACACCCATAGCCAATACGAAATTCTGCACTCTTCCACTCTGAGGAAATATGAGGAAACATGCGAGTTATGGGCTCCATGGCATAAGTGGTACTTAAAGTATAGCAGCAAGGGCCAGCCCGCCTTCGCTGGGAGAAAATAAGGGAATAGGCAACGCTACTAATATCGAGACTGACTTTAAGGTTTCAAGTTTTATGTTTTGAGTTGTTATAAAAATTGTTACTCGTTTTACAAACCATTTGATTTATGACAATTGCAGTCGGATAATGTGTATTTTTCAAGTGCACTTGCTTCCACAAGCTCTTCCGCTTTACCTTATATTTATCTGAATGAAGTACAACGAGGGTGAACCCGCTCGGGGGATGCGGCCTCCTAGGAGGCTTGCATAGGTCCACCCGAGCGGGGGGATCCCACATAACGCTCAAGCCCCACGTGTGTCTGGTCGACGCACCGGGGGGATCGCTATTTTGTTGAAGTAATGCTACATGTTGGTTGCGGTTCTGTATTTCCAAGTGTAACTGACTGTTGAAGTATATACTGACTGTATTTTGTATACTTTTGTATGTTTTCTATAAAAATTCTAATAAACATTATTTACAGTAAAAAAAAAAAAAAAAAAAAAGAGACCAAGGGGGATTTCCAGGAGCGGGCTAGTGTAATCTTGGCACCCAAGAGGATGAAGTGAATCAGAGAGAGTGTCAATTTAGCAACATCCGGGATTCACTTGTTGAAAAGAACAATGGTGGGGTCTTGTTTAACTGCATATCCAGTGGACTTACGATGAGGTTAAAAATTTTGTTCCAGTACCCTCTGATTTTGGGGCATTCCCAAAGTGTGTGAAGGATAGAGCCAACATGGCCACACCCTCTGAAGCAGAGTGGAGAGGACTTGGGGTAAAATTTGGTGAGCCGAGTGGGGACCAGGTACCAGCGGGAGTTGACTTTAAGGTCCGCCTCCACAAGGGAGTTAAGTATACCCCTGTAGGAGCGGGCAAAATGTATGTGCCAGGTATCGAGGTCCCATTCAAATTGAAGGTCACGCTCCCACTGCAACATATAATTTGCTTTTCCCAAGGGGTCAGCTAATGCTGAGTAGATAAGGGAAATTCCTCCCCTCACGCCCGTGGCTGACGAGCACCAAAGTTCATACTGAGTTACTGACAGTGGGGTGTCAGAGCTTTTCCACACCCCGTGTAAAAAATTTGAAAGCTGATTGTAGTGGAATGTCTCATAGGGTGGCATTTCCAATTTGGAGATGCAGTGTTTTCTTGAAATGGGGCCGTTGCTGTTGAAGAATTGCCCTATTCTATAGAGGCCCTTATCGAGCCACCACTGAAAAGCCTTGATATTTAGACCCGGGGGAATTGAGGGTTGTGGAAGATTTGGGCCAGAGGATGCCATGCAGAAATAAGGGAGTGTCTTTTGTGCAGAGTATCGCACAAGGCCATTGCATGAGACAGTGTTGGGGAAAGATAAAATCAGAGTATCCCCGCGCTATCATATAAAACCTAAATGAATACTAGGGGCGGGTTGCAGCAGAACACCGACAGAGGTATAGACCCTACCACTGAAAGACGTGTATCAAAATCAAATAAGTGGTGCTGTGCTACCTTAAAGTTAAAAAATGAATAAATTTATCTAAAGTGCCTAGTGCTTACTATTATATACCAAATTGCATATAACTAAACATTAGTGTAAACCAACTATCGTGACCATAAATAAAATAAGTGAGTAAAGTGTCAGGTGCTAAAGTGAAACATACAATATATAAGCAATATTAAAGTGTCCAGTGCTTCATAGGTTCACAATCGCATAAACCGGTGGAAATATATAGTGCAAACAAGCTCTTTCCTCAGTAAAAATTGACACAATAAACTAAAAACTGTATCAATAATGACACACACGTGAATCACACAGTGCAATTGGAACACATGAGTAAAGTAAAATCGCAGAGTCTCTTTGAAAAAATTATAAAAAAACAATATATAAAGTGACGCGTGATTCATAAGGTGCTTCTCCAGGTACAGGGTGCCAGGAAAACCAGTGTGTACAAACTCTTGTGCCTCTTCAGTGTTCCACACACATCAAGTGAAGTGGCCCCTTACCTTACTGCTGTAAGGTAAACAGCAGACAGAAAAAATCTCAAACAGTCCAGGCAGTGTGTCCCTACTCCCGGAACATGAATCTTATCCCCACGTCAATTGTTGGAATAACAGGGTAGGTTAAATTAGATGAGTTCAGTATGTGGTGAAAATCGCCAGTCCTGGAGTCTCATAAAAGTCTTCCCTTTGCAGCCTGGGGCACTGGTGTGATCTTACAGGGATCCAGAGAATGCTGGGAACCAGGAGGCAGGAAACAAGAAGCAGCTGGTCATGACTTCACAGGAACAGGAAATGTGATTATTCACAGGGGCAAGGAATGGTAATGCATTTCGAAGCTACAGCTTCTTCATCATTAGCACCTGACACTTTACTCACTTATTATTTTATTTATGGTCACGATAGTTGGTTTACACTATTGTTTAGTTATATGCAATTTGGTATGTAATTAATAGTAAGCACTAGGCACTTTAGATTCATTTATTAATTTTTTAACTTTAAGGTAGCGCAGCACCACTTATTTGATTTTAGCGTTGGGGAAAGAATCAAGGGTCTTTCTCTTTGTGGTCTCCAGATTAGGAAGTCCAGAGTGTGATTGGGAGTTGCCTGCCTTTCTATGTCTACCCAGTCTTCTGGTTTTGGTCCTTTGGAGTAAATGACAGAGAATTGGCAGAATTGGGCAGCTTGAAAATACCACCATAAATTAGACAGTCCCAGTCCCCCTTTTTTCCTTGATCTATACAGTACTAACTTAGAGATGTCCCTTGCCCCCCCCCCCCAGATAAACCGTATAATTTCTGACTGAAGTTTGTCCAGGAGACGTTTCTTAACGGGTATGGGTAGGGAATGGAAAAAGTATAACAACCTGGGAAGCAGGGTCATCTTGATCGCGTTTACTCTCCCCAGTCAGGACATTTTTTAGAGGGACCATTGCACAAGATCTTCTGACAGCCTCTTGAGCAAGGGGGGGGACAATTATGGTGATGCGTTCGATTTTAGGGGTAAGGAATATACCTAGGTACGGGAGAGAGGAGGTATTCCAGGTGAAGGGAAAGTGTTGTTTGAGACTGTCCACTAGAACTTGGGGGGAGGAGATGTTAAGGGCCGTGGATTTGGACATATTTATCTGATATTGAGCCACATTATTTGAGGAGTTGTAGTATGTTGGGAGTGGAGATAAGGGGGAAGTGACAAACAGTAAAACATCATCAGCAAAGAGGGCACATTTGTGGGTTCATTTGCCGCATTCGTTGGCCCCATTTGACACCATGGTTATCCGGGTGTTGCCTGATAGCCAGAGCCAGTGTCTCTATCGCGATGGCGAAAAGAATGGGGGAGAGAGGGCAACCTTGCCTGGTACCTTTCAGGATTGAAAATTGTTCAGAGAGGTGGCCTTGCATTTTAATCTGTGCTTTCGGGGAGGAGTAAAGGGATGACAGGGTTCTTAGAAATTCTGGGCCAAAACCTAATTTTTCGAAGAATGGTGAATAAGTATGGCCAGGTGACCATGTCAAAGGCCTTTTGGAGGTCGATGGAAAGGACATATTCCGATTGGGGAGGGTTTCCATCCCACGAGGATTGCATAATCCACCACTCTCCTAATCTGGCCTGGCCCCTGTCTCCCGGGGATAAAGCCCACCTGGTCCTTATGGATATATTTTTCAATAAATAAGGCCATCCTGTTTGCTAGGATTTTGGTCATGATTTTCAAATCATTGTTAATCAGATTGGCCTATAGTTGTCCACTTCTCTGGGGTCTTTGCCTTGTTTGGGAATGACCGATATGTATGCTAAGTTAGCTGCTGGCTCCAGGGGGGAGCCCTCTCAGAGGCAGTTGAAGAGCCAGACCAGACGGGGAGAGAGGACCTCTGAGAATGCTTTGTAATAATGAGTGGAGAACCCATCGGAACCCGAGGCTGAATCCGATCAGAGATTTTGGATGACATCCTGGACTTCTTCAGTCCAAAAGGGAGCATCGATAGTGTCACGGTGAGGGTCAGAAAGCTTGGGGATAGTGATTTCCTCTAAAAAGGAGTTAATGGAGTCAGGGTTGCTCGGGCTAGATGCAGAATAAAGCTTAGAGTAAAAGGCCTGGAAGGTATCTATGATTTTATGGGGGTTCTGGGTTAACGTTCCTGACAGGGATCTGATCTTGGGTATAGAAAAGGTCTTTATTTTGGTGGAGAGATTAGCTGCTAGGTGCGGACCTATTTTATCAGCTTGTAGGAAGAAACTCTCCACATCTACTCTCTTTTCCCATTTGAGTTTGGACACAAGTTGAATAATTTTTCCCTTCAAGACTGCCGTATGGGCACTCCATAAGGAGCTAGGGGATACCTTGCCAGTGTCGTTAAGGAGGAAGAATTCCCAAATATATTTTTCTAGCATGGTACAGTGAACTGGATTGGACAAGAGGGTTTTACTTAAGCACCATTGGGGGGGGGGGGGGCCCGGGCGGAGAGAGGGAGTAAGTTCTCAGGGTCACCAGAGAATGGTCCAACCAAGGCACGTGAATAGCAGCATGAAACTCAGTGTGAATCTCCAAGTTGGGTATGAAAATGTGGTTAATTCTCACATAGGTTTTGTGCGGCGCAGAGCAGTGTGTGTATTCTTTGCATGTTGGATTTAGTTCTCTCCAAGAGCCGATTAGGCCCATGTTGTGAAGAAGCCGTGCAATCCTGAGACTCTGGGAGGTTTTTTTAAGGTGGGATCTGTCCTGCATGTGATCGAAAGTGATATTGGGGTCCCCCCAAGATTAAGTCCGCCTTTCAGATGTGGAGCGAGGGCTGAAAGCATGGAAGAAAATAAATGTGCCTGACCTTGGTTGGGGGCGTAGTAGGAGATGGATAGAGTAAGTAACTCCTTCAATATCTCCTTTGATAAGTATGTACCTACTGTCCATATCTTTGATCGTCTGGGTATGAATGAATGGGACTCATTTCACAAGAAAAATGGCCAGCCCCCTTTTTTTGGAGTCAGCATTCGCCTGGTAGAAAGTGAGGATACTGCGGTGTAGGAAGTAGGGGGTGTAGCTGGCGGGGAAATGGGTCTCCTGGAGAAGGACAATATCAAGGCTTCTAGCGTGGTAACTTTGAAGTGCCTTCCGGCGTTTGGAGGGCGAGTTAAGCCCTTGTGCAATATGTGACCAAGGCAACAGCCTGTCAAAAATGACAACAGTCAGGTCCAGGCTCAGGTGGGGCTAACCACTGCAAATGCGGGTGGGTGAGGCAGTCAACCCCTAAAGGAAACAAAACCCAGTCCGACCGGGAGCCAAAAGGGATCCGTTCATCTTTGAGGGTAAGAGTCTCAGTGTCTTTTTGGTCGTTTTTTTTTTTTTTTTTTTTTTTACACAGCGGGGTCAGAGGGCTGCACGGGGGTGGACGCTTGGTGGAGCTTGATTTGGCTGCCTGATGCAGCGAGTCCAGATACTGGGTTAAGAGTCCTAGTTGCAATAACAGATGCTCACCATCAGGAAAGTTGGTGAATCCGTAGGATTTGGATCTGAACTGAAATTGGAGGTGAAAAAGGAAGGACCAGCGGTACTTGATGGAGTTTTGAGCTAGAATTTCAAGGAGGGGCTTGAGGGACCTCAACTTCTGAATCGTGGTGAGGGAAATATCTGGAAAAACTTGGATTTTGTGTACTTGGAAAGAGAGGTTTTCAAGGTTGCGGGTTTTTCTCATAATGTCCTCTTTGACGCCATAAAAATTAGGTTTGACAACTATGTCCCGCGGGAGGCCATCTTGGCGGGGGAGCTGCTGCACTCTGTGTGCTCTATCGAGTTTGAGCCTATGTCCCTGGATGTCCGGCATCGGTTCCTTAATAAAAAGTTTGACGGTGCTGGGTATGTCTGTGACAGATTCAGGGATCACCCTAACGTGGAAACTATATCTCCTGCTTTTGTTCTCCAAGTTGTCTATTTTGGCGAGTGCAGAATCCAGTTGATCTTGCAATGTTTGGATGCATGTTGAGTTCTAGGCAGTGCGAGCTACAGTGTTGTCCACCACCTGCTTTATTACATCTATGCGGGCACCGAGGCTCTGTAAATCAGCCTTGATGGTGGCAGTGATCTGCTTGGCGTTTTGAGCGAAGCCTGCTGCTAGCATTTCCGAGAATCTCTGCAGCAAATGGTGCATATCTGGGGTCTGGGCCGGCAGCATGGGGGAAGGATTGCTGGGGGCCTGCCATGCCCAGGGGGGACTGCAGTGTGGGGGTATGGAGAAGGTCCCCTAATGTCCTGTCCAGCAGGGATTCAGTGGAGGCAGGGGAGAGCCCATGGGGAGAGCAGGCACTAACTGGAGTTGCCAGCAGGGACTGCAGGTTAGGAAGAGGTGGGTCTGCTATTGAGTCCTGGTCTCCTATGCTGCCTTGTGTGTGTACGGCAGCGGTCATCTTGGCTGGAACAGGGGCCACCAGATAAAAGTCCATCTTGCAGCTTCCCTCTTATGAGAGTCGTGCGGCATAGGAGGGGGGAGCCTGTGTCTTCTGGGAGGCTTGGGAGTCTGTTTTGGCCGTGTCCCGCTCAATCTGAAGGCGCAGGGAGCCGAATGAGGCCGGAGCTGAGCGGAGCTCTCGGTTAGAGGGACTTCCCGGGAGTCCCGCGCATGCACACCTATGTTAGCCCCTTTTTCTGGGTATATTGTAACCATTGATTCCCAAAAATGGCACAACTTTTCCCTATACACTCTTGTTTTTGAGATTCATCATACATGCCATATACCATTCTCCACTCTGATTGCCCATCAAAAGCCAGGATATTAATATAGCAATACATGGGTTGGGTTGATTCAGGCACCATCATGAAGTAGCCATAACCGCCACGGTGTTCAATTGGCAAACATGAAATTATATGATTAGCAATATACACACATCCTATACGATAACTATAATACAATTAATAACTTACACTTTGGAATCCATTATTTCCAAGGTAGAATTGCATTTGGAAGTACATACACACTTTTACTGTATCTGCTAACTTGTATGGAAATAGGCACAAACTAGGTAGCAGAAGAACAAGTTGATCAGCAAGATCTTTTCAAAAACTGACTAACAAATGATATAGATTTAACTATATCTAGGAAACTAGAGCTGATACCGTCTAGCCAATGCAATTTTCTGAATTGCCACCCTAAATAACCCCAAGAACAGGTCTAAAACACAAGTTTTTTTTTTGTTTTGTTTTTTTGTTGGTGGGCTGTGTAATTGCTTATTTTGCTTAATGCTTTTTAAAACCACATTTTAGAGTCTATTATATATTTTTTTTCCATTGTTCTCCAAGCCCATCCATACCATATATAGTTCCTGATTTTCAGCATCCACTGCAAAATTGATGGTGAAATTGGTTCTTTCACTTAAAAGAATGTTCCACATTTAACCCTCCCAACTATCTCGGTTCCTTGCTACTGTTGTTTTAAAACAAAAAAAAACAAAAAAATTCATTTGTTTTACAATTTGACATAATTCCATAGTGTGTTACTTCCGTTATCAACATTGACAAACCTTCCAAAATTTGAGGAGGAAAAAAAGGGAGGGAGTTTTTGTAAGGTAAACTATTAGCAGAACCCCCAACTAGCTGGGTTACATACATATTTAGATTCTTCCAGTTTAACCATTGGAAGGGAAACACACACACACACACACACACACACACACACACACACACACACACACACACACACACACACACACTTACACACACACACACACACACACACACACTTACACACACACACACTTACACACACACACACTTACACACACACACACTTACACACACACACACTTACACACACACACACTTACACACACACACACTTACTCACTCACACACACACACACACACACACTCCTATACCCACAGTTGATCCAAAGCAAGGCACAAACCTCAATAAAGCATGATCCAATTTTCTCCAGCAGGGGGAAAATGTTTCTTCCTGATCCCTCAAGAGACAATTGGATGTTCCCCGGATCAAATTTACCTATAAATATTAGTATCCAGTTATACTATGTGTACCGTATATACTCGAGTATAGGCCGACCCGAATATAAGCCGAAGCCCCCAATTTACCCCCAAAAAAACTGGCAAACTTATTGACTCGTGTATAAGCCGAGGGTGAGACATGCCTGTCCATCCCTGTGTGTCCGTCCATCCCTGTGTGTCCGTCCATCCCTGTGTGTCCGTCCATCCCTGTGTGTCCGTCCATCCATCCCTGTGTGTGTGTGTGTGTCCATCCATCCATCCATCCCTGTGTGTGTGTGTCTCCATCCATCCATCCATCCATCCATCCCTGTGTGTGTGTGTCTCCATCCATCCATCCATCCATCCATCCATGTGTGTGTGTGGTGTGTGTGTGTGTGTGTGTGTGTGTGTCCAGCCTACCTGTGTCCCGAGCCTTTGTCCCGAGCCTCCGTCCCGTGCCTTGCCTCCTTGCCTCCGTGCCTTGCCTCCGTGCCTTGCCGCCGTGCCTTGCCGCCGTGCCTTGCCGCCGTGCCTTGCCGTCCCGTCCCGTCCCGTGCCGTGCCTTGCCTTGCCTTGCCTCCGTCCCGTGCCCTCTTCGTCGGCGCCTCGGCGGCCATTGTAAAATTCAAAAGCTGCGCCGCCGCCTTCGCCTGTGATAGGCGGAACACTGAATTTCCCAGCAGCCTGTGTTCCGCCTATCACGTACATCGTATCATCCTCGTCCGTAGTACGAGGATGATACGATGTCCGTGATAGGCGGAACACAGGCTGCTGGGAAATTCAGTGTTCCGCCTATCACAGGCGAAGGCGGAGCCGGAGGCGCGGCTTTTGAATTATAGAATGGCCGCTGTCTGTCTGCTCGACACGCTGATCGAGCGGGCAGACAGCGATGACTCGAGTATAAGCCGAGGGGGGCACTTTCAGCCTCAAAAAAGAGGCTGAAAATCTCGGCTTATACTCGAGTATATACGGTATCTAGGAAATAAACCAGGCTTTCCTTAAAACAATCTAGTTATAGTTATTTATAAAAAAAACAAAAAAAAAAAGCCGAAATAGTCCCCTCCATGCGTAGTCTTTTATAATTTTCCCTGCAGAGGAGAAGGACCTGTTTAGATGTGTGCATCACTGCCTGGCTTATATGGACACTTCCTGCTGGCTATCTAGTGGTGAAGTTCTGTTCTGATTCAGAAGACTGCAGCAGCATTATGTCACACAATGATTTACCATCAGCTATGTCTACTTGCTGTCCTTCCTGTAATGAGGCCAGTGAGGAACATTGACAGTGGAGTTAGGTGAGTAATAAAAGGCTCCACGGAGTATTTTTTTGGATAAAAGCTGCTAAGTGGGTAGAGATTTTCAGTCACTGTAATAAACCACATGTGTTACTTTCCCAAGCTGAAAAGAGTTCTGCCTTAAAATGATATGTGGAGGAGATATATATATATATATTTTTTTTTTTTTTTTTTTTTTTTAGGAATGTTGGTTAAGACACTTTTTCAAAGAAGAGATGATCAGTTTTTCTTTCAAAAATTGTTATTCTCAATTCACAGACAGAATATACAGTAGATTGTTAAAATAGTTTCGGTATAACAAAATATGTAAAACAATGAAACAAACAACTTGCGACATCATACTCGATAACACGGTACAGACAAGCAAATGCGTATGCCGCATAGAGCTGTACGAAGAGTATTTACTGGAACATATAGCGAACAGAATTGAAACATTCCGATTGTATCGGAGTCAGTTAGTTTAGATACACTCTTCCTCTAAATTAGTTGTAAATAGAGGAGAAATGGTACTGCATGTACAAAAGATTTCCATATAAAGAGAGGGGAGGAGAAGGAGAGAACAGCTAGAAGAAGACAGAAATAAAGGTCAGAAAATAGAATGACGGGAAAGGGGAGAAAGAGTAGGAGAGAAGAAAAGAAGGAAAGTCGGTCAACCGGTCCGTACAGACCCAGGCCTTCATACGCTTGAGACCATCCCAATTCTGCAAATAGCTTAGGGCTCAAATATATAGGGGTCGAAATCCGGGGGTAGAAAGTGATGTATCCAGGGTTGCCATATTTTGTAGAATTGGGGCATACCATCGAGGAGTTTCGCCTCTGATTTGCAGTGAATCATGGCCCTTGTTACCCTATTCTTCATTTGCGCCACCGAGAGCGTAGGGGTTTTCCACGCCTTGGCAATAGTTTGTTTAGCAGCTGTGGTGAGTTGCAAAAATAAGGCCAATTGACTACGAGTGTAGTTATGGGGAGTAGAGTTGAGAAGGGCCAACGAGGGGTCAGGTAAAATAGTGTGCCCCGCAAGGGTCGATGCAATCTGGAAGGAAGTTATCCAAAAACGCTGTGCTACTGAGCAAGACCACTATATGTGGAAGTGTGTGCCCGCTGTGTTACAACCCCTGAAGCATGTAGCGGGATATCCCGTAACAAATTTGGCTATCCTGGCTGGGACCAAGTACCAGCGCATAAGGACTTTATAATTAGCTTCAGAGGCTATAACATTCTGCGTTGCTTTATTTGTGTTAGTCCAGATTGTGTTCCATGTGTCTACTTCGAGGTCCAGTTCGAGGTCTGTGGACCAGCCCCTAGTATAGGATGGGAGTGATGTAGGGGAGGAGGAGAAATGAGTGTACAGTTGGGAGATGATGCCTGGTGCATGTGGGTCTGTTTCGCATATTTGCTCGTAAAAAGAGTTACTATCATGGGGACTAGTAGGTTTAGGGATTGAGTTGAGGAAATGGGCGATCTGTAGATAACGAAAACATTCGCTATTGGGTATGTGCGATTGGGCCTGGAGTGTAGGGAAGGACCTGATTTTGCCCTTGTGCATAAGGGTACCAACTCGGTCGAGCCCTGCTCCAGACCAAGCCGTAAATAATCCAGGTTCAGAAAAGGCAGGGATAAATGAAGGGTGGCCGATAATAGAGAGTAATGGTAGATGACGAGATTTAAGTCGGAAAGATTTGTGGGTCTCGTCCCAGATTCTAAGGGAATGGGCTGTAATCGGATTGCTGAGTCTGCTTCTCTGTGTAGGGGGGAGCCACAAGAGATTAGATATACTTATCGGGGAGGTGTCTATAGCTTCGAGGCTGACCCATATCGGTATCTCCGTTTTAGCATGGTATAGGGTGAGTTGTGCAATTTGAGCTGCACAGTAATAGTATCTAAAATTTGGTACTCCCAATCCACCTAATGACTTGTGGCGGTACATAGTAGCTTTGGTGACTCTAGGCCTAATTGTTCCCCAGATGTATTTGAATACTTTACCTTGAACCAGGCGATGAGATGATCAGTTTTTAAAGCTGCTGGTTAGCTGGCTAGAAATGTCACACTGGGGACCACAGAAACACACCAATGAGTAAATGCATATATTTGGTAATTCAATGTATTGTCCAATTTGTGCATGTCTTATATTTGTGCATACTTAAATCTTGACATGACACTTTAAATGGTGTGCGGTGCCATTTCTTCTCTGTGGCAGGTCAACATGTAGTTTTAGGCAGAGCCCTGTATTGATAGTTTTTGAAAATCTGTTGAGTGATCCCTAATCTAAAATCTTAACTTGAAGATAGAGTAGGAGAAACAGAGTAGTGCAGATTTCATTATGCTGTTGATTTAGTGTTTATACTAACATTGGTCATAAGGAAAAAAGGATGACAGTTCTGGGTATCACTAAAAACACTATGACCACCCACCATAACCTGTCGAGGCAAGTGTTCAAGGTATGCTGTGGTATCTGGCACCCAGCTGTCAGTAACAGATCCTTAAGTCCTGTAAGTTGCGAGGGAGGACTTCCATGGATTTTACTTGTTTTTTCAGCACATTCCACAGATGCTCGATAGGATTAAGATCTGGAGAATTTGGAGACCAAGTCAACACCTTGCATGTGTTGTGTTCCTCACTTTATTCTTGAATTAAATCCAGACTACCTTATTCCTTTGCTCTATGACCCAGTTCTGATGCTCACATGTCCATTGTAGGCACATTTGGCTATGGATACGGGTCAGCATGGGCACCCTGACCGGTCTGCGGTTATGCAGCCTTATACTGTGATGCTCTGTGTGTACTGACACTTTTTTATTGGAACCAGCGTTAACTTTTTCATCAATTTGACCTACATTAGCTCATCGATTGGAATACACAGGCCAGCCGGTTCACCAATTCACTTGAACCATTTTTGGTAGGTCCTGACCATTGCAGACTGGGAGCATCCCACAATTTTGGAGTTGTTCTGACACAATCTTCGTTCCATTACAATGTGGCCCTTGTCAAAATCACGCAAAACCTTAAATTTGTCCATTTGTTTGCTTTCAACACAACAAATTCAGGGACAACATGTCCACTTGCTGTCTAATATAGCTCACCAATATTCAGATGCCATTTGAAATAGATAAAACACACACACAAGAAAAAAACTAGCAGGTGCGCTGATCAACAGTTTGGTATAGCCCTCAAGCTGGCTATTGGTGATAATTAGACAAGTCAAAGGGTGCTGCTGCTCTCTTTGGATCCTCTGTGTGGCAGGAACACATCTAGATAAAACACAAGCAAAGCGAGCACAAAGCGTCCTAGTGTAACTTGGCTTTAATATGGTAATGTCAAAAACACTACAATGGTCAAACTAACATTGCGTGAAGATAGATGCAGCATAAGGATTCCAGTGGCCACACTCCTATAACCACCTCAAGATCCCGGCAAGGGAAGGGGGAGCCATGGACATCCAACCTAGCTGCCCAGATCCTGGCAGAACATCCAAGGCTATCCACCACCACGCTCAAAGTGCAGATCCTAATGAGCTTACGTCCGGTCCAGCCGGCACTGCTCTTCAAGGACACACAATCCCACATGAGCAGGATACAGGAGGGAAGAGAGTGAGGATGTTAAAACAGTGTTATTCGCATTACTTGTCAGTGGTCATAATGCTATGGACAATTGGTGTATAATCTGATGAAAATTATCTTTTGCAATAACCAAAAGAAAAGTCAGTTTTGCCTAAGCAATGCTTGATGGTGAAAAGAAAATATATATTTCCCCCTGCAGAGATGGTGACAGACTACTAAATTGTGCCTTGAAATTTTGTAACCTTGTTTAAAAATATGACAACATGGCAACAATATAGTCTGACCCCAAAGGCTTAAATGATCCCCAGGTATGATGGAAAAAAACATATATATATATATATATATATATATATTTTTTTTTTTTAGAAACCCGCAGAACTACATATTGTAACATTATACAGCTAGTTTAGCCTCTGGGTTCTTTCATTCCATTTATTTGCTAACTGGGAAATACTTGTACATTGTTGGATCTAATTTCACTTCCATTTCATTGCAATGAAATCATCTAATAATGTTTTATTAAGAAATAAAATAGCCTCACTGAACAACTAAAGTGCCTAGCTGAATGAAGATTTAAATTTGTGTTTTCTTTGTTCAGTCACTGTTGCTTGCAGGGACCTTTACTGCTGTCAGTTTCCTAGTTGTCACAGGCATTTTCAGTAAGATATCCCCAGAAGTTGTATTGGATCTGTCACCTTTTTACATGCTTTAAATGACAAGCAAAAGGCATCTTCACTGCTTACTTTGTTTAGAATTCTGTTTCAAAATGCTATCAATGTTTATGTTCCTTGCTGAGAAACTGTCTACTGTTGTGTTATGCCTTCTGTGTAGTTAGGAATTAGCACTTGAACATTTTTTGTAGTTTGGATGCAATGCAGACGTAGCCTGTCTTTTGCTCGTACAACTGCTGAATAAAACAAAATCTCTTTTTTTGTTTGTTTTTGTGAAGGATTTCATGTGAACAAATAAAAAAAAAAATAGAATTTTAAGGGTGCCTACCACACAATACAATAATTAAAATTACAGATTTTTTCTTCAATGTTTGCAAGTTAAAAACTAGATAGGATCATAGCAGCATAAACTGTCTGCCCAAGGCACAACTTTTATTAACCACTTCCGGATCGACTTCCGCATGTTTATTGGGTCAAGGCGGCCCGACTGTGAGAAATTACATACCTGTACATCACTTTGTGCAGTAGGCTCTGGAGGCGGATGCTGATTGAACAGAGGGGGCCACCTGCGATCATTCCCCATAGAGGCAGAATGGTGCGCTGCCTATTTAGACAAGACAGATCACCGTTCTGACAGGGGAGAACATAGAGATCTTGTGTTACTGCTAAACAAGAACACGGATCTCTGTGTTCTCCCATTCGGAGAAACTCCAACACAGTTAGTAAGCACACCCTAGGGACACACTTAACCCTGTGATCGCCCCTGGTGTTGACCCCTTCCCTGCCAATGCCATTATTACAGTAACAGTGCATCTTTATAGCACTGATCACCACTGTATTAGTGTCACTGTTCCCCAAAATAGTGTCAAAAGTGTCAGGTGTACTATTTCTCCGCCGCAATGTCGCAGTCCTGCTAAACAAATGGTTGCCGCCATTACTAGTAAAAAAAAAAAAAAAATGAAAATTCCATAAAAATATCCCTCCGTTTTGCACAAAACAAACAATATACACTTATTGAGATTTTTTTTCTACCAAAAATAAATAGCAGAATACATATTGGCCTAAAAT
This sequence comes from Lithobates pipiens, assembly GCF_037356315.1. Classification (NCBI taxonomy): domain Eukaryota; kingdom Metazoa; phylum Chordata; class Amphibia; order Anura; family Ranidae; genus Lithobates; species Lithobates pipiens. The sequence goes on from NW_027507903.1 coordinate 186,121,323, forward strand.
TGATGAAGAAATTAGTATTTTTTTTTTTGTTTTTTTTTTTATTGGATATGTTTTATAGCAGAAAGTAAAAAAAAAAAAAGAAAAAAAAAAAACTATATAGTTTTTATTTTCAAAATTGTCACACTTTTTTTGTTTCTAGCACACAAAATAAAACCCTAGAGGTGATCAAATACCACCAGAAGAAAACTCTATTTGTGGGGAAAAAGAGGACATTCATTTTATTTGGGTACAGTGTGGCATGACTGTGCAATTGTTAAAATAATGCAGTGCCATATTGCAAAAAATATCCTGGTCATGAAGGGGGTAAAACCTCCCAGGGCTGAAGTGGTTCATATACCCCCATCCACCACCTACTAATTATGTAGAATGCTCAGATGTTAATCAAATCAAATGCAAAAAATCAATGCTTATAATTAAAATGTCCACAGTAGTATATAAATTATGCAGTGACGTGGAAAATACTGTATGCATGCCTCAACTATATATATATATATATGTGTGTGTGTGTGTGTGTGTGTGTGTGTGTGTGTGTGTGTGTGTGTATCTAAATACAAGAGGGCAGTGGCAGTATCTGAAAAAATACATACGGTTGTAGGTGAAATATATATGTAGATTCAATACACAAATATAAATGTAGCTCCAATCCTCAAGCTGCTAAAAATCACAAAAGCAAGTACAGCAGCATACCAGGAGAGATTAAACAATAAGGGCCCCAAAAGAAACGTATTACTCCTGGGAGAGATATAGCCTAAAGTCCCAATCGGAAGCAAGCATCCTTGGGTGGCAAAGCTTCTCCTACATGACCTCTAATCACTTAGCTCTTGGTCTCTTTAGAGTGGAGAGCAGTGACTGTCCATTTCTGATCTCTGATGGCTTTGGCTCTTGTCCACATCTGAGAGCAGGAGCCAGCTGTCAATCGGACAGCTGGGTGGATCCTGAGAATATGGTCCAGGGTCCTTTCAGAGCCTAGAGTTTCTCTGTGATGTCTATTGATAGTGGGCAATAGGAGAGCAAACGTGTACTCCTGTGACCACAGTATGGCCAAAAAAAGATTTGGCTATACTTCTCGTTTAGGTAGGACAAAATATGACAAGGTTAGCATTCCTTAAAACCCCCTCTACTGTTAACTATGGCTACAGGAAAATGTATTTTGCTTACATTGTATGGGTTTGCATATTTGTCTCAGTTATCCAGTTATACTTTTTGGCTCAGTTTAGTGGTTTAGCATAGTTAGATTCCTGAAAGACTTTGATATACAGTATACAACCCCATATTTTGAGAAATAATGATAGTGTGTAGTTGACTTTTAAGTAAAATTATCCATTGTCGTTTATTGCTGCTAGTGTTTTGTATTAGGACATTTTATTAATGTCGATTTCACTGTAGCGATCCTATTGAAGTGAATCACTCATGTAGTATATCGCAATTCCCAGCATAGCAACGCATCTGTTCAACTTTGCATTACGTTTAAAACTTTTCCAGCCAGATTTCCAGTGAGTGTTTTAATAAGTTCTATTAAAAGCTGCCGCAAATCATGTAAGTGTAATTATGTATTTAAGATATACACAGTTCATTGATGCAGAGAACTCTCTTAAGATGCTGTAATCAAAAGTTAAATCCCCTCAATAGAAGTAGAAAAGCTCGTAGTGCACGGGTGCTTTGATTGTCATTTACTGATATAGTGATTTTCAGTGTAAGCCGTATTTATCTAAATTTCACTTGGGAGAATAAAATTGTTATCAGTTGCATTTCATTTATTTCAAGTTTGTGATTAAAAGATTATGTAATAATTGCATAAATTCCAAATTGCCTATTTATTTTTAACTCCTGCTTATTTTACCAAAAATATGTTTGCTAAATAATGATTACAGTGTTCTGAATGGTGCTCTCCCTACATTTCCAAAGTAGCAGTTATTATTTCCCATCTATTTAGTGATTGTGTTCTTCTCACTTTATTTGACATATCCATGCAAATATAATTCTACGAACCTTACATTAGTTTGAATTCTAATAATAAGGAAATGTAACATATAAAAAAAAAAAAAAAAAAATCACTGCAGCTGTTGGGATTATTTTTTACAAATTTTGTGCACACTCTCTGCTTGCTGAACTGCTTCCCACCCAGGGAATTATAAAATGACATTCTGGGTGGAGGGGAACCCTATTGTTCATATAATGTCCTCCCGAGAATACTTCTCCATGGGACGAAGAGGATGATTGATCAGTGTACCAGTCCACTCTCAGTACTGTCATGGTTATGCAGTAATCTTCCTCTGTTTGCTTACCTCTCCTTATGTGTTCAGACTAAGAGGCCAGCCACTTCCATCTGGTGTTTTTTATAACCTCTCCTCTAAGCATGGCTCCACCCCAGGCCCTATCAGGGAACCCTATATTAACCTGTGCACTGCAAGCCAGTGGAGCTGATCAACCATTGTGTATCCATTGTGTGTCTGGCTTTCTGTATCCTGCTTGCCGTGTGCTCTATGTTTGTCTCTGTTACCGACCTTGGCGTGTTCTCAACGATTCCTGTCTGCTTGTGACCTTGACCTTTTGGCATGTCCCCGACCATCCCTGTCTGCCTGTGACCTTGAACCTTTGGCGTGTACACTCTGTTGTTCCTGTCTGCTAGTTGCCCTGACCTCTGCCTTATCCCCTTACTATCCTTGTTGTTCCAGCCTGCTGCTTCCTTCTCCTGTAGTCGACTGAGTGTGAGCTGTGAGACCCTAGGAGCTGCAACCTGGAGCTAGACTGCAGCGAAGTCCATCCTCACCACTGGAGGCTCTGGTGAACACCTGCTGGTTCTTAGATTCTGCGCCCTTGGGAATCTATGCTCTAGCTCCTACTGGGATCTAGTGATCCAGTAGACCTGCATCCTGAATCTCCCTGGGTACAATCCGCAGCAGTGAGTTCTAAGGTCCACTACCTAGTGGTGCACTTCCGACTCCACTACGGAGTGCATCTGTCACCTGGTCTCGGGTGACCTGACAAGTACCATGTGATCACTGTGACCAATCACAGCAGATCACATGACGGGTGTAAACAAGGCTTCCGTCCATGCCATTCATTGTATACAATTGTTTTAAATTGTGTAGCTGTGATTGGTCACAGTCATCACTTGGTACAGACATGGCCAATTACAGTCCATTTGTACTATGGAATTAGCTGTGGCCAATCTCAGCTAATCACACAAATACACAGTTGACACACTGTCATTCAGTAAAAAATATTTGCTCATAGTAAGTATTTTCACAGTATGTTCATAGTATGTTTAAAAAAAATCCTTTTCAACTCCCCAGAGTGGTGCAGTGTTACTATGGTAACACGGTATTGCTCTTATCACAGTATGCAAGAATAAAAAAAAAAAAATATATATATATATATATATATATATATATATATATATATATATATATATATATATATATATATATGACGCTGTACTGTGTTGCTGACAGTATGTAAAAAAAAGTGAAAGAAAAAAAAAAAATTGTAAAAAAACTACATTTTTTACAAATGTGCCTTTCGTCTTACTAAATACCTCAGACTGTCGACTTTCCAAAAATATCATTTGGGGGATAGTTGTTCTGCCCTGGCGTTTTTGGGCCTAAAGAAATTAGATAGGCAGTCAGTACATCAGGACTGATCTATTTTCAGATACATATACCATTGTTTGTGGACTCTAACTTTCCTACAGACTAACCCTGATTTGGGTTATTTTCACCAAAGAAATGTAGCAGAATATTTTTGGCCTAAATTTATGACAAAAGATTATTTGCAAAATTCTCTAATATAAACACCTTTTTTTGTTTATGTAGCAAACATGGAAAAAAAAACAGTGGTGATTAAATACCACCAAAAAAAATTCCATATGGGTACAGTGTTGAATGACCCCGCAATTGTCATTCAAAGTGCTTCAGCTGAAAGCTGGGCAGGAAGAGATTGAAGTGCCCAGTATTGAATTGGTAATTTATTATTTTTAGTGTTTGCAAGTTTTTGTAATTGATTATGTGATGGTCATCATTTCAACTCCAGCCCAGTGTTGCTCAGAAACCTCTAAAGCCCCCAGTGTGTGTCCGCACCCAACTTAACAAAGCAACAATGGCAGTCGTACAGCATACAATTATCAACACGCACTGTATTATTTTCTTGGCGCCGACACCCTCCCGACCCTTTAGGAGGTTTAGGATGCTGGGAGGCAGGGCAGGGTTAATGATCATGTGACCACAAAGATTAAAATGCTCTGAAACCTCCCTCCTGATGGGGTACATTTTGGAGATTCATCTGCAGGGATTTCTAAGCCCCCAGACCCCTGACACAGCTATACCGGGGTTCAGAACAGGAGATCACCGCAATCCAGATCAGCGGGACTGGGGGGGTGGGGATGAGGAGGTGGTCCTGAGTAAGTTCACCTTATAGATTTTTCTGTAAAGCTGAACTTACCCTTTAACCGGTTCCCGACCGGCGCACGCCGATGTACGTCGGCAGAATGGCACGGGCAGGCAAATGGGTGTACCTGTACGTCCCTTTAAATATGCCGCCCTGCCATCGTGAGCACGCCGGCGCGCTCCCGTGCCGGTCGGGACCCCCGTGAGTCCGGTCGCGGTCGCCGCGGGGATACCTGTGATCGTCTCACGGGGCTGCTGAATGGAGAGATGCCATTGTAAACAGCATCTCCCCGTTCTGCCTAGCAACTAGTGATGCTGATCTCTGCTCCATGTGATTGGAGCAGAGATCAGTGTTCACTAAATGAAAGCCCAGCGACCCCACAGTTAGTAACACACCCCTAGGAACACTTAACCCCTACACTGCCACCCACTGGTTAACCCCTTCACTGCCAGTGTCATTTACACAGGAATCACTGCATTTATATAGCAGTGATTGCTGTATAATTGACAATGGTCCCAAAAATGTCCGATGTGTCCGCCATAATGTCGCAGTCACAATAAAAATCGCTGATCGCCGCCATTAATAGTAAAAAATTTTTTTTATAAAAATGCCATAAACCTATGCCCTATTTTGTAAACGCTATAACTTTTGCGCAAACCAACAATAATTGTTTTTTTTTTTTTTTTTTTACCAAAAATATGTAGAAGAATACGTATCGGCCTAAACTATCCTTATTCCCCCCGAAGACCTTGTCCCTTTGCAGCACAACTACGCTTATCATTGGTGTACGGATTCCCTCAAATACCTAGGGGTCAACCTTACCTCTTCCTACTCTAGCCTGTATCAAGCTAATTTCCCACCACTCTTTCGGGACATCGACTTATACCTATTTGAAACGTTACCGATCCCCGTTCCCATGTCCCAACTCAAAGCGACTCAGAAGTCCTTCCTTAACTTTATCTGGCGCAATAAGGCTCACAGGATAGCTAGTTCCGTAGTGCTCACTCCCAGAGCTAGGGGTGGACTGGGGGCCCCGGACCTCCTTAAATATTATTTTGCTACACACTTGAAACCAGTCATAGTGTGGTCACATAGAATGTCGTCCAGTGTGTGGTCTGACATTGAAATGAGTATTACTACCCGGTCCACCCCTGCTCGATGATTTGGGCAGAATTGGAAACTTCCATACATCAGCTTAGGAACCTTTCTCTGCGCCCAATGCTCTTTACTCTTTCTATATGGAAGAAATGTGCCCAGCGTTTCTCCCTGACCTCTCCATGCTTGCCATTATTAAACGTATTGTTCAACTCTGACATTCCGGACAGCCTGTCTTACTCGCGCATGCTCCCTTGGACACGTGCGGGTGTCTTCCAACTTCGTAACTTGATACATCCACTTACACCTTCGCTTCTATCCTTCGCTGACATTCAATGTAAATTTCAGGTCCCCAAGGGTCTATTTTACTCCTATCTTCAAATCAGACACTACTTTAGCTCCAAAAACCCCACCCTTACCTTGAACAACCCTACCCCTTTTGAACTTCTTTGCTCCCAAGGTCCATACCAAACGAGACTCATCTCTGAGATTTACAAGTACTTACACACCTCTCCCTCTCTTTCTGGCCCGGGTCACCTTTATATGCACAAGTGGTCTCGGCTTCTTGGCCAGACCATTACCACCCCCCAATGGCTGAAAATTTGGGAGACTGCCTCTAAATCGTCTCGATGTGTAGAACAAAAAGAGACAATCTATAAAATCCTAATGTTTTGGTACAGGACCCCACAGATCCTACATAAATACGATCCTGGGGTTTCCCCACTCTGCTGGAGATGTCGGAAGGCTACTGGATCTCTTTTTCACATTTTCTGGGAATGTTCTGTCGTCCAACCTTTTTGGTCCTCTGTCCATGCATATTTGCAAGAACTTTCCGACACCATCCTTCCTCTAACCCCAATCCACTTTTTGTTAGGTTTACCCTTTCCTGACCTGCCTGCAAATGTCCAGAAACTTTTAGGTTTTATTCTACTGGCGGTGAGACGGGCCATACCAGTCAGATGGCTATCGCAGTCTCTGCCAACGCTCCCACAGGTATTACAAACTCTGGAACAGATCCGTAGAATGGAGCACCTTACCGCTGTTATTCACGACACACTACCTAGGTTCTTCCGAGTTTGGGACTTATGGGACCATTCCCAGGTTAATCCAGGACTCCCTGCAGCCCCCCCTAACATTGCTGACCCTCTTGAACGGAGGTAGGAGGGGGCAGTCCCATTACCCCCCTACCTATAGACCGTTAAAGATTACTTGATCTTTTCCTTTACCCTCCCGCCTGTATATGTCTCTCCCCGAGGCTGCCTCAGTCTGGTATAGGCTCCTCCGGGAAATGAGCGTACCCCAAATCTGGTGGTTGGCTATGCTTCCTTTGCAGACACTCATGTATCTGGCCTACCCACCCATTGGATCCTTTCCTACCCCCCCCCCCTCCTCCTGACACTCCCCCCCCCCCCCGTCCCCTCTGTTATTGCATGAATTACTGCTTTAATTGTGCCTGTAACTAGATATTGCCTGACCATCACATTTTTTGTGTTTATTTTCTTTTTCTTGCTCTTTGGCCTTTTGTCTGTAACACTGTTGACACTGACAATTATTTGTTATTGTGCTTCCCTTTGTATATTCTCTCTGGAAAATTTTTCAATAAAAATACAATTGAGTAAAAACAAAATTTCTTATCAAACTTCTTTGTGTACCAAAATTTTGGACTCAATGAATGTGATCTGTCATTGCTTCTCTAAGACCATGAGAATTTCTGTCATCCGTAGACATTCAAGATGTGTAACTACACATTCTTAGTTTTCCCCTACTTTCCTGTGGGCTACCAACACTTCTATTTAGGCTCTCCTCTGCACCCTTGTCCTTCATGTCATAGGTTACTTAGATGTCCCAATAAAAGACCTAATTAATGCAACATACTCATTATATGGAACAAGCAAATGCAATCTTTGTATTGCCCAATGCATGTGTCCTGCCAGACAAAGCTCTCCCTGACTTGGTAGATCTGTAATCCTGCCTTGGATTTTGGAAGATCGTTCTTTCACACTCCCTGGAAGGTGGTGACAATGGATGCCAGTCTTACAGGCTGAGGTAGTGTTTACGTCACCCATACTGTCCAGAAAATCTAGTCATCAGTCGAAACTCCCCATCAATGTCCTGGAGCTAAAAGCCATCAAATTTTCTGTACATCACTGGACCTCCCAGCCAGGGTTCAGTAGGACAGTGGCACAGCAGTGTCCTGCACAAATCGGGGATCACCAGAAGTCGGGCTGCTTTAAGAAAAAAACAGTCGAGACAAATAAGAGGAAGTTCCACTTTTGGTTGGAATGCCGCTGTAAGGCTCATTTATGCCTTCCCTACAATGAAGATCCTACCTTGACTGCTGTACAAAAGAGCTGATAAAAGCGCTCTTGTCTTTCGTATCTTGCCAAGTTGGCCCAGATGATTGTGGTACAAGGACATATTTAGACTTCTGGTGGACAATCCTTGGACTCTTCCAAACAGACCAGACCTACTGGCCCTATGACTTGCTGAAAGCCAAGTCCTAGAGAATAGGGGCATATTTGACTCTGTTCCCACCTTGATCAGAGCAAGATAATCCAAGATTTACCACCGCATATGCAAAGAATAATTTGATTGGTGCAAGGCCAGGAGCAAAGTCCCAGGGAAAATTCTTATAAATCGTATGGTAGCTTTTCTTCAGTCTGCTCTTGACCAGCATCTGGCCCTAAGTCAATTAAAGGTTTCTGCTTTTTCCATTGTATTTGTTCACAAACCCTCATCAAGATTTTTATTTGTGGAGAAGCCCCTCAATTCAATCCCCTGTATCACCTTTGTTTTCAACCTGCCATTGTTGTTTCTTCCCTTTGTCCTGTTCCAATGCATGAGAGCCCATTCTACCAGGCAGGGCTGTTGATGTTTCTTTCCAGCATCAAGCATCTGCTTCCTAGATTTGTATAGCTGCCACCTGGTCCTCTGTTCACACGTTATGTAGATTTTACCAGGTAGATGTTCAGCCTCTGCTGATGCGAGCTTTGACCATAAGGTGTTCAGGTTCTTTAACACGTGTTTTGGCAGTTTATTTTGTAGTGTTGCTCACTCAGTTCATTGCTTGGGTAAGTCCTATGGTCTAAGAATATGAGTTAAAAATTCTTGTGTGCATTAGGAATTTATCCTTGGTTTGAAAGAAGTGTATTCGGGCGACCGTGTCCCCGGGTAGGTGGTCTGGTAAGTGTCTTGGTTTGATGAGTCTGTGGATCCTGTTGCTCGATAGCTCAGCCAAGGGTGTGTTAGGAAGTATTTCCTGTAATATGTTCTGAAAATGATCATGGAGATCATTTGGTTTAACAGTTTCTGGTATCCCTTGGATCATTATATTTCCTCTCTAGCGATCCTCGATCGCCAGCTTGGCTTTAAGCGATTGTATTTCATCATCTCTTTCATTGTGAGCATCTATGACTTCATTTATTGTATCAGCAAATTCTCCCATCTTGTTTTCAATGTGACTTCACTCTACCTGTAACCTCTTTCATTTCAGCTTTAAAGCAGTTTGTGAGTGACATTATATCAGCATGGATTGTACTGCACAGGGAAACAAGCATGTCTTTCAGAGTTGTATCTATTACGGGTTGATTTTTAGTGGGGAATTTTTTTTTTTTTTTTTTTTTTTTTTTTAAACTATACTAGTCACCTTTAAGGTAAGCAAAGCAGACAAACCACCTTTACTGGCTTTGCACTTGCCAAATATCAACATGCCTGATCTATCATTCAGGAAGTGATATCAAGAAGTGTGTCTCAAGGCCAGGATGTGTTTGTAATAAGTCTGCTCTCCTTCATTCAGGATTTCCTTGGCAGTACAGGCTTTTAGTTAGCTCAGCTATGACAAGGCACATATAATCTACATTTTAGATTGTATGACAGTACACAGCAAAAACATTATATTTAATATAAACCTCTGTTATTGATAAAAGTGCTATTGTACCATACCGCAAGAAGCACATTGGATCATTTCTGCATTGTGGAAAAGTTCAATAAAACATAGAAACAGGGCTAAGGCATTACCAAAACACACATTACTAAAACCCTACAATGTGGGTTTCGGTATGTAACATAGGGACTTGATACTAAGGTACACTGGGATGTAGGAACACAATTGCTTTAGGGCTAAGGCATTTTTTCTTCTTCATAAAAAAGAAAAATAATTTTACCCTGTAGCTTCCTGCTAATGAATGGACCAATTAACATATGAAGTTAATAATTTGTTGCAGGTAAAAAGTGACAACAGAAAAAGGTGATTTGTTAATGAAATGCTGCAGCTGTATATACAGTGCTTGTAATTTTGTTGATCCATGTATTAAACTAAATTCTGTTAACTCGTGTATTAATAAAATCATTACCTGTTTACTTGCTGAATGTGCTTTCTGATTGATCAAAAAAGACTGCTGTAACATCGTGCTGTGCTTAACTAGAATATTAATGTGAAGCTTTCATTTGTGCTTAACAGGATGTTTAATAAATGAGCATCTTTAGTAAAACATACTGTATATAATGTTTGTAAACCCTGTAATTTTATATATATATATATATATATATATATATATATATATATATAGATATATAGATATATATAGATATATATAGATATATATATATATATATATATATATATATATATATATAGATATATATATATATAGATATATATATATCTTTTTTTTTTTTTTTTTTTTTTTTTTATTACGCAAGTGTTCTTTTTGTCTATATGTTATAGAATCAAAAATATTTCACAGTTAGATTTTGGTTGGTCAGATGGTAGAACCATATTGTAGCCTAAAAAGGGGTTATTCTGGGCAGAAAATGTATATTTTTTTATTTTTATTTTTTGTTCTGGTCACCATTGAAAATGCATTTTAAGTTTATAAACTTAGAGAAAGGATGTAGGGGATTGTAGACATATTAAGCGAGCTTGGAAATTTTGAAGAACACTAATACCCTGCAGACCAGAGCTCATAGAGGGCTGCGTAGGTGAATGTGCAGGCAAAATATAAAGCTGTGCTAGTACACTGTTAGCATTGTTACACTGACAGAGCTATTCACTTAAAGTAGTAAATAATCAAGTGACTGCGCAAGGGGATGACAGAAGAGGGGTAGGGAATGTTTTGGAGCATAATGTTTCTCTCATACTGCCTTGCTCAGAGCTGGCAGCATCCTGAATTTCCAGGCAACAGGCACCTACAGCCTGGAGCAGGGCAGTGGGGTGATGCTTTGTTGAGTAATAGGCAGGGCATGAATATTTATACAGGAAGCTATGTATGCCATCCTATTAACTCCTCCCACCTGCCTGGTATAAATTCTGATAGAGACTTTGTGATCATGTCACAGGGATTATAAATTGTAATATTTTTACAAAGGAGTAAAATAAGCAGAAAATGATGTTTGATTCATGAGTGGGATGCTGACAATTGTTTATTATTTTAGGAGATTAGCTTTTGTTTGTAATCCATTTTTGCATTGAATGTTGGGGCAACCAGTCACTGTGGGGGGGGGGGGGGGGGGTTGTTGTGACAGAGAAAGGCAGGAGAGGTGAAGCGATAAGCGATATATATAGTGAGGGAGCATTCTGTATAGACAGGCTCCCTCACTTGTCGACACTAACGGTCATTGTCAGCTTCTACAGGTAATTGGCTTTATTTGTATTTTTTAATTTTTTTTAATTTTTTTTTTGGGGGGGGGGGGGAATTGGGGCAGAGAAAGGCAGGAGGGGAGAAGAGATGTAAATATAGTGAGGGAGCAGTCTGTAGAGACAGGCTCCCTCACTTGCCACGCTGACTGTCATTGTCAGCTTGTGTCCTTTTTTTATTCAATACTTATTAGTGTCGGGAAGGAGCTGTCATTCGGTCCTGCCACTCAATTAAAAAATGGTTGGGGTCATCAGGTGATGTCACTGGGTCACCCCGCCCCTTTGTTTAATTTAGTGGCTGGCCAGAATGACTGCTCCTTCTCTGCTCTATTAAGTATAGAAAAAAGCCGACAATTGCATTTAAAAGCTGACAGTGACATTCCGCATTGGCAAGTGAGGGAGCCTGTCTGTACAGACGGTCCCCTCACTGGGTATACTGCTCTTCTCCTCTCCTGCCCCTTTCCTTGCACACACTGCTACCCCCCCCCCCAAAGAGGACCTGTCATGTATCTAATATCACATAGGGGACTATTGGTCCTCTATGTGATGGCAATAAAATCATAAGTAAAAAAAGAACATGAAAAGTAAAAAAAAAAAAAAGAAAAATGAGCCTCCCACCCCCACATATACAGGCATATTACAGCTGCATGATTAATGGTTAAAAAAAACTCTCTAGATTCAGTGGGGGCACATGCGCGACTTCCATGGGATCGGCTGCAAGTCTGAGTAGCTCCACAATACTCATTATATTTAGCCTACTTCTTGGTTTCTTGGGGCCAGAAACCCACAAACCTCACCGCAGCCATCCCCAACACCCCTGGGATCACACTGTGCATGCCGCTGAAGAAAGCCAAGGGGACCGCACAGAGGTCTCTCACTAACTACCTGCTGCAGACACAGGAGAGATTCAGCATGTCACAAGAGGGTGCCGGTAGCCCTTCCTCTCCTTCATCACAGCTCACAGGACACCTCTGTTCTTCTACAAGACAGTGAGTACACTGCTCTCTCACAAAAGAGGATTTAGATAAAAGCCTGGAATCTATTTACAGCAAAATAGCCATTAAATTCCAAACAGAATTACATAAAAGCACAAATTCCCCAACACAGGAGATTGCTGCTTTGGGAGCCCATATGACCGCTTTGAGAAAAATGTGTTTTCTTGGTGGCAGTGACGTCAGCCAGGAGAGTGTCGGAATTGGCAGCTCTGTCCGGTAAAGAACCTTATTTGATCTTGCACCAGGTTAGGGCAGGTTTGCGACCACAACCAGAAATTTTGCCCAAGGTAGTGTCCAGTTTTTATCTAAATATTATTCTACATTCCTTTTTTCCTGAATCCACAATCTGCAGAGGAGAGGTTATGTCATTCCCTTGACGTAGTAAGGGCTATCGGAGTCTATCTGAGAATGTCAGCTCAGATGAGGAAGATCTTCTGTTTATATTGCCAGAAGGTCCCAAGATGGGGCAGGCAGAATCTAAGTCAACTATTTCTCAGTGGATACGCCAAGTCATTGTTCAGGCATATAATTTAAGAGGTAAGGCTCTGCCTTTTCCATTAAAGGCACGTGCTACCAGAAGAGTGAGTGCTTCATGGGCCGTTCATCATCAAGCATCAATGGCTCAGATTTTATATAGATCCTGTTGTTATGATGGTGTTTCTTTGGTCATAATGGGTTCCCTCCCCTCAAAGAGCATTGCTTGGGGACATCCCAGTTAGTTAGTATGGCTGCTCTGTGTCCCTTGATGTACGATAAAGAAATTAGGATTTTTACTACAGCTTACCTGTAAAGTCATTTTCTTTGAGTACATCATGGGACACCGAGATCCCTCCCCTCTTGTTTGGGAAGTTTGTTGCTTGCTACAAAACTGAGATACTTCCTGTCTGTTTGGTTTGCCAGTGTCCATTCACCTATATGTGGCGTATAACCCAGTTAGTTAAATGGCTGCTCAGTGTCCCGTGATGTACTCCCAAGAAAAGGATTTTACAGGTAAACTAGTAAAAATTCTAATATTTGCTTGACCCTGAATGTTAATGTAATTACTATTAAACAACCCGACATATTCGGTATCCAATTGAATCCTCCCACTTTAAACTTAGCATGTATGCGGACGATGTTGTGCTCTTTTTGACTCAACCCAAATCTCCCTACCCAATTTACTCACCATATTATCTAAATTTGCTTCCACCTCTGGACTCACAATAAATAGAACAAAATCAACTGCACTCCCAATTAGCATACCCTCTGCTCAGTGTGAGACACTCCGATGATCTTTCCCATTCCAATTGTCAACTGATAAAATTCCCTATTTTGGCATCCATAATACACCACAATTGTTTTCCATCTTTGCTGCAAACTATCCAGCATGTGTGTCCCGAATTTGCTTAAAGTCTGGCGTTCCTGTCGCATTTCATTTTTGGGAAGAGTCAGGCTAGTCAAAATAACCCTGTTACCAAAACTGTTATATTTGTTTAGAGCCCTCCCTATCACTATCCCTAAAACAAGCTACAACAGGAAGTTAATAGATTTATCTGGCAGAACAAAAGGCCCAGGTTTTCCGGACACATTTTATATAAATCTCAAGCCACAAGGGGCCTAGGACTACAGAATTTGTGGTTTTATTTCTTAGCAGCTCGCTTTTCTCAGCTCAGTGGAATATCCCAGATTCAAAGGTACCCTGGGTCATGTTTGAATCCAACTCTATCCGACCTTATTGCCTCCCTTATATATTATGGTCACCCTCCAACTCTGCACATAAACTTACCTCCCTTCTATCGTAACGCAATCTTTAATCCTCTGGAACTGCTATAAAAGTAAACTTGACCTGATTTTAGCTGCACCCAAGGTTCGTCCTTTTTAAGAGAACTCTTATTTACCACAGCATTTGACCACCCGGAAAGTTTCTTATGGTGGAAATCCAACTCCCTGGTCACCTTAGCAGATCTCCAACTAGGAGGTAAATTAGCCACATTTGATCTCCTCTCACAGAAGCAAATCCTACTGAGAGAACATTATCACTTTATACAAATAAGACACTTTTATATGTCCCATTATAGTCTTACCCTATCCTCCCCACCTATATAATCTGAACAATTCTGCCATGACTCCCGCAGAGGCAAGGGCCTAATTTAAGTAATCTACAAAACAGCATTGGCTTCATATTTTTCTAGTGAGCATCCATATAGAGTAAATGTAAAACTGACTGTGATGAACTGTTTGCTCCAGAGGATTGGTATGCAATGCTGGACAACTTACGCAAATATACAAAATCATTGGCAGTTAGGGAAACAGCCTATGAGGTATTGACCAGATGGTATTATACTTCTTCCAGACTCCAGGCCATCTTCCCAGGAATGTCTGGACTATGTTTCATGGGATGCCAGCACCTAGGTACCTTTTTAAACACATATTTTGGAATTGTGGGCTACTTTTTCCAGTGTGGAAGAAAGTGACTGCTATTGGTTCTGAAATTTCCGTTACTCCCCTACAGCTCGCAGTCTCAATATGTCTCCTTGGAGCATCAATCCCAGGTATCCTCATACAAGGGATAATATGTTATACACACTATTTGCGTATCCACCTTATGGGCTATTGCCCTTCATTGGAAGTCCCCTGTAGTACCCCTATCCTCCATTCTAGACAGAATTGATATGATTATGATAATGGAGATTATTTTGTATACCCTACAGGATAAAATGCACATGTTTAAACATAGATGGAAAGCGTGGAAAACCCATAGGCATATTTTGCTATCACAAAACGAAATACCAGTTTAAGTTGCCATGTCCCACATGAACAATACTCTCAGGTATACTCCTCCCTGCTTCTTTATATATTTGTTATCTTAGACAGTAACTGATCAGTATTTTTTGTAATGACTCTTCTCTATGCTTCAAAATATATACCCTTGACGTCAATTTTATGATTTATATTATCACAAGATTGTATATTTCATATACTTCAATAAACAAAAATAAAATCTGGATTCAACCCCCCTCTACATCTGAACTGAATTTTCTCTGATTTTATATAAACATTGCAGAGCCAGAGCTGTAAAAAAAAAAAGTTCCTCAGCCAGAGAGATAGAGAAGAGATTCAATGTATCTCTTGATTCTTTTGATCAAAGGATTGACTTTGGTCTGTAAATGAGGGAAGTTTAACCACTTAAAGTTAAAATCAGTATTTTTTGCTAGAAAATTGCTTAGAACCCCCAAACATTATATATATATATATATATATATATATATATATATATATATATATATATATATATATATATATATATATATATATTTGTATTTAGTAGAGACCCTAGAGCATAAAATGGTGGTGCTTGCAATATTTTATGTCACACTGTATTTGCGCAGCGACCTTTCAAACAAAATTTTTTGGGGAAAAAATACACTTCCATGAATTAAAAAACAAAACAAAACCATAAAGTTAACCCAATTTTTTTTTTACGCTGTGTGAACTGTGAGAGAATCGTGATCTTTATTTTAAGCAAAAAAAAATGTGATTCTCATTTTATCCAGAATCGTGCAGCTCTAATTTAAACCAAAAATTTAACTCAAGTGGAAGTGGATGTAAAGAACTGATGGAAAATGATCAGTTTTTTCTTTAAAATAACGTGACTGAATTGATAAAACAAACTGAAGGCATGTGTGAAAGGGGCCTTAAGGACTGTACTTTCTTACCATTATCCTTACCATTACTCTTCAATTATGCCACGTACACACGACCAAACTTTTCATCGGAATGAACTCTGACGGACTTTTCGATGGAGTTCCGTCTGAGTTCCGCTGAAACAGACTTGCCTACACACGATCACACCAGTGTCCGATCATTTAACGCGATGATGTACGATGGGACTAGAAAAAAAAAGTTCAATAGCCAGTAGCCAATAGCTGCCCTGGCGTCGTTGTTGGTCCATTGGACCTGCATATAGACTAACAGTTTTCTCGATAGGAACTGGTTCCGACGAAGTTTGGCGGAAAGATTTGAAACATGTTCTATTTCTAAAGTCTGTCAGATTTTTCGACAGAAAAGGTATGATGATTGAATTGTCAGATGGATTTGTTCCGTCAGAACTTTGCTGTCAAAGTCTGGTCGTACACGGCATTATACTTACCAGTACAGGATCCTGGTTGATCTACACTGTAGGCCCACAGGAGAACCATACAGCTGGACCTTTACTGGCCAGTCCTAATATCTTCTGTTCATGTGCAGACAAAATCATATTACAATTCCTATTGTGAAGCTTTTTTGTCATAGGAAACAACAATAGATAGCATCTTCATAGGAATCAATGGGGGAGTTTTCAATGACAGCTGTGCAGTTCCCTATGGGCCACACAGCATGAATATTGTGCATTGGTGAATATAAGGTGAGTTAGAGGGTTGTTATCATTTAAAGAATAGACCTTTAAAGTGACTGTGAACTACTGATAACACATGCTATGCAAATTGTTCTAATTCATATCATTAATATATATATATATATATATATATATATAATTTTTATGTTACTCACTGTCTTCCAGTATATATAACATCTCAGCTATATATTTAAGATGTTTGAACTTTTTATATGGTAATTGAATAACAGTTGCTGAAAGTTGTTTGTTACCGTAAGTCTAACAAAAGAAAAACAGTTTTTAAATTTTTGAAATAAAATCTAATTTAAAGTTTAAAGGCATTCTCTGCATTAAGATAAAACACCTTCTGTGTGTAGCAGCCCCCAAATACTTACCTGAGCCCCATCTCTATCCAGCGACTGTTGCCGCAGTGTCTAGACTGCCAGGGACTCCCCCCCCCCCCCAATTGACTGAGATAGCGGTGCAGCACCACTGGCTCCTGCTGCTGTACATCAAGCTCAGTCAACCAAAGAGAAGAGGAAAGGGGTGGAGACAGGTTGTGGCTCATTGTCTGATTGGACACAGGGAGCTTAGACTCATCGTGGGTGCCCCCATAGCAAGCTTCTTGCTGTGGGGATACTTAACAGGAGGGAAGGGCCAGGAGCACAGAAGAGGGACCCGGGAAGAGGAGGATCTTGGCTGCTGTGTTTCAAACCAACTGCACAGGGCAGGTAAGTGTAACATGTTTTATTTTTAACAAAAAAAAAAGTGCTACTGATTTTTTGGGCCCCACAATAATTGCACAGATGTTCATCATATTGATATTTTCACAAAAAATACACTAAAATCAATAATATTGCATATAAACACAATGTAACTTACAGAATTCCCTCTAAATTAGTACCAAAGCATTGTTCACATGTGGCATACTAAAGTGTACGCCCATGGGAGGCCATGTTTACCCGCACAGGGATGAAACAGGTGTTCCATGCATCCCCGTACAGGCAATCCCATTTATGTCAATTGGGATGCAGCGGCTGCATGGGCATAGCTGCTGTACATGATCCCAAACGCAGACAGTGTGAGCTCAGGGACATGAATGCGGACCTACATGGATGTAAAATTGGGAGCAATGGCTCTGTTCGTGCAGTTGCTACATCCCAAAGGACATCAATGGGACTGTCTGCACAAAGATGTATATAAATGTATTTTTTTACAGTAATTTTTTTTTAGCTCTTTTGGTGGTTGCGGTGTGTGTGTGGGGGGGGGGCTTTTTGGTGAGATATAAGAGGTGTAAACAGAACCCTTTTTCTGAGACAGGAAGGGACTGAAGATAGTCCCTTTTCTCTGTATCACTTTACTTGAATGAATGAGGAATCTCTTTAGAAAATTACAGTCTGATACATTTTATCACTTGCGCTTACAATATATCAGCGGGCACATAGCAGGGGAGAGTAGTGATTGCTGCATGTGCCTTCTCTTCTACAGGGGTGGAGAGTTAAGTAAACACATGTTTACTAAGCCCCCAAGCCCCCACTGCCCCCCCACCGGGCTCCCCAGCCTGACAGATCACGGAGATCTGTGCAGGGAGTAGCTGCAGGCGGAGGGAGGGAAAGAAGAGATGCCGCTCGGAGCGGCCATGGATCAGGGGTGCGGGGCCATTTGGGAGGGTGATCGGACTGGTGTCAGGGGACACATCTGGACACCTCCCCAAGCCCCATGCAGCACCTGAAGCCGGCAAGAGTGGAAGAGGAGGGACGCCGGCTAATGATGGTGGCTGCGGGTAACGAGTTTGCAGGGGGGGATCGGATCAGGTGGAGGGGGTCATCAGTGCTGAGGGTGAAGAAGGGGGTGAAGGGGATAGGAGAAGAGAGTGCAGGGTAAGTTTTAGATGGAAGGAAGGGTGGAGATGCAGGGGACAGGGAAGCGGCGGCATGGTTGGAGGGGGGGGCAGTGACATTAGGGGTTAATAACTCTGATCAGTGGGTTGTAATCTGCTGATCAGAGTTATAGTATTGTTCAGCAGAGTCTGCTGAACAATTTTGATATAAGCTTATGGTCATTGAAGTGACCATAAGCTTATAGTAGAGGGGGAAAGGAGGCCTGTATGGCGTACGGACCTGGCAGTGAAAGGGTTAAAATCTAATGGTAGTGAACTGAAGGGAGCAATGTCTACTGTGGTTCTTGAATCATTCATATCGAACTATATATATATAGGATTTTTTTTTTTTTTTTTTTTTTACAACCTTAAGTAAGGAAAAGTCTAATTTGATTGTGTATCAAAACAGTTGTGTTGTCTGCCCTTGCACATTGTAATTTTTGAAAGTCCTACAATGGTGCTGGGTAGCAGGGCTATTTGGTCCAGTGTGCACTGGATGCATAATCCTCCAGTAAATTTGAAACAAGTTTAATCATATTTGGGGCTTTCAAAATGTCAGCATTACCCCACAAAGTAATGAAACCTGTTTTCATGCAAACCAAAATCTTAAAAGATGCAATATGTCCCATATTTTTTTTTGTTCTAAATTATCAATTTTTTTTTGCAGTTCTTTAAAGTGAAAAATGTCTTGCCTGTCTTCTTGCACTTATAAAATCTGGGGTATTACAAAGCACTCAACTCAGTCCTGCAAGTAAAATAAAAGACATGACATGCTGGGGAGTTTCTATGTACTTGAACAGTCTCTTTTCTGTTGATACTTATTTTCTCTGCCATGTGAACAGTCAGGTTGATTTACTAAAACTGGGGAGTGCAAAATCTTGTGCAGGTCTGCATAGAAACCAACCTGCTGCCATTTTTTTTTTTAGAAGTTAGAAGTTGGCTACCATGCACAGCTCCACCAGAATTTGCACTATTAAATTTTTATCAATTGCATTTAGTGTGTCTGTAATCTACTTGTCTCAGTCTGGTGAGACTATCCAAGTAACTAATAAAGGAGGATACTAATGTGTGTATGCAATAGATACTGGACATATTGCAGTGCCTTGTATTTTACAACTTCCTCCCATCTCTCTGGCTCCAAAAATCATATCTTGACTGACATCAGGCAGAAGTTAGCTAATGCCTGTGCACACATACCCATACAGCGTATGCTGTTATTTTCTATTGCAAGATGCCAGCTGGCATAACTTGGCACAAATCCCTAGTCATAACCACTTTTGAAAGGCACAGGGTACATGATCACCTAATAATATATACACCTACCTGCATAGCTGAACATCTTAATATTGCTTCCTATTTCCTTTTATTTAGTGAAATCAAATATTCCACATTAATTAATATTGCTGTAATTTTAAAACATATTTTTTGCCACTGGGTTTGTCCTCATTAGTTCGTGGATAAAAGTGTCACACATAGTTTTATTGAAGAATCATTTATTTTGTCCCAGCATTCATCTAAATAAGAAATTCTTCAAAACATTCACATTTCTAAATTCCTTACAGTTGCTGGTCTGACTCTTGACGCGTAACTTGTCTTTTCACCACAGTGCTTCAGTGCACTCTTACATGCTTTAAGATGCAGGTATGACTTCCATCTAAAATGTGTGCTTATAGAAACAGTATGGTTTAACCCTATCCGACATGTGCCTTTTACAGTTCAGATATGTATGCATATATATTTTCCTGTCCGTGTTCTCTTTATTTTAGTTTTTTTTTCCATTTTTAAGCTGTTGATGTAGTCTAATATGTTAATGAATTTGATATTGTTCCATAGGTTTACTTTTAATATTGATACTTAAATTATCTTATTTTTTTTTCCTATTTTTATTAAAAATTGCAAGAGCAATAGTAGTGCAGATTTTTTTAAAAACATTTTAATATTGTGGTAGTAATTTGTAAATATGGGTTTCAAATAATATGTTATGTTTAGTTGTAATACGCTTTCATTTCTATGTCTGTGAACACCCATTATTATACATAACAATTATTTTAGTTTAGTTTGCTTTTATAGGGTGCTTACATTTTTCATTTTTAATTCAGGGTGCCTTTTTTTCTATAAGTAGTATTAAAGAACTTGTTTCAAAAATATTCACGTATTTTAGGTGTAAGTTGCTTGGTCTATAAGCACTGTAAATCTATATCTACTAACTCGACACTTGGCTTCTCAATGTTGGATTTTAGTAGACATCACGTTTAGAAGATTTTTCCTTAAAACTTGCAGTAGGGAAATCTATTGTTAAAGTTTTTGAGAGGGCATGACTCTTTTGTTCATCTTGGATAACATTCTGATACAGGTTGTGATTCATATCCGTATTACGATGATTTTACTGGCATACTGTATTCAACCAGAATGAACGTCGTGTTGGGCTTTATTCTTTTTCACTGCTGAAATGAACCTTTTGCCCAATGCCTGATATTGCCACCAATACTGCAGAGACATGGTAAACATTCTAAGTTACAAGATAAAATGCCTGTCTCCAGACACCTAAAAAAACAAAACAAAAAAAACAAGGAATAATTGTTGACTAACATGCTGTATGCTTAGTTCAGTGTAGTGGGTCTGAGCCCATATAGTCATTTCCCTTGAACCCCACTCATTTACATGATACAATTGTTAAAAGGTCTAACTACCACATTAGTAAACCCTGAATAGAGATAATTATGTGGAGCAGCCATGATTGCACCCTGGCACGTTTGCTCGCATCCTTGCCATGGGGGGAGGTGGCAGCAATTTCTAAGAAAATTATTTTTGGATAATTTCTTCTTCCGTGTTTCAGGGTTTAATGTATCTGCACTGTATCTCGCATATTATGTCTGCAAGTCTCCCAAACTAGTATGCATCCTGTTATTATTAGTGGCAGCTTTCAGTCTTCTTAACCAGATGTACTCCAAACTGAAATCTGCAAAACTGGTTCTGATTTCTTGTAATGGCTCTGTCTGAACTCTGTGCTAAAGCAGAATCTTAAGGGAAAAAATGTCTAAATGTTTCTATGCATTTAAATGTATCTAACAATCATCGTAGTCATTGTACTGTGACTAGGAAACACGCTTGTTTTCTTTGGCATGCTAAAAATCCTAGACAACAAATCAGAAATCTGTATGGAAACAGAAAAAGACCCTTTCACTGTATATGTCAAATATAATTGGATATCCCTAGAGGAAAAGACATTGGAGTATGAGTATTTGGTGATCATATAATAAAGGAAGAATTGCTAACCTTTTTTGACAGCATTGGTGATATATCTTGATAGATAGATATATATATATATATATATCTATCTATTATCCAGTTTAATACATTATGTTTTACTCTTTCTGTGATGGATTGAAAATGCAAGCCAGCGTTATGCAGAATGAAATATGCATTATTTTCATGAGAACTTAGGTTTCCTTCTTTATTGCATTTTTTGGCCTCCTGCCAGTTTGAGTCATGGCAGTGAAGGAAAAAACTAAAATTAAATAAAAACCTGAAAAAAAAAATCTGTCAACCTATAGAAAGAAATGAAAGTATTTTGGATGTATGATAAAGCATGACACCAAGCAAATGTGACTCTAGCCTTCCTTGCCAGGTGTTGTAATTTGTTGTATATTTATACGGCAGTGCTGGTGGCATGCTTGGGTGCACCCAAATGAACAGTACCTGCAGGTGTAATTTGTATTTTTCTACAAGTGACAGCATGACAACTGATGCAGATTACTCTTTCTAATAATTTAAAAAGTGACAAAAAGGACAGATTCTGTTTCTAGAAGCCAAGGTAATCAAAATCCCCCACAAAATGTAATGTATGTGAAAATAATGTTTCACTTTGAAGGATTTAAAGTAGAATTGAAGGCAGATATAAGATACCCTAATTTGTCTTGGTGATTTTATTCATAAAAAAACAAATCCTTAAATGTATTTTAAATGTACTTTGCTGTATTGGTCGCCTGTAGATTTCTGCACAGCAAGCCTTAGATTGGGAAAAGGGGCAAGCACTGAAAACCAGTAAGTCATTACCACATTGCACAATGCACATGGGGTTATCTGATAGAAGGGGAGAGCTCACAGTTGACCTCATTAATTTGTTAAGGTTCTTCACAATCCAATCACATCTGGTCTAGGCATTGATCAAGCTGTAAAGTGTTAATGTCAGCAAGGCTAAATGAAGCAAGATCTTGGCAGGACTTTCTGACAGGGTTTTCTGGTTTTGGTAAAGTGACAGGTTTCTAATTTTGAGTCACTTCACACTTAACTTATTTCAACTGTGAATTTATTTATTTTCCTGTATTTCCATTTTATCTAATTTCCCCTGCTATATGCTCACTATATATGAAAATGCTGCTTTCAAACCACTGATCATTAAATGCGAATAGTGCTTCTTTTTATTTCTGGCATTTGCTACTGCTGTGTTTCTCACTACAGATCCCAATTAACCAACTGTAACCTGTTACTACATGTCAGCATTTACAATCCAACTCCAGCATATTTTTATTTTTTTAATCTTTTGGTTTCAATCAGAAGATTTGGAACCTTTATTACATTTGTTATTGCAGTTTATAGCCTTGTTTGGTAAATGTGGTTAGCAGGTCAGAAATCTCACAATGATACAGGTAGAAAATGTATTGTCAGTTTTTTTTTTTTTTTTTTTTCTATCTATGGAGGGATTCCTCTTATTTCTCTTTTGGCCGCAAGGACACAAAGAAGAGAAGGTAACCCCCCCACCCATCCAAACACCCCCCCCCCCCCCTCCCAGTGCATATACAACAGCAGTACAGATTCCACAGAATTTCTGACTCTTCTGTTCTTTATCAGAAACTTACAGTTAAAGTGTAAAGTCAAAACGTTGCTTGTAATATTTATCACATTTGCCCAATCTTTCCTCTGATGCAGCAATGAGTTGGGGATAGCTGACACCTAACTGGTACCAGCTTCTTTCCTATTTGCTAAGTCAAACCATGGCTGATACTTAGCTCTTTTCTAATGCCGGGATACTTAACTACCTGTTTGAAATATATATTTTCAATATGAATAAATACACTTATTGTTGCTCACTCTTTCTATTGTCAGTGCATTTCATGATGAAATACGTGTACTGTATAACTGATTTTGCACAATGGTTAATATGCGTTCTTGTTGTGAAGTAAAAAACTCATAAACATCTATTGGGAAAAAAGAAACAAAGTATATTTCCAGTCCAGCAGCCAAATTGGAATAACACATAAAAACATAATTTAAGAAAAAAATGTAATATGTTTATTATGTTTTTTTTTATTTACTTGCTTAAAAAAAAATGACTTTGCTTTGTTCTTCCATGCATTGTCAAGGAGGGTGCTGTTGAGTTGTGTTTACTGCAATTAACCTGATTGTACTGTGTTGTCGGGTTTCAATATCATTTCAAAAATAGGTGCGCACACTGCCCTTCCTAACGAAGGGTTACAAATGTGAAGGCTTGGGCAATACACTCCTGATCTTGCTGATTTGATAACAAAACATTTTTTTTTTTCAACGAGCTGCTGCTTCTTCACTATCCAATAACAGTCTTGACCAAGCTGCGCTGCTTTGACTGCAGTGGTATACATAAGTGGTCAGGATGTTATAGAATATCTTACAGGAGTGTCTGTAATAGTAAAATTAGCTTATTTTTGCAAATAAGGCCCCTTTTACACCAGCGGACCATCAGGTCTGCTTTTCCATTTTACAGGAGGACCCAATCTGACCACCCATTGTTCTCTATGGAGCAGCGGATGTAAGCGGACATGTCTACTGACACCCAACAGGATCCAATCCAGTCTGCCAAAAACAGACAGCTGGAGATCCTTTCCCCATGTGTGCTGCAGATCGGATGACAGTCGGATGGAAACGGACAGGCAGTCCATTTCCATCTGACTGCCCTATAGAGAAAATTGTGTTGTGTCTGTGTCCACTCTGCATAGTGGAGCTGACACAGACCATTTATCCACCTGTTCAGCAGAGAGATCACCCATAGAGCAGGCAGATCTACATGACAGAGTCCGTCCCGTCTGAAAGTGGTCTAAAATAGTTCACAACTCTGTATTTCAGTGTATTTTCAGTGTAATAAGCAGTTTGCCTACACTGTAAAGCTCATTCCAGTGTGGGTGTTTAAGCAAAATAAAAAGCATATCAGCTGCTTTCTCTGACCCATTTTTCATCATCCTGCAGACTCATCAATCTAGGTCTCATATGCATGTCCTCTTCCAGTTTGAATGACACCCATGGTCATTTAACCCACTTCCTGTAAGAGCTGATCTTCAGAGATCCACAGCCGTCTCTATGCTCACAAGAGAATGCTGCAGAGAGTGATGCATTTTTTGAGTGTGTGGCGTGCCATCTAGGAATGAGGGACCCAAACTCTGGGCTTTAGATTTTAAAAAGAAGACTTAAGCACTGTAGAGAGGAAACACCACCAACACATTTATACAAACATTTAGTTTTGGTAATTATTTTGTCTTTTAAATTTATAAACCATTACAAGTTTTATTTTATATGGTTATTTGTCTTGTATTACTAATGTTTATAGAAGTGTTTTGTAGAAGTGTTAATGAAATAGTTTTCTGTACTAGGCCTATAAAAATCTTAAACTCTTCAATCCTACTAAAACAGCAGTGATATTAGAGCTGCATATCCAGACATCAAAGCTTGATAGTAAATAAATGGAAACATTGCTAATGATTTTAATGCATAATGCCACTTTATTTGCTCTAGTCAAAAAAATGATTTGCTATGAAAATTATGCAAATTAAAGATTGTTGGCAGATTGTCAAGTCACAAACTCACCAATGTTTAAAGTATATTTTTTTATAAGTACTGCTTCACTGTGAGTATATATTCATGAATACATATTATTCATCAGAAATATGTCTGCAATGTATTTACTTGTGGTGATTAAAGAGGTGGGGTAGCTTAAAGTTCATCTTTAGAATAACTTCCTTTGGGAAATGTTACGTTTCCAATTTCCCCCATGACCAACAGCTTATAGTTCTCAATGAATTGGGAGGGTGCTGGTGAGCGTCCTCCTAGTTCATTGATTCTTCCTGCCATTCAGTATCTGCCCATACAAATGCTGTACTGAGTGTCTGCCGGACCCTGGCCATTGATCGCGGGTGCAATGACTTAAAGGCTGCAGAGTAAAAAAAAAAAATGATGCACACTATTTATTTTTATTTATTTTTTACCTGCAAAAACATGTGCAATTATGTAGTTATCTATTTTGTAAAAGGTGAATTTAGCCTTTAAAATTTACTCAGAGGCCCTCAGATCTGAGACAAAGGAAAGAAGGGCAGAGTGTTTCTCTGGAAAATTATTGTTAAAAGTTAATTTACACCACTTACACCCTTCTTACTGACAACTTCTGCCCACAATACTGGTTCAAAGTTTATCAACTATGGTGAAAGCTCTCCTGCTATCTATCCTTGACTTAGACATACTTTATAATAGCACCAATGACAGTAGGCAGGTTGCTGGGGCCCAGTGATCTATAGTTATGCCCCTGAAACAGGTGCTTAGTTATGTAGAATATACTTGTTTGTTTTCTATATTTTTTTTTTAAGCTAGGACTTTTAGTAAGGTGGGTCTGTTGGTCAGCTCTTTGACTAAGCCCCCAGTCAGCAGGCTTAAAGATGAAGTAAACCCTCCTGCATTTAATAAAAACACACCCTGCAAGATAAAGGCATAATGAGCTAGTATGCTTAGCATACTAGCTCATTATGAATTACTTACCCGAGAATGAATCCCCCACAGCCATCATCGTCTGCTCCTCAGGCCGCGACATGTTGCCCGGGGGCTTCCGGGGATATCGCAGCTCCGGCGCTGTGATTGGCCAGAGCCGCAATGACATCACTCCCGTGCATGAACACTGGAGCTGCCACGAACGCCACAGTACAACTGATGCAACGGCATGTACTGCCATTGTTTCTGTTGGCTTAAGTATGCATGTGCTGTATGGCTTTGGCACATGCAAATACAGGGATATCTCCTAAACCGTGCAGGTTTAGGAGATATACAGTGCAGCTACAGGCAACCACTTTAAACCCATTAGTGGATATGGTCAGCAGGGAGGTGTTGGGTGACGTTGCATAATCACACACTCCATATGCACACTCCATATGGGTCGAATCAGAGATCGGCATTCTGGATGCCTATTACCGACATTGCTGGATGAAACTATTTGAACACTGCTGCCCCTACACCTGAGGGCCAGGGAAAACAGACCTGCTTAGAGCAGTGCTAAAAAGCTTGTTTAGGTCCCAGTAAACAGTTGTGATCTATATATGTTAGAATCTAAAAAAAGTGTGTAGATAGTTTTAGTAGGGTAAATAATATAATTTAATCAACCAAAATGCATCTAGTTGGTTTAAATGTTAATATAGCCAGTGCATTTAACTTCTGTCTCTTGTTGACATGTCTACAAGTCTAACCAGCCTTCATCTGTTCACATCATCTTCTTTTGGTGAAGAATTTCCTGGAGGTTTTACTGATGTTTTTTTTTTTTTTTTTTTTACTTCATCTGCTTCTGTACTCCTCGTTAGTTAGTGTGAGTAAACCTCAAGATCTAAATGTCATTAGCACCAAAAATATATTATTCAACTGTGTGCTGAAGCTTTCTTAAAATGCAGAGTAGGTAGTAAATACCAAGTGATCCTGCCGGTTCATAGGACTTCCTTCATCAGAATGAGAACCTTTTGGATCCTGATCCACATTTGCCACATTTGTGCATGCTTAAATTTCTCTGTAGGGGAAACTGGACACTTCCTCCTTCGTCCCCAGCAAACCACCCCACATGACACACCTACTGGCCATGCAGGATATCTCCATCCTCAAGATTGACAGCAGGTTAAATGATATTTTCTCCTCTGATGGTCCAGCCTATCTGACTCTATAAAATGGGAAAAAAGCTTGCTTATATAAATTGACAATGTTTATTTGAAACACACAATATTTTTTATAATCATTTGATTGCTTGTGGTGGAGTTTGTTGATTGATAATGAGACAGAGTCTATGTATTAGCAACTCAGGCAAATAGAGGCTAGAGAGTGTTACAGAACAAGTCAAAACAGAGTCTGGGAAATGTATTAAAAACTGGAATAAACAGAATCTAGAGCAGTTATGATTGGCAACCAATCAGTTTCTGTCTTTTTTTTTTTTTATTTTATTTTTTTTATATTGGCTAACCCCCCCCTTTGAACTCTGCTTTATTATGCACAGCTGCACCAGATTCTGTCTGATGGAGTTTTAGTAAATTTCCCCCTTTAATCGCATATATAAATTACACATCTGAGTCTGAGATGTGTCCCTCTGTCCTTGTCCGCTGTGTTCATAGAGGACTTTTTTGGGCAATTCAGTTGGACAAAGACGGCTACTGCTCACTATATCTTATGTTTAATTAGCACAAAATATATTTAATATCAGTTTAAACATGTTCCCTTTTGAAGTGTGCTTTCTAACAAAATATTCCAAACATATACTGATTGCTGATGTACATAAATTAATTGCAACCTAAACTAATTTACCCTATTTTATAAAATTAGAATGGAATTATCTATATTATACTGGCTAGATTTATAAGCTGTTAGTGCTGTATCCTGCATAGTTTTATTCACCTTACTATGCACCTTACTTTTTGATTATTCCTTTGATATTGACTTTAATAGTTTTTAATGTATTGTAATAACATAAACCTAGAATCTAGAACCCATTATAGCTTCTTTTTTGCTGATTGAGTCCAAACTACTCTTATTTTGCTGTCTTTTGATCTTCAGTAATTTATTTACAAATGATGTTATAACTCAAGCCATTTTGCCCTCTTTTTTGCTAATGCTTCTCAAAGGTGATTTGCCAGCAGAGGTAAGAGAACTCTTAAAGCAAATATGTGCGTGCATTTTCAGACAGCAATTACATCCTCTAGATTCTTACAGTAGAAGTATTCTTTAAATACAGCCTGTCTCTTTAAACAGCCACACATTGTAAAAAAACAAACAAAAAAAACGATATCCTTAGATGTGGTGGCTGCATTTATTTTTAAGGCTTTTTTTTTACCTGGCCATCCAGACAGTAATGCATTTCCTTCTGTCTTATGGCCCGCACACACAATCAGATAATTGTAAGAAAAATACTGCTTTTGAAGCGGTCGTACGATAATCTGTAGGTTAACAAACCGCTTTCGAGAGCGGATTACAACACTTCATCGATATTATCCGATGGGACAGGTATGGAAACTTTTCTTGTACGATACCAGATTGTACGATTTTTGTTTAATTAGTACAGAATTTTTGTTCTGTCATTCGAAAATGTTTAATTTAGTAAGCTCTTCATTTTCGATATGAGATTAGCATGCAAAAAAAAAAACGATCATCCGATAATCTACATGTACAGATATTGACAGCGCTGTAAACTCTGATGATATAATAAAATACCAAAGAAATAATCATACAGTGCAATCAAATCGATACAAAAAAGTCCATAATATATTGCAGCTAAAAATCCATGAGATTGTCCAGGATAGGTTCAATTCCTGCTTGCAAGATTTTAGACTGTCACCAACACCACCACACGTGAAGAAGCAGGGGGTACTCACATCACCCTTTAAATTAAACTCTTACCGGATCTAACAGGATTATAGGCAGAAAAAAACACACTGTTTTAATATCCTTATATGCAATCTCTCAGGCCAAACTGCATGAAGGGGTTGGGTCACGCAGTGATAAGCTCGTTTCAGATCATAGAAAAGGGAAAACAAACTCCATAGTGTAATCCTATTTAAAACTGTTTATTTATACATCACCCCCTTTTAGGACTAGCACTTACATCAATAACATAATATACAGCATAGCATCAAATAACATTACGTCAGAAAACCAGAGCGGGGATAGCGTGATGTCTCCTACCACAGTAAGATGCCTTTCCGGTGTTAGAAAGTGCTGTAGTCACTGATGGTCATTGTAAAGCCACACTCTGACACGTTTTGTCATCAATGGCATCATCCGAGGGCATGGCTTTACGGTGAGGTGACCCATCTTATATACCGCTACTCAACCAAGACGGTCCTTCCTAGATGAAGCAGTAAAGCAGACACGTTTAGAAAGCAGCATTGTCAGTCTGAGGGGAGAGTAATGTTAGACCAGCAGGTGGATTTAGATGGACTTGACTAACAAGGTGAAGCTGAACTCCACCTAACATTTCATGAGCAGCAAACCGTTTTTTTACTTTTTGTGAAAACATGTTTTACATAAATCAAAGCAGACCATTGTAATCGCCCCTGTGAGTGTTAAATGGTGTCTCATTCTCACGCTGCTACTTTGTCTACAACGCTTGACCTGTTAAAGTAAATTAAAAGCAACATACTTACTGTCTGGATTACCAGGTGAAAATGAATACAGCCACCACATCTAAGCACTAGTTAACTGCACTTTTAATACTGTTTTTTTTTTTTTTTGCTTTTGAGTTTAATACTGCTTTAAATGCAGCACTTATTGTAACAGTGTTGTATGTGCCAAAAGTTCTAAACAATTTTTAAGAGTTTTGTTTGCATTAGTTAAACTGTTCAGTGAGTTTAACATATGTACAACCAGTCATACTTGAGGTTCATATTTTAAGGAATAGTTAATTGTTTGTCAATTATTTGTTTGTCTTTAGCTTTCATAATTATTTTGCCTTCGAGCATGTGCGCATATGTTCTCAGTGCCCAAGCATTCTTAATTTATTTCCAGTTGGATGCTTTACATTATTTCTCTTTCCATTGCACAAATTGGTGATATCATAATGTTATAAAAAGCTGTGCGATTAAGACCCTTTGTACATTGCACATTTTAATATAAACCAATAAAGAAATTATATTCAGTAATCCCTTCGTGTTAGCTTTTCATTTATGTAAGCCAGCAGCTTCTGTGATCATATTACTTTGGAATTAACACATACTAATTTCAAACTGGGAAACTGGAAGGAAAGCCTTCCATTTACTTGGATATAATAATACCTTTTCCACTCTTTGGAACAATCTGTAAATTGTTATGCTTTTCTACAAATGCAGCATATATTCTACAAATATGTCTACCCATTGAAACGTGTTAGCCACGTACAAGAAAATTATGTTAGTTTTGAAAAGGCAGTTGTAAAAAGTAGACATGTGAACTATAATATACATATCTATTGGTATAATAATATTGGTATACAATTAGCAAAGTACTATTGATATGGATTGAAGCCATTCCAAATTGAAGTTTTTTCTTTAGTAGTTTTCTTTCTGAATACAAAGTAAGTTCAGGTGAGCAATGTGTTGTGCATGCTTATTTAGAAGTTCTATTTTATAAAAGAGGAGGAAGTGGTGCTGTTACCCTTAGTGTCCAGGGCTGTTTTTTTTGTTTGCAGCTACAATGCAACTTACTTTTTTTCCTGTTTAAGACACACTTAGGGGGAAAAAACAATCTGCATTACTAAGCGGTACTACGAGACAAGGATATTCTGATGCCTGCCTGCCAGTCTATCGTTTCTGTCATTTATCAGAATGTATTTTGTCTGAGATTACTTGTGGGTTGTTTGGTATTTGAGGACAGGTTCTAACTTTGTGTCATGAAAAAAATTATTGCCCTAATAGCAGCTACTTTGCTACATTTTAAATCTGAACAGAAAAGATGACAATTGCAATAATACTGGTTATTGTGTACAAACTCTCCACCTATTTCCCCACTTTTAGGCCCGGTTCACACCATTGCAGGTTGCAGTTGATGCATATTACAGGTGCATTTTGTGTTTTTCAATACACGTTTTCATCCGTTGAAGTCTATGGAACCAAAACCTAACCTGCTGGTCCCTGGCCGTTTCCATAAAATACACAGATGCAATGTGACCCATAGGAAAGCATGTTAAATGGACTGTAGTGCTTTTCTGCAAAACTGAAAATGCATGAAAAATGCATGTGAAAAAAAATGCCTTAAGGAATATTCTTTGCAGTGTTTTGAGGCAAGACTGTGTAATTCTCGTCCTCAGAATTTTGACAGCCCAAGTTTTTGCTTACAGAATGACTGCTTTATTGTAGGATTTCAGGATAATGTAACTTAAGCCCCGTACACACGGGCAGAATGTTGGGAGACATTTGCCAATACAAAAAATAATGGCCAACATTCTGCCTGTGTGTATGTCGGCCGTGCCTGCTGGAACACCGGCAGCCGACCAACTCCCGATCAGAGCTCGCAGCCAATGGCAGAGAGTGCCAATTGGAGTGTTCTGGCGGGGGAGCCATCCCACTGTCAGAAACCAACAGCTCAACAGTGGAGATTGCTGAACTAACCTTGCATGGTTAGTACAGCGTCTCCTGACCAGAGCTGCCAGGCTTTTTTTGTGCATCCCGCAGGGTTGCACAATAAAACTGTAGTGTGTGCCCGGCTATAGGGTGGAGTCTTTTTCCCCTCCCAGAAATAATTAAGTACTGTCTGTGATGCTCTTTTTTTGTTTGCATTAACGTACAATTTTTCAGGACAAGCTTTCAGGTATTTCCCCTTCTTCAAGGTCCCATCAGTACTGATTTACAAACGTTTTAGCAGAATGTTAAGAATGTTATGTCGCAAGTGCACTAATATGGCTATACCTCAAGCATTTTTCCTCCCACAAAATGTTACTGGATATAAAAAAGGAAAATTAGGTAAAGCAGTTCTTTGTGATATTGATTATGTATGTCTGAGCTTTGTATGAGTATTGTTCTCTGAGTCCATTTAGAGAAACTGTTATGTCTAGGATGGTAACTGTGTAGTGCATATTGTACTGTAAAAGGGTATTCTCCTGTTTGACAAGCTCCTTGCAAAGCTCTAATCCTTCTCTATTAACCCGCTGGAGTACTTTTTTAGTCATTTGCACACACTGGTATGATCATATATAAATAAACTTTTTGATGTCTAACTGTCATGTCAAATCCTGGGAGATTGGCACCTTGCTGCTGTTTATAAAAGAGTGGTAGGGAAAACGATTTACCACATAAACACATTTGAATTAAGGGTTTGTGGTCAGAAAATTATGGCTACTTTAAAATGGCCTTGCTGGAAATGTAGAATAGTTATTCTGAACCCTATTAGTAAAGCTTAGGTTACCCTGCTATGTGAAGGACACTGAGCAAAGCTACTTGTGACAGATGAGAGAAAAAGGATGATTTGTCTTCTCCTGAGTTTGAGTGATTCAGGTGCTTTGGAATACACTAACTAAGCAAGAGGTGTTGAAAGGAAGACATAATTAACATTTAAGAGTACCTAGGGGACCTATACATGCTTTGACATCAGTATTTATTTTATAAAGAAAGTCATGTTGGAGGGTAGTGCTTGCAAATAATTAAGTACCGGGCAGTCATAAATCAAGACAATTATTTTTTCCAAGTGAAATGTGTGAAGCTATGGCGTAGGCTGTAGAGGTCATAGAAACTGCATATTTTGCATATACTTTATACGAATGTAGAACAATCGGAAAGATAAGTGCAAGGTGCGTTGCCCTGTCTTATGAAACAAGGCTTTAAATAATGGCAAAAAGAATATGTTAATCAAAATATTATGTGATGTTCTATCAGATAGAGAGTGTTCTGACTGGGCCTGATGGATCGTTGATCGGTTATGTATAAACATGACAGGAAGTGCAGATATGCACATATACTTGGCCTTAAAAATACAATGCTTGTATCGTATTAGTAGACTCCGGGTAGAGCAGCAGGAAATTAAATAACCTATATTTTTTTTTGTTTGTTTTTTTTGTTTTGTTTTTTTTTTGGGGGGGGGGGGGTTCTGTAGCTATATACTTTGGTCACCTTTATTTATTCATGCATGTACTTTTGTTGAATACAGTATGTTTATCAAAAAAAAAATCTGTGAAAGTTTTTTGGCCTATGCCAATAAAATTGTCTGTATGTATTGTGGATGCTTTAAATGTTGCACACAGTCAAATTGTTTGACATACCTGTCACTTTTAATATGCAAAGTGTCTTTGTTTTAGCCTAAAGATTGTTTTGCTGGTATTTGGACTGTTTTTTATGTCCAAAATAGTGACTTTGCCCTTCATGATCATCACCAAAGATGATAATGCATGCCTCTAAAATGCTGCCTTTAAGCAAGGCAAAAACTGAATAACAATTAAAACTGAAAAATGCCAAATAATTGCAATAATATTTGCTTTTCTTGTTGCTGTTACAAAATTCCTCAGCCAATCTCTCTGGACCTGAATGTAAATCTGCTGCAGAGCTCATGTCTGTCAGGTCTGCCAGGAGATTCCAACCGTCACTCCGGTTTCCTGACCGGTAGTCTTGTTATCCCAGTATCAGGTGGAGGGACGGTTGAGATCCTGCAGCCAGAATAAAAGGACCACAATAGATAGTGCAAACAGCCTAACAAGGAACACCAGCAAATAACTCATGGTTAGTAGAGGCCAAAGACAGGAACCCGGTGGGAGAAAGGACAATCCAAGACAGCAGACCAAGGCAGAAGTACACGGGGGTGAACCAGAAGGCAGTGTCGGAAACAGGCAGGGTCAGCAACGAGATCAGGGTAAATCCAAGGGGTAATGCAAGAATCAGAGTCAGGAACAAGCAAAGTCAGCAACCAGAAACAAATAGCATCCACCAAACTACACAAACAGGAACCTATATTAGCGCAAGGAAGGTTAAGTGAAGATTTATAGGGTCACTGATCAGGTGACTACCAACAGCTGGTCCCAGGGTAGAGCCAACATTCAAACCCATGTTTGGTTCAGGCAATAGGAAACCGTCTATGAACACCAGGTCCCAAGATCAAATCCCAGACACAGTGTGACAGTGTCCAAATCTTAACGGCTTAATTTACCTTTTGCACAATATTTTTACCGTATTTAGGATAGCATTGTGCAAATGCCTCCTCTTCCACCCTCAAACTGCCTGGTTCTTCTCCCCTGCAGCTGTTGTCAGATTTAAAATAGGTGTGGCTGTGCAAGGCTCTGCCCGCACAGCTGCATCATTCATTCACAGTTTTCTGTGAATGAACAAACTACAAGTCCAGTCTTCCACTGTGGCAGATGAACTTGTAGTTCTCAATAGACTACGAGTGTGGTAATTGGTGTACTCTCAATTGAATCATCGTCTGGCTCTCCAACTGACAGCCTATACAGAGGTACAGGCAGAGAGTTGGAAGAAGTGTTCTCAGGAGCCTAACATTGTACCCCTGATGCACTGATCACAGGCGCTTTGCAGGATCCTATAAAAAAAATGACGCAAACATTTTGCATTCATTTTTTTTTTTAAGTGTGAACCTAGCCTTTAAAGGCACCTGTGCTTGCCTTTCTAAAGAACCCTTACTTGGATTAGTTTACAAAAGTAAATAATTGGGAGGAATTAAATAGTGACACATCTTTTATTTGTGTTTGGTAATTTTTTACCTGTACCCTATATGCCTTATACAAGTTATTGTTGCACATCATCCTGGAACTTTGGGGCATTTTATTCATTTATTGGCCTGATAATGATGCTTTGACTGTTATCCTTGTTTACAAAGAAGCCATTTATGCATATCCAAATCCATACATATACCATTTAAAAACTTGGTAACAAATAGCTGTCCTGTTTATGCAACTGGTTTGTTTGATATACAGTGATAATTAGTCTTCTTAACAGCATTGGTAGGCATCATTTATCCCCATGGAAACAAGGTGACATGTTGCGGATGGAAAATATGACTGCAAAATGTTCAAAGTGCTGAGAAATGTATTTAATGGAACTTGCTTAAGCCGTGTACATTTTAGTATTAGAGCTATCATTGCCTTTCTCTCTCGTATAATGTTATTATCATAAACTGCTGCATAAGTATTTTATGAAAAATATTTTTTTGCTTGATAGATGACAATAATTACATTTGCCTGTTCATTCATTATGTGCAAATGCTTATTTCTTGTGAGTTGGAAAATTTAAATTTAGAATTATTGCTAACCAAATTGCCTTTATCTGCGAAAGTGCATCTGCTCACAATTATTTACAAGAAGGAAGAATGAATTCATTCAGCACTTGCCATTGCTTTTCTTGATCAATATAACTGACGAGTGATTCTCATAGTTTAGTGGACCATTATTCATTATTGTTTAAATGCTAGTGAATCTTACAGTGCTTAAATTTGAAATGATAATACTTAAGCCCAACAATCAAATTTCAATGTGACTTTCATTGGGTCTTTTAAAGTAAGAAAAGTAATTTATCATTTTTATAAAAAGCACTTATGGGGCATGAATAAATACCATTTTTGTTTTAGCCACAAACGTCTTCCAGTTACAAGTGCAATCCTTCTCTATGGAGTACCCTTCATCTTGCATCCTACATCTACAGCATTGTGCTCATTCCGAAGACGTACTTTTGGGGCAGTATTTACCCACTTCACCCCAGAAGGATTTGCCCCCTTAATGACAGGGCCATTTTTTTGCGATACGGTACTGCGTCGCTTTACCTGACAATTGTGCAGTCATGCTACGCTGTACCCAAACAAATTTGACGTCTTTTTTCCCCCCCCCCACAAATAGAGATTTTTTTTGGTGGTTCTTGATCACCTCTGCATTTTTTTTTATTGTCTGTGCTATAAACAAAAAAAGCGCCAATTTTGGAAAAAAAAATTTTTTTTACTTTCTGCTATAATAAATATCCCTAAAAAACTTAAAAACTTCATCAGTTTAGGCCAATATGTATTCTTCCACAATAAGCATATATTGATTGGTTTGCACAAAAGTTATATCGTCTACAAAATAGGGAATAGTTTTATGGCATTTTTATTATTATTTTTTTTACTAGTAATGGCTGTGATCTGCAATTTTTAGCAGGACTGCTACATTGCGGCAGACAGATCAGACACGTTTGACACTTTTTTTTGAACCATTGACCTTTATACAGCGATACCAGCTAAAAATAGGCCACTGATTGCTGTATAAATGTCACTGGCAGGGAAGGGGTTAACACTAGGGGGCAGTAAGGGGTTAAATGTCCTAGGGAGTGTTTCTAACTGGGGGGAATGGGACTGCCTTGAGGAGGAGACTGATCCCTGATCATAACCAGTATGATCAGCAGATCTGTCACCTCTCTCCTGACAGAACGGAGATCTGTCTTTTTACATTGACAGACCTCCAGTCTGTCTCCCAGGAGCGATTGCGGTTGCCCAGTGGACATCGCGGCCACTGGGCATGTGCATCAGCTCTTGCGTCACGTGGCGTCTGCGCGCCCCCTACGCCCCTTAAAGTGCCCGTTGTACAGCTACGGCGATTTGTGCAGGGGAGTCAACCTGCTGCTGTATAATGATGGCAACTGTTTAAAGGGACTTTTTTAACTTTTAACCACTACAATACAGGGCACTTTGCCCCTTCCGTACCACCCCAATTTTCAGCTTTCATCGCTCTCGCAATTTCAATGACAATTGCACGGTCATGCTACACTTTACCCAAATGACATTTTTATCATTTTGTTCGCACAAATAGAGCTTTATTTTGGTGGTATTTATTCACGACTCCGTTTTTTTTTTTGCGATATAAGCGCAAAAATAGCGGAAATTTTGAAAAAAAAATAAAAAATTAATGTTTTCTATTTTAAAAGAAATCCAATAAAATCGAATTTTGTCATAAATTTGTTTGTTTGGTTTGTGTGATCACGGACATATGTACGCAAACGATCATGTACAGATGTGTGCAGGTGATCACGTACATATGTGTGCAGATAATCATTGGGACATGTGATTTTAGTGGGACATGTGTTTGTTTGTTTATTTGGGGACATGTCTTTTTATTATTTGGAGACGTGTGGTGACATGTGTATTTTGGGGACATGTGTGGTGACATGTGTATTTTGGGGACATGTGTGTGTACACTGTAGGTTTACACTAGACTAGTGATCAGTGAGTAAAAAGCTGTAAAAACAGCTCATACTCACTGATCACCAGCCGGCTGCAGCGATCTGCTCTCCTCTCCTCAGCGATGACTTCCGTGTGAGGAGAGGAGGAGCCGATTGCCTAGCAACTGGCTGTTTGTTTACATCACATGATGGCTGTGATTGGACACGGTCATCATGTGATCAGGAGGGCCAATCACAGAGCCCTGCTGCCGATCCGAGATGTGCCGTGTCCGGGTGACATTAGCGCATCGGGATTGCGCCGCTGCGAGCACACGATCCCCCTCCTTCTGAAGGACGTTCCTGAACGTCCAGTCAGAAGGAGGCGGCTCCCACCCGGCCATATATGTACATTGGCCCTGTGGGAAGTAGTTAAAGTAGCTTTACGTGCAGGTCAAACATAATTATTAGCATAGTTCTTATGTCGTTCACTTTAAAAATAAGCTTTTCAAAACATGGGTGGCGCCTTTGCTAACCACCTTATGAAAATGCTAGCTGCCTAAATATTTTGTTGACCCTCTGCCTTCAATACATTCTAATACAGTAACACGGGTATGTACAGTGTCTTGCGCAAGTATTCGGCCCCCTTGAACTTTTCAACCTTTTGCCACATTTCAGGCTTCAAACATAAAGATATAAAATTTAAATTTTTTGTGAAGAATCACCAACAAGTGGGACACAATTGTGAAGTGGAACGAAATCTATTGGATTTTTGAAACTTTTTTAACTAATAAAAAAATGAAAAGTGGGGCGTGCAAAATTCTTCGGCCCCCTTGCGTTAATACTTTGTAGAGCCACCTTTTGCTGCAATTACAGCTGCAAGTTGCTTGGGGTATGTCTTTATCAGTTTTGCACATCGAGAGACTGAAATTCTTGCCCATTCTTCCTTGCAAAACAGCTCGAGCTCAGTGAGGTTGGATGGGGAGCGTTTGTGAACAGCAGTTTTCACCTGGATACGTTTATTTGTGAACCATTCCTTTGTAGATTTTGCTGTATGTTTGGGATCATTGTCTTGTTGGAAGATAAATCTCTGTCCCAGTTTCAGGTCTTTTGCAGACTCCAACAGGTTTTCATCCAGAATGGTCCTGTATTTGGCTGCATCCATCTTCCCCTCAATTTTAACCATCTTCCCTGTCCCTGCTGAAGAAAAGCAGGCCTAAACCATGATGCTGCCACCACCATGTTTGACAGTAGGGATGGTGTGTTGAGGGTGATGAGCTGTGTTGCTTTTACGCCAAACATATCGTTTTGCATTGTGGGCAAAAAGTTTGATTTTGGTTTCATCTGACCAGAGCACCTTCTTCCACATGTTTGGTGTGTCTCCCAGGTGGCTTGTGGCAAACTTTAGATGAGACTTTTTATGAATATCTTTGAGAAATGGCTTTCTTCTTGCCACTCTTCCATAAAGGCCAGATTTGTGCAGTGTACGACTGATTGTTGTCCTATGGACAGACTCTCCCACCTCAGCTGTAGTTCTCTGCAGTTCATCCAGAGTGATCATGGGCCTCTTGGCTGCATCTCTGATCAGTCTTCTCCTTGTCTGAGCTGAAATTTTAGAGGGACGGCCAGGTCTTGGTAGATTTGCAGTGGTCTGATACTCCCATTTCAAAATGATCGCTTGCACAGTGCTCCTTGGGATGTTTAAAGCTTGGGAAATCTTTTTGTATCCAAATCCGGCTTTAAACTTCTCCACAACAGTATTACGGACCTGCCTGGTGTGTTCCTTGGTCTTCATGATGCTCTCTGCGCTTTCAACAGAACCCTGAGACAATCACAGAGCAGGTGCATTTATACAGAGACTTGATTACACACAGGTGGATTCTTTTTATCACCATCAGTCATTTAGGACAACATTGGATCATTCAAAGATCCTCACTGAACTTCTGGAGTGAGTTTGCTGCACTGAAAGTAAAGGGGCCGAATAATTTTGCACGCACCACTTTTCAGTTTTTTATTTGCTAAAAAAGTTCAAAATATCCAATAGATTTCGTTCCACTTCACAATTGTGTCCCACTTGTTGGTGATTCTTCACAAAAAATAAAAATTGTATATCTTTATGTTTGAAGCCTGAAATGTGGCAAAAGGTTGAAAAGTTCAAGGGGGCCGAATACTTTCGCAAGGCACTGTATGTAAGGAAATTTACGAAAAAGTCAGACAGATTTTATTTGTGAATTTGTTTCAGGTTAGTGATTCAGAATATTGAAGCCAGAGTCTCAGCATGGCAGCCCGAAAATCAGAACTTGCAGAATGAGACGTTAATAATATAAGCTCCCACTTTAAATCTGCAACCTTTTCCTTTTATGAAGACTTGATTTGATAGCCTGCATGTGGTGTTGATGACTGTAGAGTAATGGCTGCATCATTTACATATAATAGTTCACCTTAACAAAAAAAAACTGTGCAGATAAGGGATATCTGTAGATGAAACCAATCTGTGCAGCTTGTTTGACCAAAATTAAACAAAATACCCCTCCTATAGGTGTTAGGCCATTTATGTACTATACCTCATGAAGCCTGACTGGAAAACTCCCAGGATGCTGATGGGACATTTCTAAGAGAGGCCCAACAATTACGGTTCACCTTCACCATTACAAGAGTATGCTCTTTCTCTGATTCAAACCCAAACTCAAAAAGCACAGGACATGGACTTTCTCTGTCCTGATGCAGTAGCCCTGAGCTCGCTCCTGTGATGGCAAAGGTGAATAGTATGCCCTGTGAGTTTTCCAGTCAGGCTTCATGAGGTAAGTAAATGGCTCATACCTATAGCAAGGACATTATTCAACTTTAGTCAAAGCTGCACAGACACCCCTTACCGGCAGTTTTTTTGGTAAAGGTGAACTAACCCTTTATCATTAAAAAGGGCATAGTATCCCAATGCTATACAACCCTTGTCTTTCACATTTGGAGCTTATTTATCACCACAGATACTCTCCATTTTTTTTATTTTTTCTTCTTGTGTTTGCATAGGACCCCAACATTCTGCTAGGGAGATTGAATGCGACCCCAACCCTAAAACGATCTTCTAGGCAAATTGGCTAGGCACATTGTGTTTGTACAATTTATGACATTAATTTTATTATAGCCTCACTCAGGGCAAGAACTGATAGTTATAGCGAACTAAGCTCTCTTTATTTTTTTTATTATTTTTTTTTTTTTGTTTACTTTTTTTTGTGGATGCGCTGTGTTTAATATTAGCAATACATATAATAAGAGTAGTAGTAGTTCTCATTACATGGTGTCATGTAGAAAAGAAGGTTATCTATGCAAACCCTTATACTTGTAGTACAAATAGGGACAAAAGGAAAGTGGAATTTTACTAATCATTATTTGGGAACAGTTAGAAAATGTGAGCAGGCATCTGACTATGTATAAAACCATTATTTTTCTTTTATTTTTTTTTTTGTTTTGTTTTAATTTTTTTTAACACAAGCCCAATTTAAGTGGTATATTGTTTAGTTAACAAATGGTTATTTTTATGCAACCTTGAACATTGTACTGATTTGTTTCACATATAGCTGTGTTGATCCTAGCATTAAATATCTATTATTTCTTGTGTTGATCATTTTATTTAATTTGAGTCGGCTTGAATATTTTGCAAGTTAATGTGAGCATGACTTGAATTATATTATGCAAACCCACTACTGAAAATACATGCTCGTACCACAGTCTTGAGAATTTAAAAGCATATGCAGAGAATATTGCTTGTGATTGGCTTGAAGGTTCTCTTTCAATATATTATTAGTATGTAGTAATGTGAAGTATCTTGAGATTTAACAAGTGGCTTTCTTCTTTTCAGAACAAGTACATAGACACTTACATCAGTATGAGGTTGAATACCTGCAATTTGCTTTCCGTTGGATGAATAATCTTCTGATGAGAGAGATCCCCCTGCGGTGTACCATCAGGCTGTGGGATACATACCAGGTGAGTCCAAGCAGCAGGTGACCCATTGCTATTAATTTCAGGTGTACAAACAATCTTCTCTAGAGTCTGCGTTTCCTTTGTTACATGCTGTCCTGACATGAAAACAGCACATAGCATCTCATCTTAAACAATACAGATATGTTATATGTTATGAAAGACTATAAAATTTTGATGTTTTACGCAGCTTTAATCATTGCCATTTCTTTGCTTTGCTATCCTCTTCAGTTTTTTTTTTTTTTTTTCCTTTTTAATTAGCATGTGTTAGGCACATGTCAAAGTTGTCATTCATTCATAGTAAGTTTTGCATGGAAAAATTTTTTTTTTTTAAACATATAGTAATTTCTGTAGACCATCAAGCACATTTTGAAAACCTACAAATTGATATATTTTTCTTCACCTTAAGCTGGATTTTGAGAGTGGCAGATGTTTAGGTGAGAACAGGTGGTGGTAAAACAACTGCCTAAATCAAAAATTAAACTTGCATATAAATTTTATGTA
Organism: Lithobates pipiens; assembly: GCF_037356315.1. Classification (NCBI taxonomy): domain Eukaryota; kingdom Metazoa; phylum Chordata; class Amphibia; order Anura; family Ranidae; genus Lithobates; species Lithobates pipiens. Next base: position 186,162,994 of record NW_027507903.1, read on the forward strand.
ATCTTTTATTCTTTCCTCAGATTGAGATTTTGGCCACGTTATTAAAAGCCTGTTGTTTTTATACACACCAAATTAAAACTTAAACTTTTGCTTTTTAGGCCTCGTGAACACTGCATCTGTCAAACACTAATTTTACAAGTGTTTGACTTTTTTTTTTTTCTAGCCCTAAAGTTAGAACCTGATTGGTTACCATGCATAGCTGCTTCAGATTTTACACACTCAAGTTTTACTAAATCAATTCCAGTGTGTCCATGCACACATTGGCGTTTTACAGGCAGCGACATTTAGGGGCCGAAATTTGAATGCACCAAAATCACATTTGGGAGAAGAGCGTTTGACCAGAAAAAAATGCCTGATGCTCCTGAAAGTGTGTAAACACGCCTAAACACTAGGCGTGTTTAGTGCTTGAGAGTTAATTTCAGTGGCTAGAATACATTTATTTTTCTGGCCAATGAAATGTCCAAATGTTTGATGTGCCTGAATACACGGCTTTAGCCTTGTTTTCAATTATGATTTTATCCTTTCAGGAGAAAGACATATAGAATAGCCTAGTATGCAAGAGGTCTTAGATGGCAGAGTTTGAAGATTTACACCTAGATCGAGTGCCTGAAAGGGAGTTACAGCTGTGCTGTTTGTTTCAATCAAGGGCGGCGCAGTGGTGTAGTGGTTAGCACTCTCACCTAGCAGTAAGAAGGGTCACTGGTTGAAATCCCAACCACGACACTACCTGCCTGGAGTTTTCATGTTCTCCCTGTGCCTGTGTGGGTTTCCTCCAGGTACTCCGGTTTCCTCCCACACTCCAAAGACATGCAGGTAGGTTAATTGGCTTCTGTCCAAAATTGGCCATCGTATATGAATGGGGACCTTGGATTGTGTGGGACCCTCCTTGAGGGTAGGGACGGATGTGAGTGTGCAATGTACAGGGATAGGGACAATTGTAGACACTCACTCAGGTTGAACTGGATGGACTGGTGTCTTTATTCAACCTTAATAACTATGTAACTATGTAATCATTTACAATGTTGGGAGCCCTTAATCTTGTATTAAATATAAAATAAATGAAACCCATCAGTTTAAAAATGCATAGGTGTTTTTAAAAAAATACAATACAATTGGCTCCGAACTATTGTATGTTCATTTTAAAGAGTATCCACAAAAATACCTTTATTTAACTGCTTGCCGACTGGCTCATGCCGATATACATTGGCAGAATGACATGGCTGGGCAAAACAACATATGGGTATTTTGTTCCCTTTAAGAGCTGCCGGGGGTGCACAGCGGGGGAACCGATGTGTGTGGCCTGGCAAGCGTCACCCCTGCCGGCCACCCGTGATCGCAGGCACGAGAAACAGCATGGGGATTTGTGTGTGTAAACACACAAATCCCTGTTCTGTCAGGGGAGAGGAGACATATTGTTGTTTCTACTAAGTAGGAACAACAATATCTCTCGTCCCCCAGTCAGTCCTATCCCCATACAGGTAGAACATTACCAGGTAACACACATCTAACACCTTGATCGCCCCCTAGTGTTAACCCCTTCCCTACCATTGACATTTACACAGTAACCAGTGCATTTTTATAGCTCTGATTGCTGTATAAATGTCAATGGTCCCAAAAATGTTTCAAGAGTCTGATCTGTCTGCTGCAATGTCGCAGTACTGCTAAAAATCGCAGATCACCACTACTAGTAAAACAATAATAATAATAATGAAAATGCCATAAATCTTTCCCATAGTTTGTAGACACTATAGCTTTTGTGCAAGCCAATCAATTTACGCTTATTGCAAATATTTGACCAAAAATATGTAGAAGAATATATAGTGGCCTAAACTGATGAAGAAATGTGTTTGGTTTTTTTTTTTTTTTTTTTAATTGGGGTATATTTATTATAGCAAAAAGTAAAAAATATTGTTTTATTTTTTTTTCTTCGAAATTGACACTTTTTTTGTTTATAGTGCAACAAATAAAAACCGCAGAGGTGATCAAATACCACCAAAAGAAAGCTCTGTTTGTGGGGAAAAAAGACGGGAATTTTGTTAGGTACAGCATTGCATGACCGTGCAAATGTCAGTTAAAGCGACGCAGTGCCAAATTGTAAAAAGTCAGGTCAGGAAGGGTTAAGATATTCTGGGGCTGAAGTGGTTAAAGGACTAAATCTACATGTAACCCTGTATTCTATATATAGAATGCAACAATCTGATTCTCTCATTGTTTGGAAACCATGCATTTTTTGTTCATGTAGTAATGAATATTTTAATTCTCAGATGATCTAACTTGGCTTGTTTGTATATTTGTCTAACAATTTTTTTTTATATGTTGCTATACACACTGGCATGTGACATGCATATCAATTTGAAGTTTATATATATATATATATATATATATATATATATATATATATATATATATATATATATATATAAATTTGGTAAGTTTTAGCTGTTGCTGAATTTTGGGAGTAATATTATCCCCTTACCGCCGATCGTACGCAGCTGTGCGTACTCGGCTTTCGGGGGGTATACCGGGATGATGCCCGCACCTGCAGGCATCATCCCGGTACCGATTTTTTTCCGCAGGCGATTGGCTATCCAGGCATAACAACCGATGCGGCTAAAAGCCGCTCGGCTGTTATGCCGGAGGAGCGGGAGGGGACGACCCCCCTCCCGCCGCTGTTACCGGTGGTCCCGCTGGATCGGGAGCACCAATTCAAGTTCCGCTGCCTCCGTAATCTGCTTCGTTCCAGCCTCCTCATAGTAAACACGGAAGCGACGTCATGACGTCACTTCCCGTTTACTCTGCTGCCAATGGCGCCGGTTTTAAAAAGATATACGGTATTCAGAATCGCCGTTTTCAGCGATCTGAATACATTGAAGTGTAAAGGAGAGGTGGGGGGTCTTTTAGACCCCCGATCCCTCCATAAAGAGTACCTGTCACCACCTATTACTGTCACAAGGGATGTTTAGATTCCTTGTGACAGCAATAAAAGTGATCAAATATATATATATATTTTTTAAAACAATTTAGTCATTTAAAAAAAAAGAAAAAATAAAATAATAATTTTTAAAGCGCCCGCCGTCCCCGCGAGCTTGCGAAGCAAAGAAAACGCATACGGAAGTCGCGCCCGCGTATGTAAACGGTGTTCAAATCTTACATATGAGGTATTGCCGCGATCGTCAGAGCGAGAGCAATAATTCTAGTACTAGACCTCCTCTGTAACGCCAACCTGGTAACCGTAAAAAAAATTTAAAGCGTCGCCTATTGAGATTTTTCGGTACCGTACTTTGTCGTCAATCCACAGGTGCGTGCAATTATAAAGTGTGACATGTTTGGTATCTATTTACTCGGCGTAACATTATCTTTCACATTATGCAAAAAAATTGGGCTAATTTTACTGTTTTGTTTTTTTAATTCATGAAAGTGTCCCTTTTCCCAAAAAGTTGCGTTTAAAACACCGCTGTGCAAATACCGTGTGACATAAAATATTGCAACAATCGCCGTTTTATTCTCTAGAGTCTCTGCTAAAAAAAATATATATATATAATGTTTGGGGGTTCCATGTAATTTTCTAGCAAAAAATATGGATTTTAACTTGTAAACACCAAATGCCAAAAATAGGCTTAGTCATGAAAGGGTTATATATAGTAAGTATTAAAATACATGGGACCAGTAGTGGATCAGTGAATGTTTCTGAGGCACTGTTTGTAGGCATCTATTACCTTTTGTACCACCCCCTCCCTTTAGAATGTAAGCTCTATGAGCAGGGCCCTCCTGTACCTTTTGTATTGAACTGTACTGTAATTGTGTTGTCCCCCCCATATGCTGTAAAGCGATGCATAAACTGTTGGCACTATATAAATTGTGTATAATAATGAGAAAATTAGATAAAACAGCTTGGCAAATTGCACATAAAATATTATGCCTCCCAAGGAAGGTGTTACCAGATTGAGCCTGTTGTAAGGATGTGCTGATATATTTTCATGGATGATCATTTTGTTTTCTTTGAATCTAGCTTGAAAATGAAAAGGAACACATGATTGGTAGTGATGTGCGAAAATATATATATTTACCATATTTATCGGCGTATAACACGTGCCAGCGTATAACATGCACCCCAAGTTTAATAGGGAAATTTAAGGAAAAAACAATTTCTTTTAAATGCCCATCAATGCAGCCTTATCAGTGTCCATCTGCAGCCTTGTCCAGTGTCATTGCAGCCTTGTCATTGCAGCCTTGCTCCAGTGTCATTGCAGCCATGTCAGTGTAGCCTTGCTCCAGTGTCATTGCAGCCATGTCCGTGTAGCCTTCCAGTTTAAAAATGGCGCTGGCTCCTCTTGGCGGCTCTCGGCTCCTCTCGCAGTCCCGTCCTATTATGAACATAACACAGGTCCAATGGCGGGACTCCGCTCACAATCAGCGGGGGATCTGCGTATAACACACAGACCTGATTTTCCCCTGATTTTAAGGGGAAAAAAGTGCGTGTTATATGCCGTTAAATACAGTATATCTGCTTAGTTTTTGTTTTCTGTGAATTTTTTAAAGCATGTAAGTTATTGTAGTTTACAATCATGATTCTGAATCACAGGAATGATTCCAGTGAAGTAGGAGTGTCCAATGGAGATATCTACAGTAGTAAAAATATACATAGACTTTCTGCAGTGTGTTACCCAGAGCAGTGGGGAGGCACATGGTGAAGCCCAGCTGACAGCAGGGTTAAAGACTCAAATTGATAAAAATGGTCCTAAGAAAAGTGAGAGGAAAAGCATTAAGAAGGTATTCCCTACTCCTAGCATCTCTCAATTTAATGGGCAGAATAATTATTTGATCCCCTGCAGATTTTGTAAGTCTTCCCACTTATAAAGAAATGAAGGGTATATATATATATATATATATATATATATATATATATGTGTGTGTGTGTGTGTGTGTGTGTGTGTGTGTGTGTGTGTGTGTGTGTGTGTGTGTGTGTGTGTATATATATATATATATATATATATATATATATAGGTCGATCCGAATATAAGCCGAGGCCCCTAATTTACCACAAAAAAAATGGGAAAACGTATTGACTCGTGTATAAGCCGAGGGAGAGACAAGCCCGTCCATCCCTGTGTGTCCGTCCGTCCATCCCTGTGTGTCCGTCCGTCCATCCCTGTGTGTCCGTCCGTCCATCCCTGTGTGTCCGTCCGTCCATCCCTGTGTGTGTGTCCGTCCATACCTGTGCCTTTGTCCTGTGCCTTTGTCCTTCTGCAGCGATCTGCATGTAAAAACATGCCAGGATCGCCGCACCTCTTCTCGTCTGTGACAGACGGCGGCCATTCCACTGTTCAAAAGCCGCGCCTCCATCTGTGATAGGCGGAACACTCAATTTCCCAGCAGTCAGTGTTCCGCCTATCACGGACATCCTCTCATCCTCGTCCGTAGTATGAGGATGAGCGGATGTCCGTGATAGGCGGACCACTCACTGCTGGGAAATTGAGTGTTCCGCCTATCACAGACAGGGAGGCGCGGCTTTAGAATAATGGAATGGCCGCCGTCTGTCTGCGATCGTGTAGACGGACGGCGGTGACTCGAGTATAAGCCGAGGGGGGCACTTTCAGCCCTAAGAAAGGGGCTGAAAATCTCGGCTTATACTCGAGTATATACGGTATATATATATATATATATATATATATTTTTTATATATATATATGTTTTTGACATTTTTTTTATCATAGGTATATTTTAAATAATAGAGACAGAATATCAACCACAAATTCAGAAAAAAAACATGATACAAATGTTATAAATTGAGTTACAGTTCAGTGAGTAAAACAAGTATTTGATCCCCAAAATAGGATTGAGGTCTGGATACTGACTAGGCCATTCCATGACCATAGTGTGCTTCTTCTTGAGCCACTCCTTTGTTGCCTTAGTGGTATGTTTTGGATCATTTGCATGCTGGAAACCCATTCACGACCCATCTTCAGTGTTCTGGCTGAGGGAAGGAGGTTCTCATCCAAGATTGTACAATGCATGGTCCCGCCCATTGGCCCCTCAGTGCAATGTCGTCCTGTAACTTTAGCAGAGAAACAGCCCGAAGGCATAATATTTCCACCTCTATGCGTGGCTATAGGGATGGTGTTCTTAGGGTAATAGTCAGCATTTTTCTTCTTTCAAACACAGAGAGTTGAGTTAATGCTAAAGAGGTCAGTTTTGTTTTCATCTGACCACAGTACTTTCAACTTTCTCTGAATCATTTAGATATTCATTGGAAAACTTCAAAAGGTCCTGTAAATGTGTCTTGTTGAGGAGGGGGACCTTGCGGGTGATGCAGGATTTCAATTGGTTTGTTTAGTGACTGTGGTCCCAACAGCCTTGAGATCATTCACAAGCTCCTTCTGCGTAGTTCTGGGCTGATCCCCCATTTTTCGCATGACCATCCTTACCACATGAGGTGATATTGCATGGAGCTCCAGACCGAGGATGATTGATGGTTATTTTGTATTTCTTCCATTTGTGAATATTTGCTCCAGCAGTTGTCTCCTTCTCATCAAGCTTCTTGCTGATGGTCTTGTAGCCCATTCCAGTCTTGGCAGGTCTATAATCTTGTCCATGACGTCCTTTGATAGCTCTTTGGTCTGACACATGATGGTGAGGTTTGAATGGAAGAAAAAGATTCTGTGTACAGGTGTCTTTTATACACTGTGGCAGAGTGAGGGTCTGTCCCTATAAAATTGGATGTAAAAGGGACACCGTTTGCATATCTGTGGATTGCTAGACTACATAGTGTAGATTTGAAATTGAGAAAACTGCCCTGGCAGTTTTCTCCCAATTGTGCTACTGCGGATGGGACTCTGTAGTTTGGAAATCCCTAAGAGTCTTGGGTGGGACAGGATCTCTAACTCCGTGTCCAGGTCTTGTGGATAGCCAGCAGGGTGTTTGCCCGGGTGCACACAGCCCATATAACAAGGGGCTGGTGAGAGTGGAAGGTGGTGTGTGAGAAGCGTGTTGCTGATGTTGAAAGACAGACCCCTGTCAGGAAAACTGTCTTCCCTGTGTGAGAATATATCCCTGGTGAGTGGGGGACTTTGTGTCTGAAGGACTGGGAAGGTCAGGGCAGCTACAAGGGTCTGGGAGGCTGGGGGAGCCGAGGTGACTAGCAGGTCCAAGGGAGTTGAAGGAAGTCCTGAAGTCTGGGAGACAGTGAGCAAACCCAGGGGGTTGGAGAATCCTGTTGAGGCCAGGAGTAGGCCAGTTCGGCGGGGAACTGCAAGGCAAAGTTCACCTAGGAGCCAGGAGGCTTGGCATTTTTGGTTGTGTGAATTTACTGGAGAAGAACCCCTGTGTGGGAAATCCTGTGTATAAATGTTTATTTTGATAAAATGGGCTGCCACGCCCTAAAACCTGATAACTGACTTATGTGGACTCTCTTGAAAAACACATCTACCACAGAGCTAAACACCCCTAATGATGCGTCATCCCAATGTGATATGTATAGAAGTGACAAAGGTACTGTTTTTGCAGCAGAGTCCCAGGTGCCTCCTAGAGCAGGTGATGAGGTGCTGCGGAGCACCCATAATGAAAGCACAATGGATCAGGAAAGTTGGGCGAAACAATTGCTAGCCATTCTGGACAAACCCAAGTTAAGTAACAAGGGTGTGGACACAGCATCTGCTTTGCTAGACAGGGGGATCGCAGAGCGGCCAGTGGTTGAGGGTGCCTTGGTCCCTGCGAAGGTTGCTGCCCTTAAAGGTTTTGGTTGCTGCAAAAATGTAATGTTTACACCAGATAGAAATGCTTTATGTTTTTATCAGTGTTATTTGTTAGGACAGCCGCCCATGGAGCATTGGAGAACAGGTGAGGTTGAGCTGGGCTGTGGTCCCGCGGGGTGTATTCACTAGCCTGTGTGTGGTCCCCCCTCAGGTTTTATTCTAACAAGCGCTGAGATAGACAACATTGATGTGTTGGAAATTGTGACATTGAAATGTATGATCTGCTAATGGTTCGTACTGCAAACATTGATTTAGTTGCCATGAGTAACCAGAGACACGTTGAACCTGAAAGACCTATAGTGATGGGTAAAGTGGATATCAATGGAGTTGAAAGAAAGGATCAGCCCAGGGACCCCAAGAGAAGAGAAAGTAGGCTAAGTATAGGGAAATATAGGACCCTGTTAAGATCCCGGGTGGGATGTACCTGGAAGCACACCTGAAAAAAAAGTGGGACCTACGTGGCATGGCTACCAGCACAGAAGCACCCCAACTGTAATGGTGGGTGCAGTTGTTCCTCCCTCCGGATCCAAACGGGGGGGGGGGGGGTGGTATATGACAGAGCAAGGCCCTGTCCCTATGAAATAAGGTGTACACCAGCGAGGCTCTGTCCCTATGAAATCGGATGTAAAAGGGACACAGAGTTCGCATATCTGCTGATTGCAAGACTACAGAGGGTAGATTTGAAATGCAGAAAACTGCTCTGGCAGTTTTCTCCAGATTTTGCAGATTTTGCTTCCTGGATAAGACTCTAGTTTGTTGTCGGAAAGTCTGATCATGTGTACACAAGTCCGTTGAACAAAAGTTCACGCATGCTCTGAATCAAGCAGAAGGAGCCGCATTGGCTATTGAACTTCATTTTTCTCAGCTCGTCGTACATGTTGTACGCCACCACGTTCTCACATTCGGAATTTTTGTCCAACATTTGTGTGTATGCAAGACAAGTTTGAGCCAACATCCCTCTGAACAAAATCCACGGATTTGATGTTCAAAAAATCCGATCGTGTGTACAGGGCATTCGAGTTTTGGGTGGGATGGGTTCTTCAACCCTGTGTCCAGGTCTTGTGGATAGCCAGCAGCGTGTGCGCCCAAGTGCACACAGCCCATATAACGAGGCGCTGGTGAGAGCAGAAGGTGGTGTGTGAGCAGCTTGTTGCTGCTGTTGAAAGACTCCTGTCAGGAAAACTCTCTGCCCTGTGTGAGACTACATCCCTGGTGAGGGGGGACTTTGTGTCTGAAGGACTGGGAAGGTCAGGATGGGTACAAGGGCCTAGGAGACTATATCCCTGGTAAGGGGGGGGGACTTTGTGTCTGAAGGACTGGGAAGGTCGGGGCAGCTACAAGGGTCTGGGAGGCTGGGAGAGCCTAGCTGACTAGCAAGTCCAAGGGAGCTGAAGTAAGTCCTGAAGTCTGGGAGACAGTGAGCAAACCCAAGGGGTTGGAGAATCCTGTTGAGGCCAAGTAAGCCTAGGAGCCAGGAGACTTGCCATTTTTGGTTGTGTGAATTTACTGGAGAAGAACCCCTGTGTGTATAAACTTTTATTTTGTTCCTTTTAATAAAATGGGCTGCCACATCCTCAAACCTTATAACTGACTGATGTGGACTCTCTTGAAAAATGCATCTACCCCTGAGCTAAACACCCCTAATGTTACAACACATAACGAGTTGTTGTTAGGAGTACCTTCTTAAATTGACAGGACTAATCTGTGTACTGCATGAGCGCATATTGTAGCCCGTCTGTAGGAGCCAGAATTATTGTTGGTAGGGGATCAAATACGTATTTACTCGCTGAACTGCAACTCAATTTATAACATTTGTATGATGTGGGTTTTTTTTCTGTATTTTTGGTTGATATTCTGTCTCCATCATTTAAATACACCTATGATAACAATTATAGGCCTTTTTTTTTCTTTGTAAGTGGGCACACTTACAAAATCTGCAGGGGATCAAATCATTATTTTCCCCACTGTATATACAATAAATATTTAAAGTTCAACTGTGTGCAAAATATATATGTATTAAAGAAAGTGCATATACCCTTATAGGAATATAAGGCCCTTATTCATAAGTGTGTTAGAAATATTGCCTCCTGAATTTGTCGTTATGACGAAACATACGTTGAGGTGGGGCTACAGGAAGTGACATTCTTCTATGGGACCCGGAAGTGGTGAGATACACCGAGTTGTATGGGCAGGCAGCCGAGCTTGCATTAGCAACAATGGAGCCCAGATTGCTACATGTTAAAATGGATGTGCCCGGGAGGAATGCACATTTTATTGTAAGCATATACATGTTGGTTTAGTGATGTAAAAGGTTTTACACCATTAGAGATTTCTTGTTTCTTCTGGATTCCATTTTGTTCATATATATAGCTGGATGTATTGGAGGAAAGAAGCTCTGGATAGTTGATCTCTGAGGGGATAAGGCTCATATTGACTTACTGAATGGAGGTGGAGGCATGGTGGTGGAGTGATTCACTGAAGATTGGTACTATTCATTTAGGAAGCACATGTTGCACAAGCACTTTGAAATACAGAGATGATTTTTATGTTGATGGATGATGCACCTATGAAAGGGACATTTTACTGTTGGCTAAAGCACATGTTGCACAAGCACTTCTGATAAATACAGGACTTTTATGCCTAACAATGCACTTATGAATAAGGACATTTTATATTCCTATAATGGTATATGCACTTTCATTGTAGTAGAAGTAGAACACATATAGGGTTTGTATAGCTGATAGAAGTGGGTGCAAAAGTTTCTCTTTTTTTTTTTTTTGTGTTGCTTCTTGTGCCGCAGACAGTGGTTGGGCAGACCGACAGAAAGGCAGTGGTTGGGCAGACCGCACATGGACAAACAAGTTTGACTTATAAAAGCATACTAGATTTGTGCCATAGTGATGGTATCATGGCTGAAAACAAATAAAATCTTGGAGTGGGGAAATTCACAACATATTTAATGATAAAAGTCCACATCAGAGCAAAGAAGGGAGGTATAATACCTTCTTCATTTGCCTCCTGGATTCTGTTAGTAATGACATTATTTATCACGCTTTTGCATCTGTCTGGTACACAGTACGATTGTTGCGGTGGTGCTATCCAGCTGCCGGATTCAGGAAACTGCTAATTTTTCTAAAAAAAAAAAAAATCTTTACAGTTTATTATAGAAATACATATATTTTGTTTTGGAATAATATCCACTGTTGTCACTGCTGTGTGTTCATCATGCACAACCCACTTACAAAAATAAAATAAAAAATCAAGTGCCTATTTCCTTGGCTCTGAAGCAGGTGGACTTTTTAAGTAATTGTGTGACAAATATGTTGCTTATGTTTGCAGGGTGGAAGGCCCTAAGTTTACGACAGCACAGTGTCCTTATCTAAAAATTTTATATTTTCAGTATAGTAGCCTTTTACCAGTATAATTCTCCCCTGTACTGAATATTGCATGCATGTTTTTGATTAGTGATTCTAGCCTTTCTCTGTGAACTGCATGCATTGTTTGGATTCTGAAAAAGAAAAAAGGCAGTGTTCAGTATCTGAACGAAAATGGCTTTGTGGCATTACTTTACTGGACCACAACAGGTTTATAGAAATAACCCTGCGGTTTTGTCAGCTTTGCCTCTAGAGAGTGGTATTAGAGATCGCTCAACCAAATCCATGGCAGCTAACCCTGGTCAAGCCTTTTGAGACTTGTTGTGTAAACAATGATAATGCATCATGTTTCTGAAACTGTTTTCTACATCTTGAACTAGTGTAGCATTGTTTTAACCCCTCCTGTTTTTTGCCCTAATTATGTATTTAAGAATTTGCACAGTGTGGCCTTTTTTTAAGTGAATATTAATTGCATGAATAATTTTCTGAAATAGCTTTCTACATGAAATGTCTTTATAAGTTTCTTATTTTTTATTTTTATTTCTATTATTAACTTTTTTTTTTTATTTTTTTTTTTATTTTTTTACGGCATGCATGAAAAGCTTTCTTTTTCTGTAAAATCTATTAGTCCAGGTGTTTTCCTAAGGTCTTTAAATTGCAATCTGCAGGTTCGCACCCCTTTGCTCCCCCCCCCATGGTAAATGGCATGCTTACTTTCCTGATCTTAAGGATGAGGATTGGTTGGAGGTTACCAAAACTTCCTTACAGGATGTTATTAGTATGGCCAATAAGATTTCACATTTCAAATTTATTCACCAACTGCATTATACTCCTGATAAACTGAATTGTATGGGGTTGACTAAACAAACCTGCTGTCCTAGATGTGGGGAAGATTCTGTTAATTTTTTGCATATGCCTTGGTCTTGTCCAACTGTATCTTCTCTTTGGGCTGAATTGTTTGATATATTTGCAAGCTCCAAAAACCCTGAAGGTTTCCCTACTTGGTGTACTGGATAACCATGTTCCACTTACTTGTAATCATATTATGTTTTGTTTGATATATTTTTTTATGCCAAAAAAGCGATTTTGCTTCATAGGAAGGATCCAGCTGTGCCCTCACTGCCATATGTCTGTTGTCTGATAAACCTGGCATTATCTTTGTATATACTTATTTACTGGGCATGTGCCTGTTCTAAAACATTTACCAAAGTATGGCAATCTTGGCTAGACATTAAGGTTTCCCAAGTGGGTTCTGGAGAGAGCCGTGTGTGTATGTGGGTGTGTATGATAGCAGTGGGTGATTGTATATGTGGTTGATATCGCTTTGTGTGTTCTTTTTTTTTTCTTCTTCTTTCCCACAAATGGGACACAGATGACAACAAATGTGCCACAATATGCCCAAGTTACCTTTATGACTGCTTCATAAGTGAGAGTCACTGCTACATAGGTCAAAGTATGTTTGTTTATACACATGTACGGTACATCTGATATTGAAGTCCTTGTGCAGTTGCCTTTTCAGTACATGTACAAATTGACAATGCTCCAAATTTTTATCTTTGCAAATTAAGAGACTACACGAAAATGTAAAGTACATATAATAATAATGCATGCCACAAAGCAAATCACTAATAGAGCAAGTCTAATAGTGCAAACTCTTAACTGATAAATTCACCTTAAAAAATAACAATAAATGTGAATTTTATTTTTTCTAAGGAGCCTGCACCCACAATCATCAGATCACAGGTGCAATGTCAGGTTCCTGCAGACTCTCAGCATAGCTGTTTGCTCATACCTCTTATAGGCAGGCAGTTAACTGAGAGCAGGAAGATCAATAGACTATGAGGACGCTCACCAGCACCCTCATAATTCATTAAGAACTATAAGCCCTACCTGTAGAAATTCAAATACAGAAAACTGTGAATGAATAACGTGGACCTGTAGGCAGAGCCCCACACGGCTACACGGTTTTCAAATTGTGACAATTTTTTTGGGAGAGGATCCCCCACCCGCTGTTACAGGGAGGAGGGTTGGGGAGGGATGCAGACTCTGGAACATGTTACATGTTCCACCCTAAAGAACAGGTGGAACATGTTCCAAAGGTGACAAATATTGGTTCATCATAGAGTATTTGCATAACATCTACTGTATATATGCAAATACAGTCAGTCTTGCACTGCCATGAGCCACAACGCCAAGCCCACCACTCAGTCAGGAAGGTTTCCCAGTACAGTGATTCTCTAAAGTCCCCCATTCCTAGGTTGTTTAGTCTTGATGGTGAATGCTTGCACAGTAAGCTTGTGTTTCAAAATGCATGGTTGACACACTTTCAGTGCTGTTTTACAAGCCTACACAATTGGTGGTGCAAAATACAAACATGTATTGACATGTGTAAGACCTGTGCAGCTGGGAGGTTACAGTGTACTTGATTGATGACTAAGAAAAGCCTAAAGAATATGGCATTAGAAGTGTGATGGCAGCATAGATCCATGGTAAACAACGCAATCTAGATTGACGCTCCTCGGGCACCTTTTCTCTAGCGAGCCGAATAGTTCCTGCCCTCCATAAATGCATAGGTGTAGTTTTTTTTTTGTTTGTTTTTTTGTAGTTTTTTTTAGCCAGCAACTGTCTCCTTTTATACTGTAAGGGCCGGTTCACACAGCGAGGCGCGGCGAGGCGTCTCCGACTTGCCTCGCCGCGACCTGCGGGGACCTCAGTGGCGACTTGCAGAGGACTTCTGTATAGAAGTCAATGCAAGTCGCCCCCGAAGTTGCCCAGAAGTAGTACAGGAACCTTTTTTCTGAGTCGGAGCGACTCGAGTCGCTCCTCTCAGAACGGTTCCATTGTACAGAACGGGGGCGACTTGCGGGAGCGAGGCGAGGCGAGCCGTGTCGCCTCGCATCGCCTCGCTGTGTGAACCGGCCCTTAGTGACAAAATTTGTTTCCTTCCCATGCTAATAAACTTGGCCAGGAATGCCTTGTTGGAAGTTATGCAACATAAAAGTGCAGTCTATTACTCATTAGTTGCTATATAATCATGCTGTTTGCAGCTTTAATTTCATGTTTGCTCAGACCCTGAATCCTTTGCAAAGTCTGAAGGATACAACTTAACTTTTTTTAGTTTTACTTAAATATCCTCTGCAGAAGAGAAAAAAGATCAAGGGCTATAGTTGATGCAGCTGAGGTTTCATAACTGGATTTTGACACCTTGCAATAAATTTCAGAAGGAGCTTGCCAACAAAGAAAGGTTAAGCTAGTGAGAGGAAATTTGTACATAACATTCATGCATTCCATGGCAACTCTGCTTACCTCGAACCTGTCATCTGCCTATAACTAGCTGTCAGCCTCAAACTTGCTGAACAAACCTTGAGAGATACCAGGGAGAGCTTTGGCTTCCGAGGGCCACTTTCACAGGCTCTCTGCGGTTGCATAGCAGAAACTCTCATTTGCCTGGTTGTGGAACTACCTGCAGTCTAGCTGGTGGCTGGTATATTGATATTGTGACACACAGTCTGTGACTTTACAGAAGTGCAAAAATATTTTCCTTGTGTCAATTGTTTTTTTTTTCTACCTTTTGTGCAATAGTGCTTTCCGAAATACTTGTATTGCTATTGCAGTGTGAGAGGTAGGAAGGTACTGTTGAACCCCTGGTCAAGCTGAGCTGCAGACATACAAGTAGTAACAGTCATATGACAGATACCTTAAAAAGAAGCTCCAGCCTCCTTCAGAAAAAATTAAGTCAGAAACTACAAATACTGTAGCTTCTGACTTTTAACCACTTAAAGACTAGCCTCATTTTGAGATTTTGGTGTTTACAAGTTTAAAACAGTTTATTTTTGCTATAAAATGACCAAGAACCCCCAAACATTATAAATTCACACCGTATTTGCGCAGCGGTCTTACAAGTATGCTTTTTTGGAAACAAAAATGAATTTTTTGAATAAAAAAAGACACCAGTAAAGTTAGCACATTTTTTTTGTTATATTGTGAAAGATAATGTTACTCGTAGGGACAGATCACTTTAATTTTTTTTTTCTTATTTATTTTACTTAATTGTATTAATTTTTTCACTGTTTTAAAAAAAAAAAAAAAACCCGGATCACTTTTATTCCTATTACAAGGAATGTAAACATCCCTTGTAATAGAAAAAAGCATGGCAGGTTCTCTTAAATATGAGATCTGGGGTCAAAAAGTCCTCCGATCTCACATTTGGACTAAAATGTGCTAAAAAAAAAAAAATTGACATTTGAAAAAATGACTTTGAAAAAGAAAAATGCCTTTAAGAGCTATGGGCGGAAGGGACGTTTTGACTTCGCTTCCGCCCTGCAATGGTTTGGAGATGAGTGGGGGCCATCGTAGCCTCACTCGTCTCCATACCCAGGCACTGAGAGGATCCAATCTCCTCCGACGCTGCCGACATCTCCGGTAAGCGGCGGAGGGCCGCGGGTGAGCAGCGGGAGGGGGACCCCTCTCCCGCTGCCGATAACTGTGCTCTTGCGGCACATGTGCCGCAGAGACCACCATTATCGTAAACACGACTGGCTCCTGAAAAGATGGTTATCTCGGTTATGGGGGCAGCTGCTGCTGTTACCGAGGTATCCATCTTCAAAGTGAAGATGTATATGTACAGGAGCCAGTGTGCAAGTGGTTAATATTAGGACATTTACCTGTCCAGTGTCCTTACCCAAGCCAATTTTTTTAATCGGCAATCAGGTGCTTCCGCCACCATCTCCACTAAGGGAAACTGTCAGCGAAGCCTTGCGGCTTCACAGTCGGCCCCCTACTACTCATGTGTGAACAGCTCTGTGAATATTCCGACTGTGGGGGAAGGAGGGGAGGGGCGAACTTCTGGCTGAGTTTGCCGTGGCCTGGTTTTGACAAATATATATATATTAAAAAATGTATATCTATATATATATATATATATATATATATATATATATATATATATATTTTTTTTTTTTATATAAATGAGTGTGTGTGTTATATCATGCTTGGGCCAAAACTTCTTTAAAACCATTTCCTAATGTGGCTATTTAATTTAAGAGGTTTTGTGCCATCCCTAAGTGTATGTATTGGGTAGTGAAGCTGCAGGGGGAGCAGGGCTAAACAGTAAAAACAGCTAAACGGTAAACCAGTCTCAGCAATACATATAAAATGTACATGACAAAAATAGCTCATATGAAATATATGAGGGTACTCATGCAGCCTTACTCAGAAATTTGGATGCTGGACTAAAGATGGAACATATCCTCAACTCAGTCCTACCTATATCATCTCATGTTATCCTGGAAGCGGTTTTCTCAGTGCATACCTATCATGGAAAAGCGAGCTTTGGAGTAAAGCCTGTTATAAAAAATATTCAGTTAGTAATCCAACCATTCCTATATTATATATTTAAGATGTCTTTCTAATAAAATTGCTGTACCGCTGTTTTCCTTGATCCTTTGTAATGGGGGATCGTGGTTAGCTGGTAAGAAGTGATTACTTCTGTCTGATGGTGGATTCAGCACATGATTTGACAGTGTTTAGAGATGCCACTGTACACATTGATGGACTATATCATTATTTGAGCACTGGTGGACTTTTTTTTACTGATTTTGTATTTAAGCAATTACGAACTACTGATTGCTTATAGGTTTAGCATGATTACATTTTTCTTCTGATTTATGCCTACTGTGTTTGTTATACAGGAGAATTGCAGCTTGTATCATATTTTAGAATTTTGTGTTTTTTATCCTCTTAGCA